>NC_088214.1:11735283-12044785 GCF_036934945.1 Oncorhynchus masou masou
AACAGTAGACTGTAGTAACACAGGAGAGAGTTATACAGTAGACTGTAGTAACACAGGGAGAGAGTTAAACAGTAGACTGTAGTAACACAGGAGAGAGAGTTAAACAGTAGACTGTAGTAACACAGAGAGAGAGTTATACAGTAGACTGTAGCAACACAGGAGAGAGAGTTAAACAGTAGACTGTAGTAACACAGGAGAGAGTTATACAGTAGACTGTAGTAACACAGGAGAGATAGTTAAACAGTAGACTGTAGTAACACAGGAGAGAGTTAAACAGTAGACTGTAGTAACACAGGAGAGAGTTAAACAGTAGACTGTAGCAACACAGGAGAGAGTTAAACAGTAGACTGTAGTAACACAGCAGAGAGTTAAACAGTAGACTGTAGTAACACAGGAGAGAGTTAAACAGTAGACTCTAACAGCACAGGGGAGAGTTAAACGGTAGACTGTAGCAACACAGGAGAGAGTTAAACAGTAGACTCTAACAGCACAGGGGAGAGTTAAACGGTAGACTGTAGCAACACAGCAGAGAGTTAAACAGTAGACTGTAGCAACACAGGAGAGAGTTAAACAGTAGACTGTAGCAACACAGGAGAGAGAGTTAAACAGTAGACTGTAGCAACACAGCAGAGAGTTAAACAGTAGACTGTAACAGCACAGGGGAGAGTTAAACAGTAGACTGTAGCAACACAGGAGAGAGTTAAACGGTAGACTGTAGCAACACAGGAGAGAGAGTTAAAAAGTAGACTGTAACAACACAGGGGCGAGTGAAACAGTACTGTAGCAACGCAGGGGAGAGAAAGGCGGAGGTTGCAAGAGCGATGAAATGTACACACACTCAATATACACACTCACACACACACTCACATATGCACACACTCACATATACACACACTCAATATGCACACACTCACATTTACACACTCAATATACACACACACAATGTACACACACTCAATGTACACACTCACATATACACACTCACATATACACACACACTCACGTACACGCACTCAATGTACACACACTCACATATACACACACTCAATGTACACACACTCACATATACACACACACACATATACACACACTCACGTACACACACTCAATATACACACACTCAATGTACACACACTCAATGTACACACACTCAATATACACTCACTCAATGTACACACACTCAATGTACACACACTCACATATACACACACTCACATATACACACATTCACATATACGCACTCACATATACACACACTCACATATACACACACTCAATGTACACACACTCAATGTACACACACTCAATGTACACACACTCACATATACACACACTCAATGTATACACACTCACATATACACACTCACATACACACACTCACATATACACACACTGATATACACACACACACTCACATATACACACACTCACACACACACACACACACTCACATATACACACACTCACATATACACACACTCACATATATATGCATGATGCAACACTTTTTCACTTCTACAGTATATCACTGTCTCTCACTCTCACACTTTCTCTCTCACTCTCATTCTCTCTCACACTCTTACACTCTCACTCACTCACTCAGAGCAGAGTGAGGCAGCGGCGTGCTGAGGTGTGAAAGCCTGACATGCTCCATGAATCACTCTCTGTTGCTATGGCAACCATTTGGTGGGATATCCGCTATGACTAACACTTTTCATCGCTAAACTTTAGTCCACTTTAAGTTGTGCCACGGCAGGGACAGTGTCTTAAGTCCACTTAAAAGTGCAACAGAATAGTGAGGACAGACTGTCTTTAGTTTGGGTTTAAAGTGTCAAATCAAGTATTGCAACATATCTGATCATTGAACGGGGAGGAGTAGTCATAGGCAGAATGAAAGAGAATAGTTGATGAGAATTAGATGCTGGGATGGAGAAGAGGACAACTGACCATATGGGATTATTACCTCATAGTGTCACATGATCTCTCCCTCCCCTTTGGAGAGTCTGACGTGGTGATGTCATACTGAACCAGTGAACCATTGAGGGACTGACCTATAGAGTATCAGCTATCTCCACGTCTCTAACACACACACGCACGCATGCACGCACGCACGCACACACACACACACACGCTAAACCATCTTTAAATGAGTTTCACACACCAGCCCCCTCTGCCAGTGATTAAGCGGATTGGAGTAATTCACTTTGTCTTTGCACTCTGTGTCCACACAAAAAAAATCTACATAAATATGGGTTGTATTTACAATTGTTTTTGTTCTTCACATGTTGCCCTTCTTGCTGCTGTGATGACACACTGTGGTATTTCACCCTATAGATATGGGATTTGTTTTCAAATTCTTTGTGGGTCTGTGTAATCAGAGGGAAATATTTGTCTCTAATATGGTCATACATTTGGCAGGAGGTTAGGAAGTGCAGCCCAGTTTCCACCTCATTTTGTGGGCAGTGAGCACATAGTCTGTCTTCTCTTGAGAGCCAGGTCTGCCTACGACGGCCTTTCTCAATAGCAAGGCTATGCTCACTGAATCTGTACATAGTCAAAGATTTCCTTCGTTTTTGGTCAGTCACAGTGGTCGGGTATTCTGCCACTGTGTACTCTCTGTTTAGGGACAAATAGCATTCTAGTTTGCTCTGTTTTTTGTTAATTCTTTCCAATGTGCCAAGTAATTATATTTTTGTTTTCTGATGATTTGGTTGGGTCTAACTGTGCTCCTGTCCTGGGGCTCTGTGGGATCTGTTTGTGTTTGTGAACAGAGCCCCAGGACCATCTTGCTTAGGGGACTCTTCTGTTGTCCTCTCTCTCTCTCGTTGTCTCTCTCTCTCTCGTACTCTCTCTCTCTCATTCCCTAGTTATCTCTCTCATTCGCTCTCTCTCTCATTCACTCTCTCTCTCTCTCATTCTCTCTCACTCGCTCTCTCTCATTCTCTCGTTCTCTCACTTGCTCTCTCTCGTTCTCTCGCTTGCACTCTCTTGCTCTCTCATTCTCTCTTGTTCTCTAACATTCGTTCTCTCATTATCTCTAGTTCTCTCTCATTCAATCTCTTTTGTTGTCTCTCTCCCTCTTGTTCTTTCATTCTCTTCTATTTCTCTCTTGTTCTCTCTTGTTCCCTTTCTCTCTCTCCTTCTCTCTTTCTCTCTCTCGTTCTCTCTCTCCCTCGCTCTCTGTATATCCTTTCTCAGCCCTATGTGTGACGTAGCAAGTAAGCTATGTAGTACAAACAGACGTCATGTGAAAGTCAGGACCTTCATTAAATATTTACCACTCTGAGGGAGACCCTACCACTAGTTGGATGTACATTACTTCACCTGCAATGTACCGTATAATCTGCTATCACTGTGCTGTATAATCTACCATCACTGTACTGTATAATCTGCTATCACTGTGCTGTATAGTCTGCCATCACTGTAGTGTATAATCTGCCATCACTGTACTGTATAATCTACCATCACTGTACTGTATAATCTGCCATCACTCTACTGTATAATCTGCCATCACTGTACTGTATAATCTACCATCACTGTACTGTATAATCTGCCATCACTGTACTGTATAATCTACCATCACTCTACTGTATAATCTACCATCACTCTACTGTATAATCTGCCATCACTGTACTGTATAATCTGCATCACTTTTATAGTCAATACAATAGTGTATTAGTGTTCATATCATTTTGAGGCACTACAGTTTCTGTCTAAAGCTCCAGGCCCTGTTATGTTACATTAGATACTGTAAGCAGTGGGGCAGCTAACCAGCGCTATTCCTGTAATAACTATGTTATATCATGTTTTGAGACGCATGCTGTGTGCTTTTCATGCAGATCAGGGAGGATATTTGTAAACAGCCAGAGCGCGCTTCGCGCACACACACACACACACGCGCGCGCAAGCAAACACACAGAAACCCCCTGTTGCTACTCAAAAACACTGTCTGCGCTCGGCTCGTGTGGCCTGGGGGTTTCCAAGGCAACAGGCATCGTTAGGCAGTCAGAAGCACTCGTAAAGCCCAAGGTCAAGTGGGCTGCCTGGGACCCTGCAGCAGTCACAACACAAACACACTCACACACACTGCAGTATATTGTCCACATTTGGAAGGGGAAGAGTAAAAGACAAGTGTGTGAGAGAGAAAGAGAGAATATGGCCCACCATACCTGAACACTGAGGGAATGGGAGGTTGAGTCAAGGTGAGATAGAGAGAATATAGCCCACCATACCTGAACACTGAGGGAATGGGAGGTTGAGTCAAGGAGAGAGATGGAGGGAATATAGCCCACCATACCTGAACACTGAGGGAATGGGAGGTTGAGTCAAGGTGAGAGAGAGGAGAGAAGAGCAGGGCATATATATAAATGGAGAAATCAGATGTAAATTCAACTAACATGTCAATCGTGTCAATTCAACTCACAAGAACTGAAAGGGAAATTACCATCTGGTTATGCATGTCCCCAGTAGGGATGACTTGTCACATGTTGTTGTCATACAGTAGCATGTTCAGGACTACGCTTACATTTGAGTCATTTAGCAAAAGCTCTTATCCAGAGCAATTAGGGATAGGTGTGTTGCTGAAGGGCACATTGACAGATTTTCCACCTTGTCGGCTTGGGGATTCAAACTAACGACTTTCCGTTTACTGGTCCAACGCTCCTAACTGCTAGGCTAACCGCTAGTCTAACCGCTAGGCTAACCGCTAGGCTACCTGCCACTATGTTTAGTATGTTTACAACTGTTCAGAGCTGGTCCTAGGTGTTCATGTGGAGGATTCATTCATGTAGATGTAGTAGTCACATGCATTTACATGTGGTTGTCTTTTGACTTCTTTTTGCAATAATGGAAAGGAAAATAGAAAACTAACCTGAACTCTGGATTCTAAATGTGTCCTGTCTTCCCTAGAGATTCTGTTCAGGGGTCTGACTTTCCCTCGTCTGTTGAGGGGTTTTGTGGTCTGGGACACTGTCTCTGTGTGTTCACGGTCTTTTCATGTAGAATACAGGGCTCGGTATTTTTATTCTTACAGAAGCCTTGAGAGGGAAGATAGACTCTCTCTCTTTCCTCTTTCCTCTCTATCCTCATTCCTCTCTTCCCGCTTCCTCTCTCTGTGTGTGTGTGTGGGGGGGGGGCGAGGGGTCCGTGTGTGTGTGTGACTGCCAAATGAGCCCGCTCCTCTTCCTCAGTTACAGCAGAGGAGGAGAAGGTAGAGCACTGGAACAACGTGAGGAAGAGGGAGCGTAGTTGATTGTTATTCTGCCGGTATATCGTCTCAGGTTCATGTTGTCTAATGATGGTCGATTCAGTCGTTAGGATATGGGTTTCTCTCTCTCACTTCTCATTTAGTCCCCTGTCTGTCTGCCTGTCTGTCTGTCTGTCTGTCTGTCTGTCTCTCTTTTTCTCTCTCACTCTCTCTCTCTCACTTCATTTAGTCTTTCCCACCCCTCTCTCGTTCTGTCCGTCTTTCTCTCTCTCTCTCTCTCTCTCTCTCTCTCTCTCTCTCTCTCTCTCTCTCTCTGTCTCCCTCTCTCTCTTTTCATTTCAGTTTTTTCAGTTTTTTTTTCTCAAATTGATCAGATGACTTGTGGCCTTTTGGGTACTCTAGATTATCACAGGTGTCTGTAATAATATCTGCCCCTCTGTTTGGCCTTATCACATGTAAAATACATAAATAATCAAAGAAGATGAAAAAATAGGAGAACAACAAAGCTGTAAACAATATCTTAAATATAAACCATCAATGTAGTGAATAGCATGTTTAATGTGAGGGTTTCAGCATTACTGTTTGCTGTATGTCATTCGAATGAGACCAAGCTGCAGCGTGGTAGGGGTACATTTTAAATTTATTAAATGAACACCAACAAAAAAACAAGAAAAATTAATGACACGTAAATAATTGTAGCGCTCACACAGCAACTAACAAAAACAAGATCCCACAACAGAAAGTGGGAAAAAGGGCTGCCTAAGTATGATTCCCAATCAGAGACAACGATAGACAGCTGCCTCTGATTGGGAACCATACTCGGCCAAATAAAAAGAAATAGACAACATAGAATGCCCACCCCAAATCACACACTGACCTAACCAAATAGAGAAATAAAACGGCTCTCTAAGGTCAGGGTGTGACAATTACATTTTCTTTATATATAATTTTATGAAATTATAGTATAAAATTATCCCCACCCCTCTCTCTCTTCTCTCAATCCCTTTCTCCTCTCTCTCTCTCCCTTTCTCCCCTCTCTCTCCACTCTTTCTCTCTCTTCCTCCACTCCTCCCCCGTCTCTCTCCCTTTCTCCCCTCTCTCTCCACTCTTTCTCTCTCTTCCTCCACTCCTCCCCCGTCTCTCTCCCTTTCTCCCCTCTCTCTCCACTCTTTCTCTCTCTTCCTCCACTCCTCCCCCGTCTCTCTCCCTTTCTCCCCTCTCTCTCCACTCTTTCTCTCCCTTCCTCCACTCCACCCCCCGTCTCTCTCTCTCTTTCTCCTCTCTCTCTTTCTCTCCCTTCCTTCACTCCACCCCCGTCTCTCTCTCCCTTTCTCCTCTCTCTCTCTCTCTCTTTCTCTCCCTTCCTCCACTACACCCCCGTCTCTCTCTCTCTTTCTCCTCTCTCTCTCCACTCTTTCTCTCTCTTCCTCCACTCCACCCCCGTCTCTCTCTCCCTTTCTCCTCTCTTCCTCCACTCCACCCCCCGTCTCTCTCTCCCTTTCTCCTCTCTCTCTCTCCACTCTTTCTCTCTCTTCCTCCACTCCACCCCCCGTCTCTCTCTCTCTCTCTGTTCTTGTTTAATCCAACATTAGGGTTTGAGGTGGCAGGAGAGCACAGTGAATAGAGATGCCCTGGGGCCAGATACAATCCTTCTGTTCCCAAACACACACACACACAGCTCCATGCACATACAGGCTCACACGGTCACATGCACACACACACACACATGAAAACACTGTGATACACACACCCAGTCAATCCCTTAGCTCCGTCATTTCATCTACGTACCTCATTACTTTGGTTGGAAGGTATCTGAAATTACACTGCTGACAGATTTCTCTCCTCGTCTCACGACACACACACACACACACACACACACACACACACACACACACACACACACACACACACACACACACACTTCAATCTGAGGCTAGGATTGAGATTATAATCCACATGTACGGAGAACTCTGGCAGAAAACTATGTCCTTATATGCTTACCCATAGTGCACTCTGTCTGTTACTTTGTTATCCTATCAAAAAATGTATTGTTATTTTTCCCCGAAACTCCTGACCCAAAATAAGAGACAAAACAAAGACAGTTAGTTTACTGTTTTTGAGGGGAACTATTGTGAGAATATAATTGTATGTACAGTCTTGGCCAAAGGTTTTGAGAATGACACTAATATTAATTTCCACAAAGTTTGTTGCTTCAGTGTCTTTAGAAATTTTTGTGAGACGTTACTATGGAATACTGAAGTATCAAAGGCTTTTATTGACAATTACATGAAGTTGATGCAAACAGTCAATATTTGCAGTGTTGACCCTTCTTTTTCAAGATCTCTGCAATCCGCCCTGGCATGCTGTCAATTAACTTCTGGGCCACATCCTGACTGATGGCAGCCCATTCTTGCATTATCAATGCTTGGAGTTTGTCAGAATTTGTGGGTTTTTGTTTGTCCACCCGCCTCTTGAGGATTGACCACAAGTTCTCAATGTGATTAAGGTCTGGGGAGTTTCCTGGCCATGGACCCAATATATCGATGTTTTGTTCCCCGTGCCACTATGTTATCACTTTTGCCTTATGTCAAGGTGCTCCATCATGCTGGAAAAGGCATTGTTCGTCACCAAACTGTTCCTGGATGGTTGGGAGAAGTTGCTCTCGGAGGATGTGTTCGTACCATTCTTTATTCATGGCTGTGTTCTGAGGCAAAATTGTGAGTGAGCCCACTCCCTTGGCTGAGAAGGAACACCACACATGAATGGTCTCAGGATGCTCTACTGTTGGCATAAGGTCGCAATTGTAAATGAAAACTTGTTCTCAACTTGCCTACCTGGTTAAATAAAGGTGAAAAATAAAAAAAATAAAAAATAACACAGGACTGATGGTAGCGCTCATCTTGTCTTCTCCAGACAAGCTTTTTTCCAGATGCCCCAAACAATCGGAAAGGGGATTCATCAGAGAAAATGACTTTACCCCAGTCCTCAGCAGTCCAATCCCTGTACCTTTTGCAGAATATCAGTCCATCCCTGATGTTTTTCCTGGAGAGAAGACAGGCTTCTTTGCTGCCATTCTTGACACAACAATTGAACCGCTCTCCTTGAACTTCTTGATGATCCGACAAATGGTTGATTTAGGTGCAATCTTACTGGCAGCAATATCCTTGCCTGTGAAGCCCTTTTTGTGCAAAGCATTGATGACAGCATGTGTTTCCTTGCAGGTAACTATGATTGACAGAGGAAGAACAATGATTCCAAGCACCACCCTCCTTTTGAAGCTTCCAGTCTGTTATTCGAACTCAATCAGCATGACAGAGTGATCTCCAGCCTTGTCCTTGTCAACACTCACACCTGTGTTAACGAGAGAATCACTGACATGATGTCAGCTGGTCCTTTTGTGGCAGGGCTGAAATGCAGTGTTTTTTGTGATTCAGTTCATCTGCATGGCAAAGAGGGACTTTGCAATTAATTGCAATTCATCTGATCACTCTTCATAACATTCTGGTGTATATGCAAATTGCCATCATACAAACTGAGGCAGCAGACTTTGTGAAAATTAATATTTGTGTCATTCTCAAAACTTTTGGCCACAACTGTACAGTTGAAGACGGAAGTTTACATACACTTAGGTTGGTGTCATTAAAACTCGTTTTTCAACCACTCCATAAATGTCTTGTTAACAAACTATAGTTTCACAAAATAGATGGAAAATTATGTGGATATATTGAAGCAACATCTCAAGACATCAGTCTGGAAGTTAAAGCTTGGTCGCAAATGGGTCTTCCAAATGGACAATGACCCAAAGCATACTTCCAAAATTGTGGCAAAATGGCTTAAGGACAACAAAGTCAAGGTATTGGACTGGCCATCACAAAGCCCTAATCTCAACCCTATAGAAAATGTGTGGGCAGAACTGAAAAAGCGTGTGTGAGGAAGGAAGGGGGCCTACAAACCTGACTCCGTTACAGCAGCTCTGTCAGGAGGAATGGGCCACAATGCACCCAACTTATTGTGGGAAGCTTGTGGAAGGCTACCGGAAACATTTGACCCAAGTTAAACAATTTAAAGGCAATGCTACCAAATACTAATTAAATGTATGTAAACTTCTGACCCACTGGGAATGTGATGAAAGAAATGAAAGCTGAAATAAATAATTCTCTCTACTATTATTCTGACATTTCACATTCTTAAAATAAAGTGGTGATCCTAACTGACCTAAAACAGGGCATTTTTACTAGGATTAAATTCAGGAATTGTGAAAAATGTTTCAAAAGTTTAAATGTATTTGGCTAAGGTGTATGTAAACTTCTGACTTCAACTGTATATGTATATACAGTTTATATTTATATTTAGCAGATACATGGTAGTATTTGTCATTAAAATGAACTTGTTGATAGTTAGAATACTCTGTGTACCTTTCTGTTTGGTTTTGTGGAGAACATGTTGTGAGTTTATCCTCTGAACTGCCTGTTCTGAATGTGTGTGATTAAGATTCATACTAAAGAGATTAAAAGTTGGAGAGAGAGAGAGAGGATAGAAAAAAGGGAAGGAGAAGAGATGCAAACAGATTTCAGATGCGTATGCCTGTGTGTGTGGGTTAAGTTGATTTCAGGCAACTGTGTCCAGGTGTTTTGTTCCTTACCGTCTCTCCTAGTGAGTCTCATAGTCTTTGATTAAGATTGGCTCAGCTTCACTGCAGCAAAGGGTTCAAATCTAACACACACACACACACGATACCAGCATTTTGACTTCGATACCGATACCAGGTTTAGTATCACGAAAGTATAATTCATGTCTTCCCTTTACGGGACCTTCTGTATGTACCCAAAACATGTATGATCCTAATCATAGACTTCAATATAGAATCCCTATTCATTGAATAAGATCTCTGTGGGCCTAATCATAGACTTCAATATAGAATCCCTATTTATTGAATAAGTTCTCTGTGGGCCTAATCATAGACTTCAATATAGAATCCCTATTCATTCAATAGGATCTCTGTGGGCCTAATCATAGACTTCAATATAGAATCCCTATTCATTCAATAGGATCTCTGTGGGCCATGTTGTAAAGAAATGTAATTTCACTTTTAAAGTGTATTACTTTTTATTGTGGCATGAACACAACCAGTCATGATGCTTCAACGGTCTCCTTTACTAGGCTACCGAGCACGCTATTCACTCACAACATATTTTCAGCCTCCAAACAGTGGTGAAAGGAATGAGATTTCTGTCATCAGGCCAGAATTGATGCGTCCACTGCTGTCCGGCGTGCGCCTCTGTGTTGTCCACTCATCTCTGCCTTGGCCACATTTCTGTGTTCATTTTGGAGGATAGGTTATACCTAGCGTTTACAAGTCCATTCACTAATGGTTCAAGCCTCTAAAATGCAGTAATGGTCAGTGGTGTAAAGTACTTAAGTAAAAATACTTGAACGTATTATTTAAGTAGTTTTTTGGGGTATCTGTACTTTACTATTTTATGTTTTTTTACTACTTTTACTTCAATACATTCCTAAAATATTGTACTTTTTACTGCATACATTTTCCTTGACAACCAAAAGAACTTGTTACATTTTGAATGCTTAGTAAGACAGGAAAATGGTCAAATTCACACACTTATCAAGAGAACATGCGGTCATCCCTACTGCCCCTGGCCTGCCACACAACAACACACGTGCATCCTTTGTAAGTAATCTCTGAGTGTAGGAGTGTCTGAGTGTCAGAGCCCTGATTATCCGTACATTTTTTAAACAAGAAAATGGTGCCATCTGCTTTGCTTAATATAAGGAATTTTAAGTGATTTATACTTTTAGCGCTTAAGTATATTTTAGCAATTACATTTACTTTTGATACTTAAGTATATTTCAAACCAAATGCTTTTAGATTTTTACTCAAGTAGTATTTTACTGGGGGACTTTCACTTTTACTTGAACACCTTTCACAGTTGAAGTCAGAAGTTTACATACACCTTAGCCAAATACATTTAAACTCAGTTTTTCACAATTCCTGACATTTAATCAGAGTAAAAATTCCCTGTCTTAGGTCAGTTAGGATCAACACTTTATTTTAAGAATGTGAAATGTCAGAATAATAGTAGAGAGAATGATTTATTTCAGCTTTTATTTCTTTCATCACATTCCCAGTGGGTCAGACGTTAACATACACTCAATTATTATTTGGTAGCATTGCCTTTGAATTGTTTGACTTGGGTCAAACGTTTCGGGTAGCCTTCCACAAGCTTCCCACAATAAGTTGGGTGAATTTTGGCCCATTCCTCCTGACAGAGCTGCTGTAACTGAGTCAGGTTTGTAGGCCTCCTTCCTCACACATGCTTTTTCAGTTCTGTCCACAAATATTCAATAGGATTGAGGTCAGGGCTTTGTGATGGCTCCAATCACTTCAACGGTATATACTGGGGTAATCAACAAAGTGATGGAGTCCAGGTGAGTCCAATGAGCGCAGCTGAGTATAATGATGGTAACCGGTGCGTATAGGGATGGGTAGCCTGGCACCGGCGAGCGCTAGGGAGGGGAGCGGCAGCAGGCGTGACAGTACTGGACCGTACCGACTTACTTTCACCCCGGCTCGATACCAAAATGATACCACATCAAAAAGGAACAGGGTAGAAGGACTGTGATTTACCCCAATCTTTTCAAGTTTTTGCTCTCAAAATCACAATTTTTTTAAATAGAAAAACAATCAAATTGGATGTTGAAAGTACAACAATGCTTAAACCACACCAGGAGACCACGTTTGAGGTCTGGGAAAGTAGATTTCTTTGTGTAGTTAGCCTTTAATGCTGGAATCCTTGTGGTGAAACTACCTTGTCCGTTTGGGATATTACAACAACAAAGAAGTTACTACAAACAACCAGCAGAGTTTTTTCCCTCTGACATCATCGTCGCGATAGAACAGCAGCACATGTAGCTGGATGGACAACCTCTGCCTCGTCATCACAACAAAAACCAGAGCGGCTGTGGGCGGACGGTGTAGCTGGATGGACAACGCTCCCCACCTCTGCCTCGTCATCACAACAAAACCAGAAGTGGCTGTGCTGGGGCGGACAGTGTAGCTGGATGGACAACGCTCCCCACCTCTGCCTCGTCATCACAACCACAAAAACCAGAACGGCTGTGGGGGAAATGGGACAGTGTAGCTGGATGGACAACGCTCCCCACCTCTGCCTGCGTCATCACAACAAGAACCAGAACGGCTGTGGGGCGGACAGTGTAGCTGGATGGACAACGCTCCCCCACCTCTGCCTCGTCATCACAACAAAAACCAGAACGGCTGTGGGGCGGACAGTGTAGCTGGATGGACAACGCTCCCCACCTCTGCCTCGTCATCACAACAAAAACCAGAACGGCTGTGGGGCGGACAGTGACGCTGTTTCTCCTACGGTGAATTCCATCTTTAATTCATGTGTGCATGCACTAACACTTTTGTTTGGTTAGTGGTGTTTATGATGGAGTTTGAAAAACAAGGATTGGTACAAATAATCATGATTCTGGTGAGGGTTTATTACTGGTGAGGGTTCTAGAACTCACCATTGGGCCCTTATGTGTATTACTGGTGCGGGTTCTAGAACTCACCATTGGGCCCTTAGGTTTATTACTGGTGAGGGTTCTAGAACTCACCATTGGGCCCTTAGGTTTATTACTGGTGAGGGTTCTAGAACTCACCATTGGGCCCTTAGGTTTATTACTGGTGAGGGTTCTAGAACTCACCATTGTTCCCTTAGGTTTATTACTGGTGAGGGTTATAGAACTCATCATTGGGCCCTTAGGTTTATTACTGGTGAGGGTTCTAGAACTCACCATTGTTCCCTTAGGTTTATTACTGGTGAGGGTTATAGAACTCATCATTGGGCCCTTAGGTTTATTACTGGTGAGGGTTCTAGAACTCACCATTGGGCCCTTATGTTTATTACTGGTGAGGGTTATAGAACTCACCATTGGGCCCTTAGGTTTATTACTGGTGAGGGTTCTAGAACTCACCATTGTTCCCTTAGTTTTATTACTGGTGAGGGTTATAGAACTCATCATTGGGCCCTTAGGTTTATTACTGGTGAGGGTTCTAGAACTCACCATTGGGCCCTTAGGTTTATTACTGGTGAGGGTTCTAGAACTCACCATTGGGCCCTTAGGTTTATTACTGGTGAGGGTTCTAGAACTCACCATTGGGCCCTTATGTTTATTACTGGTGAGGGTTCTAGAACTCACCATTGGGCCCTTATGTTTATTACTGGTGAGGGTTCTAGAACTCACCATTGGGCCCTTATGTTTATTACTGGTGAGGGTTCTAGAACTCACCATTGGGCCCTTATGTTTATTACTGGTGAGGGTTATATTATTATCAGGTCCATTCTGGTCGAGTCTGATTGTCTTCGGATTCTGTGAAGACATCTGGCACACACACACACAAGTGCGTACACACACACACAAGTGTGCACACTCTCTCACTCAGGCAAAACATTGCTGTCAGTGCAAGGGAAAACCAAAATCAAACACTCACAGAACATCCAGCCCAGCTCACCGTTGCCTAGACGACCAGCATCCCGTATCGACTAGAGAGCGAAGTTACTATGGAAACACTGGATGCCCAAAGGAGAGAAGATCATTAATTGGAATGAGCGATGGAGGGAAGAGCGAGGGACAGACTAAAGTGCAGTAAGGAGAGACTGATGGACACAGACAGAGACGTAAAGAGATGGACAGATCGAGAGAAAAGAGAGACGCACAGAGGGAGAGAAAAGAGAGATGGACAGAGGGAGAGAAAAGAGAAACAGACAGAGGGAGAGAAAAGAGACGGACAGAGGAAGAGAACGTGTGATTTATGTGTGATTTATGTGTGCTACTGAGCTCTTTCCCGTGGTGTATAGAAACAGAAAAGATAGACAGTCGGAAAAAAGTTACTGCTGGGATTTTGAGGTTCAGGACAGACAGAAATACAGATGGACACATAGAAATAGAATACATAGAAAGGGTGTCTCCATTCAAGTCGATAGCTAGGTTTCCATCCAAGTCAATAGATAGGTTTCCATCCGAGTCAATAGCTAGGTTTCCATTCAAGTCAATAGCTAGGTTTCCATCCGAGTCAATAGCTAGGTTTCCATCCGAGTCAAGAGCTAGGTTTCCATCCGAGTCAATAGCTAGGTTTCCATCCAAGTCAATAGCTAGGTTTCCATCCAAGTCAATAGCTAGGTTTCCATCCAAGTCAATAGCTAGGTTTTCATCCAAGTCAATAGCTAGGTTTCCATCCAAGTCAATAGCTAGTTTTCCATCCAAGTCAATAGCTAGGTTTCCATCCAAGTCAATAGCTAGGTTTCCATCCAAGTCAATATCTAGGTTTCCATCCAAGTCAATAGCTAGGTTTCCATCCTATTGGCGACAGAATTTTGTGTGAATATTCTAGGATCCACATAAAGACAATATGAGCATTTCTTCCTCATAAACATTTGTTTTCATGTTCCTAATAAAAATCTAAAGTTCAATGTGTTTCCATTGCATTTTAAACTCTATCAATAGTTTTGTGCTCTATCCAACAGCTGGCAGATACAGTTTGAGTATGCTAGTCAACATGTTGAGATAAGAGCGATAATATTTTTATTTGTCAAACGGCAGTCAAGCATCGATCATCATGTGACCAGAATAAGACCCTTGATATTTATTGGAAAGCAGCATTAAGCCCATCACCGTGCACTTTCACCTCCCTGTGAAGTTTATCGGAACTTATTTCATCTTTAACCTCATAAACTGCATGCTTTCCTGAGTCGTAGTGGGAGGACCACACACCATATCATCACGTGACTCCAAATCTGCTTTGGCATGATGATTATTCCTAGCACAGAGGTTGCTGCCTTAAGCATACAGACTTGAGATCATTGGCCACTTTAATCATTCCACTTTAATAATGTTTACATATCTTGCATTTACACATCTCATACAGTGCCTTGCTAAACTATTCACCCCCATGGCATTTTTCCTATTTGTTGCATTACAACCTGTAATTTAAATGGATGTTTATTTCATGTAATGGACATACACAAAATAGTCCAAATTGATGAAGTGAACTAAAATAAAAAATCTTGTTTACATTTTTTTTTTTACGAAAATGTGGGGCGAGCATATGTAGTCACCTCCTTTACATATGTATTCACCTCCTTTACATATGTATTCACTTCCTTTGCATATGTATTCACACCCTTTGCATATGTATTCACACCCTTTGCATATGTATTCACACCCTTTGCATATGTATTCACACCCTTTGCATATGTATTCACACCCTTTGCATATGTATTCACCATCTTTGCATATGTATTCACCCCCTTTGTATATGTAGTCACCTCCTTTACATATGTATTCACACCCTTTGCATATGTATTCACACCCTTTGCATATGTATTCACCCCCTTTGTATATGTATTCCCCCTCTTTGCATATGTATTCACCTCGTTTGCTATGAAGCCCCTAAATAAGATCTGGTGCAACCAATTACCTTCCGAAGTCACATAATTAGTTAAATAATGTCCACCTGTGTGCAATCTAAGTGTCACATGATCTCAGTAGATTACACCTATTTCTGAAAGGCCCCAGAGTCTGCAACACCACTAAGTGAGGGGCACCACCAAGCAAGCGGCACCATGAAGACCAAGGAGCTCTCCAAACAGGTCAGGGAGAAGTACAGATCAGGGTTGGGTTATAAAAAAATATATGAAACTTTGAACATCCCACTGAGCACCATTAAATCCATTATTAAAAAATGGAAAGTATATGGCACCACAACAAACCTACCAAGAGAGGGCCGCCCACCGAAACTCACGGACCAGGCAAGGAGGGCATTAATCAGAGAGGCAACAAAGAGACCAAAGATAACCCTGAAGGAGCTGCAAAGCTCCACAGCGGAGATTGGAGTATCTGTCCATAGACCACTTTAAGCCGTACACTCCACAGAGCTGGGCTTTAAGGAAGAGTGGCCAGAAACAAGACATTGCTTTAAGAAAAAAATGAACAATCCCGTTTGGTGTTCGCCGTAAGGCATGTGGGAGACTCCCCAACATATGGAAGAAGGTACTTTGGTTAGATGAGACTAAAATTGAGCTTTTTGCCCATCAAGGAAAACGCTATGTCTGGCACAAACCCAACACCTCTCATCACCCTGAAGACACCACCATCCCCACAGTGAAATATGGTGGTGGCAGCATCATGCTGTGGGGATGTTCTTCATTGGCAGGGACTGGGAAACTGGTCAGAATTGAAGGAATGATGGATGGCGCTAAATACAGGAAATTATTTCAGGAATCTATTTCAGTCTTCCAGAGATTTGAGACTGGGACGGAGGTTCACCTTCCAGCAGGACAATGACCCTAAGCATACTGCTAAAGCAACACTTAACTGTTTAGAGGAAACATTTAAATGTCTTGCAATGGCCCAGTCACAACCCAGACCTCAATCCAATTGAGAATCTGTGGTATGACTTAAAATATTGCTGCACACCAGCAGAACCCATCCAAACTTGAAGGAGCTAGAGCAGTTTTGCCTTGAAGAATGGGCAACAGTGGCTAGATGTGCCAAACTTATAAAGACATACCCCAAGAGACTTGCAGCTGTAATTGCTGCAAAGGTGGCTCTCCAGTATTGACTTTGGGGGACGAACAGTTATGCACGCTCAAGTTTTCTGTTTTTTTAAATGTTATTTCTTGTTTGTTTCATCCCCAAAATTATTTTACATCCTCAAAGTGGTAGGCATGTTGTGTAAATCAAATGATACAAACCCCCCAAAAATCCATTTTAATTCCAGGTTGTAAGGCAACAAAATAGGAAAAATGCCAACTGGGAAGAATATTTGCAAGCCACTGTATGTCTGGAACAGTACCTGTTGCCATCACAGCTGTCCTGGTTTTGTTTTACCGGCACAAACTGGATGGAAAGTGGTTAGTGATGGCATAATGTATAGTCTGGCAGACATTTTGAGTGTCCCCATGTCAGGAAGTAAAAACAGGAAGTGTACCCTTCAATCTGTGCTGTGACTGACATTACACAAATTCCATTCCATTGCATGAGCCACATTAGTTAGCATCGTTCTACTTTACCATGGCAATCCAGCATCAGTTGATAGAAATACTATAGAAATGATTGCCTCAAAATACCAGGCAGCCGTTGTGAGTGTACCCTTGAGTTTACCAGTCAAATTGTTCACACACACACACACACACACACACACACACACACACACACACACACACACACACACACACACACACACACACACACACACACGCACACTGAAAGGTTTGAAGACAGGCAGGCGGTCACTTAAACATAGTCTGTCTGCCAGCTGTGTACCTGCCTTGCCTGAGCTTTGTGGAAGCCAGCCTGTGTCAGTAAGAGAATGGGCAGCTCTTCACAACTCTCTGGTGTACAGGAAGCAGTTGCACATCTAATCACAGTTTGTGTGCCAGACCAATGTAGGCCACAGTGAAGGAAGGTACCTTACTGTACCCTTCCATTAGGGTTACTGTTACACACTGGGCTCAATGGGACTACACACACACATGTGTATACACACACACACACACACACACACACACACACACACACACACACACAAACACAAACATGTCCATATTTCAGTCCTTAATACATAGAAGCATTTTCCCATTTTCCTGCAGTAGACTGTCTGGTACAGACTAATATAATAATATACTGTTATAAGCACATTCTCACTGCTGGAGAGAAGAATCACTGGCCTCCACATGACATGCTCTCTCTCTCTCTCCCGCCATCTCAAGTCAAATCAACTTGTATGTGATCACGTTTCCGTCGTAAACACAACAGGTGTAGACTAACAGTGAAATGCTCATTTACGGCCCTTGTCCAGCAATGCAGAGTAGAACAATGTAATAATAGAAATGGTGATGTGAGGAATAAATACACCGTGAATAACAAAGATAACATGGCAGGTCCATGTGTAGAGGTACGAGATAGTTGAGGTAGCTATGTACATATGGATAATAAACAGTAGTAGCAGCTGGTAGCCATTTAATTGGCAGTCTTTATGTAGCAGTCTTTCTTAGCAGTCTTATGGCTTGGGGGTAGAAGCTGTTCAGGGTCCTGCTGATTCCAGACTTGGTGCATCGGTACCGCTTACCGTGCGGTAGCAGAGAGAACAGTTTATGACTAGGGTGGGTGGCTGGAGTCTGACCATTTTTTGTGTCCTTCCTCTGACACTGCCTGGTATAGAGGTCCTGGATGGCAGGGAGCTCGGCCCCAGTGATGAACCGGGCCGTACTCACCATCCTCTGTAGCGCCTTGCGGTTGTCGTATGAAGTGGTGATGCAGCTGTAGAACCTTTTGAGGATCTGAGGACCCATACCAAATCTTTTCAGCCTCCAGAGGGGGAAGAGACGCTGTCGTGTCCTCTTCACATCTGTGTGGGTGAGTGTGTGTGGACCATGTTAATTACTTATTAAGCTCTCAACCCACTCCACTACAGCCCCATCGATATGGATGGGGGCGTGCTCGCCCCACTGTTTCCTGTAGTCCACTATCAGCTCCTTTGTCTTGCTGACATTGAGGGAGAGGTTGTTGTCCTGGCACCACACTGCCAGGTCGCTGACCTCCTCCCTATAGGCTGTCTCATCGTCGTTGGTGATCAGTCTGACCACCGTTGTGTCGTCAGCAAACTTGATGATGGTGGTCAGCGCCCGTGGTCAGTGTCAGCGTGGCGGATGTGTTGTTGCCTACCATCACTGCCTGGGTGCGGTCCTTCAGGAAGTCCAGGATCCAGTTGCAGAGAGAAGTGTTCAGTCCCAGGGTCCTGAGGTTGGTGATGAGCTTGGAGGCCACTGAGGCGTTGAATGCTGAGTTGTATTCGGTGATAAGCAATCCTTTTGTCCAGGTGGGTGAGGGCAGCGTGTGAAGTGCCCCATCCCCCACTCCCTCTCTCTCCCCCACTCCTTCCCTCTCTCCCTCTAAATCTAAATCTACCTCCTAGCTGTCTCATCCAAATGGTGCTGCTGTTATTTTAAGAGATTTGCAAAGACATTTATTTCTGATCTATGCCATTTACTGTGCATTCGGAAAGTATTCAGACCCCTTGACTTTTTCCACATTTTGTTATGCTACAGCCCTGTTTCTAAACATGTATTACATTGTTATTTTTCCTCATCAATCTACACACAATAACCCATAATGACAAAGCAAAAACAGTTTTTTAGAAATGTTTACAAATGTGTATATTTATATACAGTGGGAAGAAAAGTATATGAACCCTTTGAAATGACCTGGATTTCTGCATAAACTGGTCATAACAATGAGATCTGATCTTCATCTCAGTCACAACAATAGACAAACACAGTCTGCTTATACTAGTAACACACAAACAATTATAATGGTTCATGTCTTTATTGAACACACCACGTAAACATTCACAATGCAGGTTGGAAAAAGTATATGAACCCCTGGATTTAATAACTGGTTGACACCCCTTTGGCAGCAATAACCTCAACCAAACGTTTTCTGTAGTTGTGGATCAGACCTGCACAACGGTCAGGAGGAATTTTGGACCATTCCTCTTTACAAAACTGTTTCAGGTCCACAATATTCTTGGGATGTCTGGTGTGAACCATTCTTTTGAGGTCAGGACTGACTGGGAGGTTGAGGTCAGGACTGACTGGGCCACTCCAGGTTGAGGTCAGGACTGACTTCAGGTTGAGGTCAGGTCTGGGCCACTCCAGGTTGAGGTCAGGACTGACTCTCCAGGTTGAGGTCAGGTGCCACTAGGTGTTTTTTCTGTTGAAGCCATTTTGTTATGGATTTACTTCTGTCTAATGGGTCGTTGTCCTGTTGCATCACCCAACTTCTGTTGAGCTTCAATTGGCAGACAGATAGACTTACATTCTCCTGCAAAACGTCTTGATAAACTTGGGAATTCATTTTTCCGTCAATGATAGCAAGTTGTCCAGGCCCTGAGACAGCAAAGCAGCCCCAAACCATGATGCTCCCTCCACCATACTTTACAGTGGGATGAGGTTTTGATGTTAGTGTGCTGTGTCTTTTTTCTCCACATAGTGTTGTGTTCCTTCCAAACAATTCAACTTTAGTTGAGAAGCGCTGTGGAATATCCAGATGCTCTTTTGCAAACTTCAGATGTGCAGCAATGTTTTTTTGGACTGCAGTGGCTTCGTCTGTGGTGTCCTCCCATTAACACCATTCTTGTTTAGTGTTTTGCGTATTGTAGACTTGTCAACAGAGATTTTAGCATGTTCCAGAGATTTCTGTAAATCTTTAGCTGACATTCTCGGATTCTTCTTAACCTCATTGAGCATTCTGCGCTGTGCTCTTGCAGTCGTCTTTGCAGGTTGGCCACTCCTAGGGAGAGTAGCAACAATGATGAAAGTTCTCTATTTATAGACCATTTGTCTTACCGTGGACTGACTTTTAGAGATACTTTTGTAACCCTTTCCAGTTGTATGCAAGGCAACAATTCTTAATCTTAGATCTAAGATCTATTTTGTTCGAGGCATGGTTCACATTAGGTAATGCTTCTTGTGAATAAGAAACTCAAATTTTGCGAGTGTTTTTCATGGGGCAGGTCTCTCTCATCCAGGATCTCCAATCTCGTCTCATTGATTTGACTCCAGGTTAGCTGACTCCTGACTCCAATTAGCTTTTGGAGAAGTCATTAGCCTAGGGGTTCACATACTTTTTCCAATGTACACTCTGAATGTTTAAGTGATGTATTCAAATAGACAAGACAAATACAATAATGTGTTATTAGTTTAAGCACACCGTCACTGCTTTCTTCCTGGGAAGGAGAGGCGGACAAAACGCAGCGTGGTTGAAGTTCATGGTTCTTTAATAAGAGACACATGAACAAACTACACTATAAATAATAAATAAATGAACAAACTACACAACAATAAACGTGGCAAAACCAAAACAGCCTATCTGGTGCAGCAAACACAAAGACAGGAAACAATCACCCACAAAATACCCAAAGAATATGACGGCCTAAATATGGTTCCCAATCAGAGACAACAATAAACACCTGCCTCTGATTGGTTCTCAATCTAGGCAACCATAGACTTACCTAGACAACTAAACTGAACACAACCCCATAAATCTACAAAAACCCCTAGACAAGACACATAAATCACCCATATCACACCTGGTCTAACCAAAATAATAAAGAAAACAAAGATAACTAAGGCCAGGGCGTGACACACACTGCATTTGTCTATTCAGATCAGATGTCACGGCCATCAAAAGAAGTAGACCAAAGTGCAGCGTGGTGAGCGTACATCTTCTTTTATTTCAAATGTTTCCAAACAAACGAAAGAAACAGCCGTGGAGTTTACAGGGCTAAGTGCCACAAACAAAGATAAGTACACACACTGAAAGGAGAGAAAAAAGGGCTACCTAAGTATGATTCCCAATCAGAGACAATGATAGACAGCTGTCCCTGATTGAGAACCATACCCGGCCAACACAAAGAAACACAAATCATAGAAATAAAGGACATAGAATGCCCACCCAAATCACACCCTGACCAAACCAAAAAGAGACATGAAAAAGGGCTCTGGTACAAAAAGTCTGGGCTCTGGCTGGGCGTTGTCTTGGCTGTGTGCTTAGGGTTGTTGTCCTGTTGGAAGGTGAACCTTTGCCCCAGTCAGGTCCTGAGCGCTCTGGAGCAGGTTTTAATTAAGGATCTCTGTACTTTGCTTCGTTCATCCTTTCCTTCATCGTGACTAGTCTCCCAGTCTCTGCCGCTGAAAAACATCTCCACAGCATGATGCTGTCACCACTATGCTTCACTGTAGGGATGGTGCCAGGTTTCCTCCTGACGTGACGCTTGGCATTCAGGCCAAAGAGTTCAATCATGGTTTCATCAGACCAGAGAATCTTGTTTTCATGGTCTGAGAGTCCCTAGGTGCCTTTTGGCAAACTCCAGCCCGGGCTGTCATGTGCCTTTTACTGAGGAGTGGCTTCCATCTGGCCACTCTACCATAAAGGCCTTTATGGTAGAGAGCTGCAGAGATGGTTGTCCTTCTGGAAGGTTCTCCCATCTCCACAGAGGAACTCTAGAGCTCTGTCAGTGTGACCATCTGGTTCTTGGTCACCTCCCTGACCAAGGTCCTTCTCCCCCCATTGCTCAGTTTGGCCGGGCAGCCAGCCCCAGGAAGAGTCTTGGTGGTTCCAAACTTCTTCCATTTAAGAATGAAGGAGGCCACTGTGTTCTTGGGGACCTTCAATTCAGCAGTAATGTTTTGGTACTGTCCCAGATCTGTGCCTTGACACAATCCTGTCTCGACCTCTATGGACAATTCCATCGATCTCATGGCTTGGTTTTGCTCTGACATGCACTGTCAACTGTGGGACCTTATATAGACAGGTGTGTGTCTTTCCAAATCATGTCCAATCGATTGAATTTACCACAGGTGGACTCCAATCAGGTTGAAGAAACATCTCAATGATGATCAAAGGAAACAGGATGTACCTGAGCTCAGTTGCGAGTCTCATGGCAAAGGCTATTAAAACGTATGTAAATAAGGTATTTCTGTTTTTTTATTTGTATTAAATTTGCAACATTTTCTAGAAATCTGTTTTCGCTTTGTCATTATGGGGTGTTGTGTGTACATTGATGAGGAAAACAAATGATTTAATCCATTTTAGAAGGCGTGGATTCAGCAAAGGGTCTGAGTACTTTCTGAATGCGCTGTATCAGATTATCTGAGTAGAATGATCTGAGACAAAATGGAGTCCAGGTTTTGTATGTTACACAATGTTTACCTGTAGTAATATGTACATTACAAAGTCTATGTTGGAAAATATGTTAAAGTAGAAGTGTGATGGGGAGGGGGAGAATGGTGTCTGCTTGTTTGACTTTGTTTGGCCTTTTCCCTTGTTCATAAAACAACTCTGACATTCAGAATTCTGACAAGGGTAGCTAACGCACGCACACGCACGCACGCACGCACGCACGCACGCACGCACACGCACACACGCACACACGCACACACACACACACACACACACACACACATAGCTCTTCTATCTGCACCCAAACTCTTCTATCTGCCATATCTCCTTCTTTGGATGGCCTCAACTCTCTTCATACTCCCTCTCTGGCAGCCATATCTCTCTTTGGACGCTTCTTTTGGTTTGGATTCACTCTCTCTCTTTCTAATACTCTCTCTTTCTAATACTTCTCTTTCTAATACTCCCTCTCTGTCTAATACTCTCTTTCTTTCTAATACTCTCTCTCTTTCTAATACTCCCTCTCTTTCTAATACTCCCTCTCTGTCTAATACTTTCTCTCTTTCTAATACTCCCTCTCTTTCTAATACTCTCTCTCTTCTAATACCCCCTCTCTTTTCTAATACTTTCTAATACTCTCTCTCTTTCTACTCTCTCTCTTTCTAATACTCTCTAACTAATAAATCCCTTTTTCTAATATTCTCTCTCTTTCTAATACTCCCCCTTTCTAATACTCTCTAATACTCTCCTCTTTCTAATACTCCCTCTCTTTCTAATACTCTCTCTTTCTAATACTTCTCTTTCTAATACTCTCTAACTAATACTCTTTCTAATACTTCTTCTAATACTCCCTCTTTCTAATACTCTCTCTAACTAATACTCTCTTTCTTTCTAATACTCCCTTTCTAATACTCCCTCTCTTTCTAATACTCTCTCTTTCTAATACTCTCTTTCTTTCTAATACTCTTTCTAATACTCTCTTTCTAATACTCTCTCTTTTCTAATACTCTCTCTCTAACTAATACTCCCTCTCTTTCTAATACTCCCTCTCTAACTAATACTCCCTCTCTTTCTAATACTCCCTCTCTAACTAATACTCCATCTCTTTCTAATACTCCCTCTCTTTTATCCCTCTTGTGTTCTTGGATCCCGCAGCGGTAGAAACAGGCCAATCGATACCGGACACTTTTCTCTCATTAAGTCCCTTCAATGTCGGAGCAGGGATGTATGTCCTGTGCCTGGAATCCTCTCTATCTCTTGTTCTCTCACTCTCTCACTCTCACTATCTCTCTCTCTCTCTCTCTCTCTCTCTCTCTCCCCCTCCCCCCTCCAAAAACAACATACCCCCTCTATGGCTCGGCTATGTTGGCAGGAGGTCAATTTCAATTCCATTTTCCATTTCACTCTATTTGGGCAATGAATTGAAATGAATGTAAATGTAAAACAGACGCCATTGTCAGCGAGTGTTTCTACTCTGCATTCATCTGCATGTCGAGAGGCTGAACTACACAGAGCTCCTGTGAGCTGTTATCTGTAGTGTTATGTGTGCTCGCACACATGTGTGCTACTCTGCAGTTGTCTATGTGTGTGTAATGGAGTTCATATGAGTTGATATGACTGTTATTCTGAGGGGTGGCAAGGCAGGGGGTGCCCATGCATGAGCGCAGTCAGTCAGGGGTTGATGGAAGCTTAGAGAAAGTGCAGGGACACTAAATCACCGGAAGTCAGAGAGAGAGAGGTCTGTGTGTGTGTTCTGACAGGGCCCAGCCAACTGTGAACAGCAGATCAATCAGGTCTGTGCCTGAGTCACGTTCTCTCTGCCTCCTCCCCAAACCGTATGTATTTCTCTCCTCTCTGCAACCCTTTAACCTCCCTTATGAGCCACTCCCTGCTGTATGCTGGGACACCAGACCAATGGCTGACATTTTTTCTGTCTACAAACAGCATGATAACTGTACAAATATCTTATTATTCATAATATTTGTAGTCTCAATGTATTGGGAAAAGCAGCTCAAAAATGTGTTGTTGGTTATTTAATCTTTAGCTGCAATGTTCCTGTCTTCAAATTTTGAAAACTTTGCATGTTGCAGGGGCTGTTTTGCAGACTGATTATTACTGTATTACTGCAGACTGATTATTACTGTATTACTGCAGACGGATTTTTGCTTATTACTGCAGACTGTATTACTGTATTAATGCAGACTGATTATTACTGTATTACTGTCACTGCAGACTGATTACTACTGACTATTACTGCAGACTGATTATTACTGTATTAATGCAGACTGATTATTACTGTACTGTCACTGCAGATAAGTTATTACTGTATTACTGCAGACTGATTATTACTGTTATTACTGCAGACTGATTATTACCGTATTACTACCACTGCAGACTGATTACTACTGTATTACTGCAGACTGATTATTACTGTTACTGTCACTGCAGACTGATTATTACTGTATTACTATCACTGCAGACTGTACACTGCAGACTGATTATTACCGTATTACTATCACTGCAGAATGATTATTACTGTATTACTATCACTGCAGACTGATTATTACCCATTACTATCAGCACACTATCACTGGATGAATGTATTACTATCACTGCAGACTGATTATTACTGTGCTGCAGACTGATTATAGTATTACTATCATGCAGCTGATTAACGTATTACTACCACTGCAGACTGATTACTACATTACTGCAGACTGCTATCTGCAGACTGATTACTACTGTATTACTGCAGACTGGTTTCTCTATCACCAGACATTATTACCCGGTATTACTTTTCACTGCAGACTGATTACTAGGAAATGCAGACTGGATATTACTATCACTGCAGACTGATTAACGTATTACTATCACTGCAGACTGATTACTACATTGCAGACTGCATTACTATCACTGCGGGCTGATTTGCTGTATTCGGAATTACTAACAGTTTTACATCTATCACTGCAGACTGATTATTCTTGCAGACTGATTATTACTGGTTACTGTCTGCAGACTGATTATTACTGTTTACTGCAGAATTATTACTGTATTACTGCAGACTGATTATTACTGTGTTGCAGAATTATTACTGTATTACTGTCACTGCAGACTGATTATTACTGTAACTGCAGATGATTATTACCGTTACTGCAGACTGATTATTACTGTATTACTGTTTGGCGGGCAGACTGATTACTACTGTATTACTGCAGACTGATTATTACTGTTACTGTCACTGCAGACTGTTAATATTTTAAATGATGAGTGTTAGCCTGATTATCAGTGCTATCACTGCAG
This sequence comes from Oncorhynchus masou masou, assembly GCF_036934945.1. Taxonomy (NCBI): domain Eukaryota; kingdom Metazoa; phylum Chordata; class Actinopteri; order Salmoniformes; family Salmonidae; genus Oncorhynchus; species Oncorhynchus masou. Next base: position 11,761,553 of record NC_088214.1, read on the forward strand.
ACTGATTATTTGTATTACTATCACTGCAGACTGATTATTACTGTATTACTGCAGACTGATTATTACCGTATTACTATATAAGCCCATATTACTACCACTCCTGATTACTACTGACCTGCAGACTGTTTAGTGTTACTATTACTCTACTACTGTATTACTGCAGACTGATTAAGTATTACTATCACTGCAGGATTATTGTATTACTATCACTGCAGACTGAACTACTGTATTACCAAGTCTTTTATCACTGCAGACTGATTATTACCGTATTACTATCTGCAGACTGATTACTACTGTATTACTGCAGACTGAACAGTATTACTATTCCTGATTACCTACAGACTGATTATTACCGTGTTTAACCAGTTCAGTTACTGGTATTACTATCATCTATTCGTAATTACTATCACTGCAGACTTTACCTTAACTGCAGACTGATTACAGTTCCTGATTATTACGTATTACTACCACTGCAGACTGATTACTACTGTAACCAGTCACTGCAGATTATTGGACTCTAATAATCTATTCAGATGGATTTTCACTAGCAGCTTAACTCACATAACATTGGCTGCATCTCGTCTAGAGTGGTTTCCTCCATCCGGTTACTGGATTAACCAGTTCAGTTAGGAAATCAGTTTGACATCTATTCTTGGTTTACCTTGTCTCCATCTCAAAATGGCTTCCTGTTACCGTTTCACCTTTTTTTCCTCTGTTAATATTTTAAATTAACCAGTGCATCCCAGTAGTTATTAGGCCCATCTTGACCTGGTTTTAGTCTCTCTTGTTTACCTTGCCGCCAAAGCCAAGTCTTTTTAAAACTGTCATCTCGTTTACCTAACTCCAACAGTTCCTGACCTCTCCTCTTTAACCAGTTCAGTTAGGCATCTTTCTTTTCTTTTACCTTAACTCCATCAGTTCCTGACCTCTCCTCTTTAACCAGTTCAGTTAGGCATCTTTCTTTTCTTTTACCTTCTCTCCATCTCTTTCCTGACCTCTCCTCTTTAACCAGTTCAGTTAGGCATCTTTCTTTTCTTTTACCTTGCTCAGTTCTGACCTTCCTCTTTAACCAGTTCAGTTCTCTTTCTTTTCTTTTACCTTAACTCTTCCTGACCTCCCTCTTTAACCAGTTCAGTTAGGCATCTTTCTTTCCTTTACCTTCTCTCCATCTCTTTCCTGACCTCTCCTCTTTAACCAGTTCAGTTAGGCATCTTTCTTTTCTTTTTACCTTAACTCCATCAGTTCCTGACCTCTCCTCTTTAACCAGTTCAGTTAGGCATCTTTCTTTTCCTTCTTACTCTTTTCCTCTCCTCTTTAACCAGTTCATTTACTACTTTCTTTCTTTTTTACTCCAACAGTTCTGACCTCTCCTCTTTAACCAGTTCTGGCATCTTTCTTTCTTTTACCTTAACTCCAACAGTTCCTGACCCTCTCCTGATTCTCATTTTCTTTTACCTTCCTCCCATCCTTCCTGACCTCTCCCTCTTTAACCAGTTCAGTTAGGCATCCTTTCTTTTACCTTCTCTCCTCCCTGACCTCTCCTCTTTAACCAGTTCAGTTAGGCATCTTTCTTTTCTTTTACCTTAACTCCAACAGTTCCTGACCTCTCCCTTTAACCAGTTCAGTTAGGCATCTTTCTTTTCTTTTACCTCCCTCCCTCTTTCCCCCTCTCCTCTTTCCAGTTCAGTTAGGCATCTTTCTTTTCTTTTCCTTCCCTCCATCTCTTTCCCTCCTCTCCTCTTTAACCAGTTCCATCCCTTTTCCTTAACTCCAACAGTTCCCTCCCTCTTTAGTTCAGTTAGGCATCCCTCCTTCTCTCCATCCTTTCCTGACCTCCCTCCCAGTTCAGTTAGGCATCTTTCTTTTCTTTTACCTTCCTCCCTTACCTCTGTTTTTTACTGTCTCTCATTTTTCCACCAACCTCCTCTATTTTCTCCCCCCACCTTCCTACTGCTCTCCTCTCCTCCCTCCTCTCCCTTCCCACCCTCCCCCCCCTCCCTCCCTCCCTCGTGGTCCTGCTCCTTCACTCCCTCCTCCCTCCTCTCTTCTGCTCTCAGATGTCCAGAGATTTCAAGGCCCAACACTCTCCCCCCACTACAACTCACTCCTCTCACACTCTCCTCACCCACCACTCCCCCACTTCGACACAGCATGCCACACACAGGCCAAACCAATCTGGCAGACACATTTCAACACACACAGCTGGCCACTACAACTCACAGCCACACACACACACACACACACACAGTGATGAGGGGGAGGGAGAGAAGAGGATGAGGAAGGAGAAACAAAATCTGAGTTCTGGGAGATTAAGGGGAAAGATGAGGATAGAGGTCTGAGGAAAGAGGCACGAGGAGAGAGAGGGGTGTGGAGGGACATATGAAGAGTGAAAGGGCCTGCAGCCTGTCTGCCAGCCTGTTAGTAGCTCTTAGAGTCGAGCAGTGTGATAAACACCTTCCTACAACACAGCTCCATGATGTATGAATATGTTGCTGTCATCTCCCAGCCTGGTTGTCTATACTGCAACACTGACTGATGCATAATTCAGCCATATGCTGCTGGGGGATGACACTGTTGGTAACAGACACACACTGAATGAGTAATACTCGTGTTTGGCGATAAACGGTGTCAATGCCGTTGCTATGGTTTATGGTGTCAGTTCAGATTGCTGGCCTATGAATTGCATTTTATATGATTACAGTATTGAATATAGCAGGTTTCACTGTATAGATTCAATGTTTTGTGTTTGTTGTGGATTTACAATGCCTCATCAGTATTACATAAGACATGACTAACCTTGTCAACACTGCCAGTTTTCATAATGGATCAATGTAAATGACTGTGTTACTGTAGGACTTTGTGTCAGCATAGCCTTTCCCTTAAATTTCTCTAGCCCACTGGAGTTGATTGGCCAGTCGGGGTTGTGTAACCCGTCCAATCAGTTAATTGAATCACCTCGTCCTATTACCAGTCTGCCAACGCCAACCATGTTCCATCCAGCAAAGTCATTACGAACCTTTTATGAAGTTCCCTCAAAACGACAACATCACGTTTACTGTGTCTCCCTGATAGATACCCTGTTCTCTCCTTCTCCTCTATCCTTCTCTCTCCTGCTCCTCTCTCCCTTCCTTCTCCTCCTCCTTCCTTCTCCTCTCTCCCTCCTTCCTTCTCCTCTCTCCTCCTCTCTCATCCTCTATCCTTCCTCTCTTCCCCTCTCTCCTCCCTTCTTATCCTCTCTCCTCCTCTCTTCTCCTCCTCTTATCCTCTATCCTTCCTCTCCTCTCTTCTCCTCTCTCCTCCCTTCTTATCCTCTCTCCTCCTCTCTTCTCCTCCCTTCTTATCCTCTATCCCTCCTCTCTTCTCCTCTCTCCTCCTCTCTTCTCCTCTATCCCTTCCTCTCTCCCTCTCTTCCTATATCCTCCTCTCTTCTCCTCTTCTCCTATATCCTCCTATATCCTCCTCTCTTCTCCTCTATCCTTCCTCTCCTCTCTTCTCCTCTATCCTTCCTCTCTCCTCTCTTCTCCTCTATCCTTCCCTCTCTCTCTTCTCCTATATCCTCTTCTCCTCTTCTCCTATATCCTCCTATATCCTCCTCTCTTCTCCTCTATCCTTCCTCTCTCCTCTCTTCTCCTCTATCCTTCCTCTCTCCTCTCTTCTCCTCTATCCTTCCTCTCCTCTCTTCTCTAGATCCTCTTCTCCTCTTCTCCTATATCCTCCTATATCCTCCTCTCTTCTCCTCTATCCTTCCTCTCTCTCTCTTCTCCTCTATCCTCCATCTCTTCTCCCTCTTTCTTTATCGTCTTGCTCTCAGATTTTCGTCCCTTTCTTTCCCTATACCCCACTGTTCTTTTCTTCCCTCTCTTTCTCTTTACTCTTTTTATTCCTACCCTCCACCCTTTCTCCCCTCTTTCCCTCCCACCTTTCATCCTTTCTCCTTCTCTCACCTCCCCTCTCTTGCCCCCACTCTTCCCATCATTCTCTCATCTCATCTTCTCCCTTTTCTCTCGCCCTACTTCTGCTCCCTCTCCTCTTCTCCTCCCTCTCTCCTCTTCTCCTCCCTCTCTCCTCTTCTTCCTCTCCCCTATTCTCTTCCCTCTCCCCTCTTTTCCTCCCTCTCTCCTCTTCTTCTTCCTCTCCCCCTATTCTCTTCCCTCTCCCCTCTTCTCCTCCCTCTCTCCTCTTCTCCTTTCTGTCCCTCTCCTCTTCTCTCTCTCCCCTCTACTCCTGTCTCTCCCTCTCCTCTTCTCCTCCCCCCTCCCTTTATTTCCTCTTGTATCCTTCTCCTCTCCCTCTTCTCTTCTCTCCCTTTCCTCATCTCCCCCTCTCCCCCGTCTTCTCCTCTCTCTCCCTCTCCTCCTTTCTCCCTCTCCTCCTCTCTCTCCCCTTCTCCTGTCTCTCCTCTCTCCTCTTCTCCTCTCCCCTCTCCCTCTTCTCCCTCTCTCCCTCCTTCTCCCTCTCTTTCCTTCTCCCTCTCCTCTCTCTGCCCCTCTTCTCCACTCCTCTCCCTCTCCTCTTCTCCCCCTCTCTCCCCTTCTCACTCTCTCCCTCTCCCTCCTCTTCTCCTTTCTCTCTCCCCTCTTCTCCCTCTCCTCTCTCCCCCTCTTCTCCTGTCTCTCCCTCTCCCTCTTCTCCCCCTCTCTCCCTCTTCTCCTCTTCCTCTCCCTCTCCTCTTCTCCTCCCTCTCTCTCCCCTTTTCCTCTCTCTCTCTCTCTCCCTCTTCTCCTTTCCCTGTCCTCTTCTCCCTCTCCCCTCTTCTCCTGTCTCTCCCTCTCCTCTTCTCCTCCCTCTCCTCCTTTCATTCCCTCTCCTCTTCTTCCCTCTCTCCTCCCTCCCCTCTCTCTCACCGTCTTCTCCCCTCTCCCCTCTTCTCCTTCTGTCCCTCTCTCTCTCCCCTCTACTCCTGTCTCTCCCTCTCCCTCTTCTACTCCCCTCTCTCCCTCTCCTCTTCTCCACTCTCCTCTCCTCTCTCCCTCCCTCTCTTCTCCTCTCTATCTCCCTCTCTCTCCATTCTCTCCTCCTCCTCTTCCTCTCTCCCTCCTGCTCCCTCTCACTCTTCTCCTCTTTCCTTCTCCCTCTTCCTCCATCTCTCCCTCTCCTCATTCTTCTCCCTCTCTCTCCCCTCTTCTCCCTCTCCTGATCTCCCTCTCACTCTTCTACTCTTTCCCTCTCCTCTTCTCCCCCTCTCTCCCCCTCCCTATTCTCCTCCCTCTCCCTCACTTTCATTCCCCTCTTCTCTTCCCTCTCTCCTCCTTCTCCCTCTCCTCTTCTCCCCCTCTCTCTCCCCTCTTCTCCTCCCCCTCTCTCTCCCTCTTCTCTCTCTCCCTCTCCTCTTCTCCCCTCTTCTCCTCCCCCTCTCTCTCCCCTCTTCCCCTCTCTCCCTCCCCTCTTCTCCTCTCTCTCCCTCTCCTCTTCTCCCCTCTTCTCCCTCCCCTTCTCTCCCCTCTTCTCCTCTATCCCTCCCTCTTCTCCTCTCTCTCCCTCTCCTCTTCTCCCCTCTTCTCCTCCCTCCCTCTCTCTCTCCTCTTCTCCTAAAGTGTCCCATGCGCTGCTCTGGTGGGGGTGATGAATCGGAGAAGGCCCAGGCTAATTAAAGGATTTTATATAAAACCAAGCAGGCCATTCCTCAACCCTTCATCCAGGTTTAACTAGAGAGAGACGAGAGGTAGAGAGAAGAGGAGAGAGAAACTGGGAAATCTTCAAAAGCAGCTCTACCATTGGTTTATTCCGCATTGACTTGGGTAGTGTCTGTCTGCTAGCTATTGGGGAGACTAAGGATGTTTTTTTGTCACTTTCTCTTATTCACAAAACACACACACACTCTATCTTGGTTTTGTGTGTGTGTTTTAAAGCAGGATTGGCTCTTCTTGCTGATCGCTTGGTGAAGAGATTTACGTAACCCCTGCAGTCAGAGAAGCTTTCTACACACACGCACACACACACACACACACACACCCACACCCAATCACGTCTCCCTCCAGCGTGGCAGACCCATGCAGCCATCAGGATAATAGCGTGGTTATGTCATGTTTGCTGTACAAAGTCAGCCATCGGAGGACTGAGTGGAATTTGAATGAGGCTGTTCCCCTCTGCCGTCTGTCCTGTTCAGGGACCTTCCCTTGGACCATGGAGTCCAGCTTCAGTTAGCTGGCACTAACAGTACATATAGAACCTCTAACCCAGACAATTTGACTGGTCAACTCATGCCATGGCCCTCAGTCCACCCATTAGGTCATCATTGACTTGAATGAGGAGGCCCATTTTCTGGATTCTATATGAGACTAACAGCCTTAATCCTGCTGCCTCTCCTCCCCTCATAATAGGAGCGGGTACTGTGGTGTGTAGTTGTTGTTACTAGGGTGTGTAGTTGTTGTTACTAGGGTGTGTAGTTGTTGTTACTGGGGTGTGTAGTTGTTGTTACTAGGGTGTGTAGTTGTTGTTACTGGGGTGTGTAGTTGTTGTTACTAGGGTGTGTAGTTGTTGTTACTGGGGTGTGTAGTTGTTGTTACTAGGTGTGTAGTTGTTGTTACTAGGGTGTGTAGTTGTTGTTACTAGGGTGTGTAGTTGTTGTTACTAGGGTGTGTAGTTGTTGTTACTGGGGTGTGTAGTTGTTGTTACTGGGGTGTGTAGTTGTTGTTACTGGGGTGTGTAGTTGTTGTTACTGGGGTGTGTAGTTGTTGTTACTAGGGTGTGTAGTTGTTGTTACTGGGGTGTGTAGTTGTTGTTACTAGGGTGTGTAGTTGTTGTTACTGGGGTGTGTAGTTGTTGTTACTGGGGTGTGTAGTTGTTGTTACTGGGGTGTGTAGTTGTTGTTACTGGGGTGTGTAGTTGTTGTTACTGGGGTGTGTAGTTGTTGTTACTGGGGTGTGTAGTTGTTGTTACTAGGGTGTGTAGTTGTTGTTACTAGGGTGTGTAGTTGTTGTTACTAGGGTGTGTAGTTGTTGTTACTAGGGTGTGTAGTTGTTGTTACTGGGGTGTGTAGTTGTTGTTACTGTGGTGTGTAGTTGTTGTTACTGGGGTGTGTAGTTGTTCCTCTGTGGAGATGGGAGAAGGGTACCAAAAAATGTCTGCAGCATTGGATATAAAATGGCGCTGGAAGAAATGGCAGCAGTTTTACGGGCGCCCAACCAATTGTGTTGTTATGTGGGGGTTTTCGTGTTATTTGTGGCTTATTTTGTATGTAATGTTTCTGCAACCGTATTTTACAGCAGAAAAGAGCTTCTGGATATCAGGACAGAGATCACTCACCTCGGATTAGACAAAGAGTGTCTGGATATCAGGACAGCGATCACTCACCTCGGATTAGTAGTTTCTGGATATCAGGACAGCGATCACTCACTCGGACTAGACAAAGAGTTTCTGGATATAGGACAGCGATCACTCACCTCGGATTAGACAAAGAGTGTCTGGATATCAGGACAGCGATCACTCACCTCGGATTAGACAAAGAGTTTCTGGATATCAGGACAGCGATCACTCACCTCGGACTAGACAAAGAGTTTCTGGATATCAGGACAGCGATCACTCACCTCGGACTAGACAAAGAGTTTCTGGATATCAGGACAGCGATCACTCACCTCGGACTAGACAAAGAGTTTCTGGATATCAGGACAGCGATCACTCACCTCGGATTAGACACAGAGGGTGATGTAGGACAGTTGTTACTCACCTCGGATTAGACAAAGAGTTTTCTGGATATCAGGACAGCGATTGTCACCTCGGACTAGACAAAGAGTTTCTGGATATCAGGGGTGTGTCACTCACCTCGGACTAGACAAAGAGTTTTGATATGGGGGACAGCGATCACTCACTCGGATTAGTAGTTTCTGGATATCAGGGGATCACTCAGTTGTTGACTGGGAGTTTCTGGATTGTTCAGGACTGGGGTGTGTAGTTGTTGTTACTCGGACTAGACAAAGAGTTTCTGGATATCAGTGGACAGCGAGTTGTTGTTACTGGGGTGTGAGTTAGACAAAGAGTTTCTGGATATCAGGACAGGGTGCGATCACTCACCTAGGGTGTGAGTTGTTGTTAGACACAGAGTTGTTGCTTGTGGATATCAGGGTGTGATCACTAGATTTGTCTGGATATCAGGACAGCGATCACTCACCTCGGACTAGACAAAGAGCTTCTGGATATCAGGACAGCGATCACTCACTAGACAAAGAGTTTCTGGATATCAGGACAGCGATCACTCACCTCGGACTAGACAAAGAGTTTCTGGATATCAGGACAGCGATCACTCACCTCGGACTAGACAAAGAGTTTCTGGATATCAGGACAGCGATCACTCACCTCGGATTAGACAAAGAGTTTCTGGATATCAGGACAGCGATCACTCACCTGACTAGACAAAGAGTTTCTGGATATCAGGACAGCGATCACTCACCTCGGATTAGACAATGTAGTTTCTGGATATCAGGGGTGTGATCACTCACCTCGGACTAGACAAAGAGTTTCTGGATATCAGGACAGCGATCACTCACCTCGGATTAGACAAAGAGTTTCTGGATATCAGGACAGCGATCACTCACCTCGGATTAGACAAAGAGTTTCTGGATATCAGGACAGCGCCTCACCTCGGATTGTTCGGATGTTTCTGGATATCAGGACAGCGATCACTCACCTCGGATTAGACAAAGAGTTTCTGGATATCAGGACAGCGATCACTCACCTCGGACTACAGCAGACAAAGAGTTTCTGGATATCAGGACAGCGATCACTCACCTCGGATTAGACAAAAGTTTCTGGATATCAGGACAGCGATCACTCACCTCGGATTAGACAAAGAGTTTCTGGATATCAGGACAGCGATCACTCACCTCGGATTAGACAAAGAGTTTCTGGATATCAGGACAGCGATCACTCACCTCGGACTAGACAAAGAGTTTCTGGATATCAGGACAGCGATCACTCACCTCGGATTAGACAAAGAGTTTCTGGATATCAGGACAGCGATCACTCACCTCGGATTAGACAAAGAGTTTCTGGATATCAGGACAGCGATCACTCGGATTAGACCTCGGACTAGACAAAGAGTTTCTGGATATCAGGACAGCGATCACTCACCTCGGACTAGACAAAGAGTTTCTGGATATCAGGACAGCGATCACTCACCTCGGACTAGACAAAGAGTTTCTGGATATCAGGACAGCGATCACTCACCTCGGACTAGACAAAGAGTTTCTGGATATCAGGACAGCGATCACTCACCTCGGACTAGACAAAGAGTTTCTGGATATCAGGACAGCGATCACTCACCTCGGACTAGACAAAGAGTTTCTGGATATCAGGACAGCGATCACTCACCTCGGACTAGACAAAGAGTTTCTGGATATCAGGACAGCGATCACTCACCTCGGACTAGACAAAGAGTTTCTGGATATCAGGACAGCGATCACTCACCTCGGACTAGACAAAGAGTTTCTGGATATCAGGACAGCGATCACTCACCTCGGACTAGACAAAGAGTTTCTGGATATCAGGACAGCGATCACTCACCTCAGGACAGCGGACTAGACAAAGAGTTTCTGGATATCAGGACAGCGATCACTCACCTCGGACTAGACAAAGAGTTTCTGGATATCAGGACAGCGATCACTCACCTCGGACTAGACAAAGAGTTTCTGGATATCAGGACAGCGATCACTCACCTCGGACTAGACTGGAAAGAGTTTCTGGATATCAGGACAGCGATCACTCACCTCGGACTAGACAAAGAGTTTCTGGATATCAGGACAGCGATCACTCACCTCGGACTAGACAAAGAGTTTCTGGATATCAGGACAGCGATCACTCACCTCGGACTAGACAAAGAGTTTCTGGATATCAGGACAGCGATCACTCACCTCGGACTAGACAAAGAGTTTCTGGATATCAGGACAGCGATCACTCACCTCGGACTAGACAAAGAGTTTCTGGATATCAGGACAGCGATCACTCACCTCGGACTAGACAAAGAGTTTCTGGATATCAGGACAGCGATCACTCACCTCGGACTAGACAAAGAGTTTCTGGATATCAGGACAGCGATCACTCACCTCGGACTAGACAAAGAGTTTCTGGATATCAGGACAGCGATCACTCACCTCGGACTAGACAAAGATTTTTTCTTCACCAAGCAGGACGCACAGGACATTCTCCGAACTCCCGACAGGTCCAACATCCCAGTTATTGGCAAGAGGAAGAGATGCAGGCACAGAGGACACCGAGCGGGATGCCTCGATAGGATCCGCCAACGGCGAGTGGGAAAGCTGCTGTCAATATTACTCCCCAACGTGCAATCATTGGACAATAAATTAGACGAGGTACGATCACGAATATCCTATCAACGGGACATCAAAAACTGTGACATCTTGTGTTTCACGGAATCGTGTCTGAATGATGACATGGATATTCAGCTAGCAGGATACACTGCACTGGCAAGATAGAACAACACACTCCGGTAAGACGGGGGGGTCTGTGTATATTTGTAAACAACAGCTGGTGCACAAAATCTAAGGAAGTCTCTAGATTTTGCTCGCATGAAGTAGAGTATATTGTGATAAATTGCAGGCTACACTACTTGCCTAGAGAGATTTCAGCTATACTTTTCATGGCTGTTTATTTACCACCACAGACAGATGCTGGCACCTAGACCATCAGTTCTACCAAATCTCTATCAACATGTTAAATGTGCAACCAGAGGGGGGGGGATCTAGATCACCTGTACTCCACACACAGAGACGCGTACAAAGCTCTTCCTCGTGCTCAGTCCCCTCCTGCACTCCCTGTTCACCCATGACTGCATGGCCAGGCACGACTCCAACACCATCATTAAGTTTGCTGATGACACAACAGGCCTGATCACCGACAACGACGAGACAACCTATAGGGAGGTCAGAGACCTGGCCGGGTGGTGCCAGAATAACAACCTATCAATCAACGTAACCAAGACTAAGGAGATGATTGTGGACTACAGGAAAAGGAGGACCGAGCACGCCCCCATTCTCATCGACTGGGCTGTAGTGGAGCAGGTTGAGAGCTTCAAGTTCCTTGAATCACCAACAAACTAGAATGGTCCAAACACACCAAGACAGTTGTGAAAGTCGAGTGACAGTTGACAAAGCCTATTCCCCATCAGGAAACTAAAAAGATTTGTCATGGGTCTTCAGATCCTCAAAAGGTTCTACAGCTGTAACATCGAGAGCATCCTGACTGGTTGCATCACTGCCTGGTATGGCTATTGCTCGGCCTCCGACCGCAACGCAATACAGAGAGTAGTTTGTATGGCCCCGTACATCAGTGGGGCCAAGCGTCCTGCCATCCAGGACCTCTATACCAGGCTGTGTCAGAGGAAGGCCCAAGAAATTGTCAAAGACCCCAGCCACCCAAGTCATCGACAGTTCTTTCTGCTACCGCATGGCAAGCAGTACAGGAGTGCCAAGTCTAGGACAAATAGGCTTCTCAACAGTTTTTACCCCCAAGCCATACGACTCCTGAACAGGTAATCAAATGGCTACCCAGACTATTTGCAATGTGTGCCCCCCTCCAGCCCCCTTTAATGCTGCTGCTACTCTCTGTTTATCATATATACATAGTCACTTTAACTATACATTCATGTACATACTACCTTAATTGGCCCGACCAACCAGTGCCCCTGCACATTGGCTAACTGGGCTATCTGCATTGTGTCCCGACACCCACCACCCGCCAACCCCTCTTTTACGCTACTGCTACTCTCTGTTCATTATATATTCATAGTCACTTTAACCATATCTACATACTACCTCAATCAGCCCGACTAACCGTATCTGTATGTAGCCTTGCTACTTTTATAGCCTGCGTACTATATATAGCCTCGCTACTGTATACAGCCTGCATACTGTATACAGCCTCGCTACTTTTATAGCCTCGCTACTGTTATTACTGTCTTTTTACTGTTGTTTTTATTTCTTTACTTACCTATTGTTCACCTAATACCTTTTTGCACTATTGGTTAGAGCCTGTAAGTAAGCATTTCACTGTAACGTCTACTATACCTGTTGTATTCGGCGCACGTGACAAATAAACTTTGATTTGATTTGATTGTCCCCAAGAACACATCACATCCATAATTCTTAAATGGAAGAAGTTTGGAACTACCAAGACTCTTCCTAGAGCTGGCAGCCTGTCCAGACTGAGCAATCGGGGGAGAATGGCCTTGGTCAGGGAGGTGACCAAGAAACAGATGGTCTCTCTGAAAGAGCTCTGGAGTTCCTCTGTGGAGATGGGAGAACCTTCCAGAAGGACAACCATCTCTGCAGCTCTCTACCATAAAGGCCTTTATGGTAGAGTGGCCAGATGGAAGCCACTCCTCAGTAAAAGGCACATGACAGCCCGCTTGGAGTTTGCCAAAAGGCACCTAAAGGACTCAGATCTCGATAAACAAGATTCTCTGGTCTGATGAAACCAAGATTGAACTCTTTGGCCGGAATACCAAGTGTCATTTCTGGAGGAAGCCTGGCACCATCCCGCTGGTGAAGCATGCTGTAGGGATGTTTTCCAGCGGCAGAGACTGGGAGACTAGTCAGGATCGATGTAAAGATGAACGGAGCAAGTACAGAGAGTCCAGGCTCTGGCTGGGCCACTCAAGGACATTCAGAGACTTGTCCCTAAGCCACTCCTGTGTTGTCTTGGCTGTGTGCTTTGAGTCGTTGTCCTATTGGAAGGTGTACATTCGCCCCAGTCTGAGGTCCTGATTGTGTTGGATCAGGTTTTCATCAAGGATCTCTCTGTACTTTGCACTGTTCATCTTTGCCTCGATCCTGACTAGTCTCCCAGTCCTTATTATTGAACTGACCAGTGTTCCGTTATTAAAGTGTTGTCTATGTACATGGCCAGCAGTCTTTAAGATGCATGTTAGAGTGACCGGGTGGTAGACGGCTAGTGGCCGTGACTTAAGTTCAGAGAAGGGTACTGGTTGGAGGCCGGCTAGTGACGGTGACTAAGTTCAGAGAAGGGTACTGGGTGGAGGCCAGCTAGTGACGGTGACTAAGTTCAGGGAAGGGTACTGGGTGGAGGCCCGCTAGTGACGGTGACTAAGTTCAGGGTACTGGGTGGAGGAGCTAGGGTACTAAGTTCAGGGAAGGGTACTGGGGAGGCCGGCTAGTGACGGTGACTAAGTTCAGGGAAGGGTAGCCGGCGTGACTAAGTTTAGGGCATGGTACTGGGTGGGTGACTAAGGAACCGGCTAGTGACGTGTGACAGTGACGGTGACTATGTTCTGGGTGGAGCCGGCTAGTTCAAGTTCAGGGAAGGGTACTGGGTGCTAGTGTGACTAAGACTGGGTGGAGGCCGGCTAGTGACGGTGACTAAGTTCAGGGAAGGGTACTGGGTGGAGGCCGGCTAGTGACCGTGACTAAGTTCAGGGAAGGGTACTGGGTGGAGGCCAGCTAGTGACGGTGACTAAGTTCAGGGAAGGGTACTGGGTGGAGGCCGGCTAGTGACGGTGACTAAGTTCAGGGAAGGGTGGACTAGTGGTGACTAAGAGGGCATGGTACTGGGTGGAGGCCTAGTGACGGTGACTAAGTTCAGGGAAGGGTACTGGGTGGAGGGGCTGGACCGTGACTAAGTTCAGGGAAGGGTACTGGGTGGAGGAGCTAGTGATGGTGACTAAGTTCAGGGAAGGGTACTGGGTGGAGGCCGGCTAGTGACGGTGACTAAGTTCAGGGAAGGGTACTGGGTGGAGGCCAGCTAGTGACGGTGACTAAGTTCAGGGAAGGGTACTGGGTGGAGGCCGACTAAGTTCTACTGGGTGGACGGTGACTAAGTTCAGGGAAGGGTACTGGGTGGAGGCCGGCTAGTGACGGTGACTAAGTTCAGGGAAGGGTACTGGGTGGAGGCCAGCTAGTGACGGTGACTAAGTTCAGGGAAGGGTACTGGGTGGAGGCCAGCTAGTGATTTCTATTTAACAATCTGATGGCCTTGAAATATAAGCCGTTTTTCAGTCTCTCGGTCCCAACTTTGATGCACCTGTACTGACCTCGCCTTCTGGATGATAGCTGGGTGAACAGGCAGTAGCTCGGGTGGTTTGTTGTCCTTTTTGGCCTTCTTGTGACATCGGGTGGTGTAGGTGTCCTGGAGGGCAGGCAGTGTGCTCCCGGTGATGCGTTGGGCTGACCGCACCACCCTCTGGAGAGGCCTGTGGTTGTGGACGTTGCAGTTACCTGACAGGATCCTCTCCATGGTGCATCGGTAAAAGTTTATGAGGATTTTAGGGGCCAAGATGAATTTCTTCAGCCTCCTGAAGTTGAAGAGGCGCTGGTGCGCCTTCTTTACCTGGTGCGCCTTCTTTGTCTTTGTGACAGTGTGTCAGTAATGTGTACACCGAGGAACTTGAAGCTTTTCACTTTGTCCACTGCAGCCCCCCTCGATGTGGATGTGGGTGTTTTCTCGCTGAGGTTGATAATATTGTGTGTAGTTGATAATTGTGTGTGTGTGTGTAGTTGATAATAGTGTGTGTAGTTGATAATAGTGTGTGTAGTTGACAATAGTGTGTGTGTGTAGTTGATAATAGTGTGTGTGTGTCGTTGATAATAGTGTGTGTGTGTCGTTGATAATAGTGTGTGTGTGTAGTTGATGACAGTTTATGTATGTGTGTGTAGTTGATGATATTGTGTGTGTGTGTGTTGTTGATAATAGCGTGTGTAGTAGATAATAGTGTGTGTTGTTGATAATAGGGTGTGTGTGTGTGTGTGTGTGTGTGTGTGTGTGTGTGTGTGTGTGTGTGTGTGTGTGTGTGTGTGTGTGTGTTTGTGTGTGGTTGATAATAGTGTGTGTGTGTTGTTGATAATAGGGTATGTGTGTGTGTGCAGTTGTTCATATGGTGTGTGTGTGTAGTTGTGTCATGTGTGTGTAGTTGTGTCATGTGTGTTTCTGGGGTAGAGTGATAGAGAGGAAAGGATGGGTGAATACACACACATTAGACATTTCCTCTGGATCCCACAGTGAACATCATCTCCACTCGTATGGTTCTGTATCTGTGCATGTATCATTTAGGACCAGCAGAGGTTTGCAGTGACAGCCTCAACGGGAATTCTTAATCTCTGTTTCAGAGTGAGTCAGTATAATCAGCTGTTCTTTTTTTTAGCTGTGTTCTCTCTACCCCTCTTCTCTCTCTCTACCTCTTCTCTCTTCTCTGTCTCTCTACCTCACTTCGCTCTCTCTACCTCTCTTCTCTCTGTACCTCTTTACCTCTCTTCTCTCTACCTCTCTTCTCTCTGCCTCTCACTCTCTCTCTCTCTACCTCTTTACCTCTCTTCTCTCTCTCTCTCTCTCTCTCTCTACCTCTTTACCTCTCTCTCTCTCTCTCCCTCTCTCTCTCTCCCTCTCTCTCTACCTCTACCTCTCTTCTCTCTCACTCTCTCTCTCTCTACCTCTCTTTTCTCTCTACCTCTCTTCTCTCTCTCTTTCTCTCTACCTCTCTTCTCTCTTCTATCTCTCTCTCTCTCTCTACCTCTTCTCTCTGTACCTCTTTACCTCTCTTCTCTCTACCTCTCTTCTCTCTACCTTTTTCTCTCTTCTCTACCTCTCTTCTCTCTACCTCTCTTGCCTCCCTCACTTTCTCTTTCTCTACCTTTATACCTCTTTTTCCTACCTCTTCTTCTCTCTCTTTCTCTTCTCTCTATTCTCTCTCTCTACCTCTCTCTCTCTTTCTCTCTCTACCTCTCTTTTCTCTCTCTCTCTATCTCTCAATACCTCTTCTCTCTCTTTCTTCTCTCTGTCTTCCTCTCTCACTTTACCTCTCTTCGCTCCTTACCTCTCTTCTCTCTAGTTACCCTCTTCCTCATTTTATCCACCTCTCTTCTCTGGACTCTCTCTCTACCTCTTTACCCCTCTTCTCTCTACCTCTTTACCTCTCCCTTCCTCTGCAAAATTGCAGTCAGTCGCCAACTACAGAGTCCTTTCTCTCTTTTTCTGTTGTCCTTTTTGGCCAGGTTTGTGCTCATTCTGGGCCTGTTTCCATAGAAACGTGTTTCCATGGAAACTAGGTGACAGCGCATGCTTCGGGGAAGAGTGACTCATTTGCTCTCTCTGTCTCTACCCCCCTCTCGTCTCTTGCCCCTTCCTTCCTCAACCCGAGAGATTCTACACCCCTTCTTTGTCTTAATCCAAAGTTTTTACACGTTTTTGTTTACCGAAAGAAAAATGGTGGATCTGACCTTTTAAATGGATTTAACATTACCTCTTCTCTCCTCTCGTACCTCTCTTTCTCTCTCATTCTCTCTTCTCTGTCTCTCTCTACCTCTCTTCTCTGTTTAACCTCTCTTATGAGTTCAACACTAGGTTTACCTGGTCTCTCTCTCTCTCTCTCTCCCTCTCTCTATGAGTTCAACCTCACCTCTGAGGTTTAAGGTTATGAGTTCAACACTATGTTTAAGGGTATGAGTTCAACACTCAGGTTTAAGGGTATGAGTTCAACACTAGGTTTAAGGGTAGGAGTTCAACACTAGGTTTACTCTGAGTTCCTCTAGGTCTCTCTCTCTTGAGTTCAACACTAGGTTTAAGGCTTAATGAGTTTTACACTAGGTTTAATGGTGGTTGATGAGTCTCAACACTAGGTTTAAGGCTATGAGTTCAACACTAGGTTTAAGGGTATGAGTTCAACACTAGGTTTAAGGCTGAGTTCAGCACCAGGTTTAAGGCTATGAGTTCAACACCAGGTTTAAGGCTATGAGTTCAACACTAGGTTTAAGGCTATGAGTTCAACACTAGGTTTAAGGGTATGAGTTCAACACTAGGTTTAAGGGTATGAGTTCAACACTAGGTTTAAGGGTATGAGTTCAACACTAGGTTTAAGGTTTGAGTTCAACACTATGTTTAAGGGTATGAGTTCAACACTAGGTTTAAGGGTATGAGTTCAACACTAGGTTTAAGGGTATGAGTTCAACACTAGGTTTAAGGGTATGAGTTTCCCACTAGGTTTAAGGAATGAGTTCAACACTAGGTTTAGGTTGAGTTCAACACTAGGTTTAAGGGTATGAGTTCAACACTAGGTTTAAGGCTATGAGTTCAACATAGGTTTAAGGGTGAGTTCAACACTAGGTGTAAGGCTATGAGTTCAACACTAGGTTTAAGGCTGAGTTCAGCACCAGGTTTAAGGCTATGAGTACACTAGGTTTAAGGCTTGAGTTCAACACTAGGTTTAAGGGTATGAGTTCAACACTAGGTTTAAGTCTATGAGTTCAAGACTAGGTTTAAGGCTATGAGTTCAACACTAGGTTTAAGGGTATGAGTTCAACACTAGGTTTAAGGCTATGAGTTCAGCACTAGGTTTAAGGCTATGAGTTCAACACTAGGTTTAAAGCTATGAGTTCATCACTAGGTTTAAGGCTATGAGTTCAACACTAGGTTTAAGGGTATGAGTTCAACACTAGGTTTAAGGCTATGAGTTCAACACTAGGTTTAAGGGTATGAGTTCAACACTAGGTTTAAGGGTATGAGTTCAACACTAGGTTTAAGGGTATGAGTTCAACACTAGGTTTAAGGCTATGAGTTCAACACTAGGTTTAAGGGTATGAGTTCAACACTAGGTTTAAGGGTATGAGTTCAACACTAGGTTTAAGGGTATGAGTTCAACACTAGGTTTAAGGCTATGAGTTCAACACTATGTTTAAGGGTATGAGTTCAACACTAGGTTTAAGGGTATGAGTTCAACACTAGGTTTAAGGGTATGAGTTCAACACTAGGTTTAAGGGTATGAGTTCAACACTAGGTTTAAGGGTATGAGTTCAACACTAGGTTTAGGGCTATGAGTTCAACACTAGGTTTAAGGGTATGAGTTCAACACTAGGTTTAAGGCTATGAGTTCAACACTAGGTTTAAGGTTATGAGTTCAACACTAGGTTTAAGGTTATGAGTTCAACACTAGGTTTAAGGCTATGAGTTCAACACTAGGTTTAAGGCTATGAGTTCAACACTAGGTTTAAGGCTGAGTTCAGCACTAGGTTTAAGGCTATGAGTTCAACACTAGGTTTAAGGCTATGAGTTCAACACTAGGTTTAAGGGTATGAGTTCAACACTAGGTTTAAGGCTATGAGTTCAACACTAGGTTTAAGGCTATGAGTTCAACACTAGGTTTAAGGTTATGAGTTCAACACTAGGTTTAAGGGTATGAGTTCAACACTAGGTTTAAGGCTATGAGTTCAACACTAGGTTTAAGGCTATGAGTTCAACACTAGGTTTAAGGGTATGAGTTCAACACTAGGTTTAAGGCTATGAGTTCAACACTAGGTTTAAGGCTATGAGTTCAACACTAGGTTTAAGGGTATGAGTTCAACACTAGGTTTAGGCTATGAGTTCAACACTAGGTTTAAGGCTATGAGTTCAACACTAGGTTTAAGGGTATGAGTTCAACACTAGGTTTAAGGCTATGAGTTCAACACTAGGTTTAAGGGTATGAGTTCAACACTAGGTTTAAGGGTATGAGTTCAACACTAGGTTTAAGGGTATGAGTTCAACACTAGGTTTAAGGCTATGAGTTCAACACTAGGTTTAAGGCTATGAGTTCAACACTAGGTTTAAGGGTATGAGTTCAACACTAGGTTTAAGGCTATGAGTTCAACACTAGGTTTAAGGCTATGAGTTCAACACTAGGTTTAAGGCTGAGTTCAGCACCAGGTTTAAGGCTATGAGTTCAACACTAGGTTTAAGGCTATGAGTTCAACACTAGGTTTAAGGGTATGAGTTCAACACTAGGTTTAAGGGTATGAGTTCAACACTAGGTTTAAGGCTATGAGTTCAACACTAGGTTTAAGGGTATGAGTTCAACACTAGGTTTAAGGCTATGAGTTCAACACTAGGTTTAAGGCTATGAGTTCAACACTAGGTTTAAGGCTATGAGTTCAACACTAGGTTTAAGGCTATGAGTTCAACACTAGGTTTAAGGTATGAGTTCAACACTAGGTTTAAGGCTATGAGTTCAACACTAGGTTTAAGGCTATGAGTTCAACACTAGGTTTAAGGCTGAGTTCAGCACTAGGTTTAAGGCTATGAGTTCAACACTAGGTTTAAGGCTATGAGTTCAACACTATGTTTAACTCTATGAGTTCAACACTAGGTTTAAGTTATCTCTATGAGTTCAACACTAGGTTTCTATGAGTTCAACACTAGGTTTAAGGCTCTATGAGTTCAACACTAGGTTTAAGGCTATGAGTTCAACACTAGGTTTAAGGCTATGAGTTCAACACTAGGTTTAAGGCTATGAGTTCAACACTAGGTTTAAGGCTATGAGTTCAACACTAGGTTTAAGGCTATGAGTTCAACACTAGGTTTAAGGCTATGAGTTCAACACTAGGTTTAAGGCTATGAGTTCAACACTAGGTTTAAGGCTATGAGTTCAACACTAGGTTTAAGGCTATGAGTTCAACACTAGGTTTAAGGCTATGAGTTCAACACTAGGTTTAAGGCTATGAGTTCAACACTAGGTTTAAGGGTATGAGTTCAACACTAGGTTTAAGGGTATGAGTTCAACACTAGGTTTAAGGCTATGAGTTCAACACTAGGTTTAAGGCTATGAGTTCAACACTATGTTTAAGGGTATGAGTTCAACACTAGGTTTAAGGGTATGATTTCAACACTAGGTTTAAGGGTATGAGTTCAACACTAGGTTTAGGGCTATGAGTTCAACACTAGGTTTAAGGGTATGAGTTCAACACTAGGTTTAAGGCTATGAGTTCAACACTAGGTTTAAGGTTATGAGTTCAACACTAGGTTTAAGGTTATGAGTTCAACACTAGGTTTAAGGCTATGAGTTCAACACTAGGTTTAAGGCTATGAGTTCAACACTAGGTTTAATGGTATGAGTTCAACACTAGGTTTAAGGGCTGAGTTCAACACTAGGTTTAAGGCTATGAGTTCAACACTAGGTTTAAGGGTATGAGTTCAACACTAGGTTTAAGGGTATGAGTTCAAACTAGGTTTCTATGAGTTCAACACTAGGTTTAAGGCTATGAGTTCAACACTAGGTTTAAGGGTATGAGTTCAACACTAGGTTTAAGGCTATGAGTTCAACACTAGGTTTAAGGGTATGAGTTCAACACTAGGTTTAAGGGTATGAGTTCAACACTAGGTTTAAGGCTATGAGTTCAACACTAGGTTTAAGGCTATGAGTTCAACACTAGGTTTAAGGCTATGAGTTCAACACTAGGTTTAAGGCTATGAGTTCAACACTAGGTTTAAGGCTATGAGTTCAACACTAGGTTTAAGGGCTGAGTTCAACACTAGGTTTAAGGCTATGAGTTCAACACTAGGTTTAAGGCTATGAGTTCAACACTAGGTTTAAGGCTATGAGTTCAACACTAGGTTTAAGGCTATGAGTTCAACACTAGGTTTAAGGCTATGAGTTCAACACTAGGTTTAAGGCTATGAGTTCAACACTAGGTTTAAGGGTATGAGTTCAACACTAGGTTTAAGGGTATGAGTTCAACACTAGGTTTAAGGGTATGAGTTCAACACTAGGTTTAAGGGTATGAGTTCAACACTAGGTTTAAGGGCTATGAGTTCAACACTAGGTTTAAGGCTATGAGTTCAACACTAGGTTTTAGGGCTATGAGTTCAACACTAGGTTTAAGGCTATGAGTTCAACACTAGGTTTAAGGGTATGAGTTCAACACTAGGTTTAAGGCTATGAGTTCAACACTAGGTTTATAGGGGGTATGAGTTCAACACTAGGTTTAAGGGTATGAGTTCAACACTAGGTTAAGGGTATGAGTTCAACACTAGGTTTTATAAGTTCAACACTAGATTTAGGGCTATGAGTTCAACACTAGGTTTAAGGCTATGAGGTTTAAGGGTATGAGTTCAACACTAGGTTTAAGGGTATGAGCACTAGGTTTAAGGCTATGAGTTCAACACTAGGTTTAAGGGTATGAGTTCAACACTAGGTTTAAGGCTATGATTTCAACACTAGGTTTAAGGGTATGAGTTCAACACTAGGTTTAAAGGTATGAGTTCAACACTAGGTTTAAGGGTATGAGTTCAACACTAGGTTTAAGGGTATGAGTTCAACACTAGGTTTAAGGGTATGAGTTCAAGACTAGGTTTAAGGCTATGAGTTCAACACTAGGTTTAAGGGTATGAGTTCAACACTAGGTTTAAGGGTATGAGTTCAACACTAGGTTTAAGGCTATGAGTTCAACACTAGGTTTAAGGGTATGAGTTCAACACTAGGTTTAAGGCTATGAGTTCAACACTAGGTTTAAGGGTATGAGTTCAACACTAGGTTTAAGGCTATGAGTTCAACACTAGGTTTTGAGTTCACACTAGGTTTAAGGCTATGAGTTCAACACTAGGTTTAAGGGTATGAGTTCAACACTAGGTTTAAGGGTATGAGTTCAACACTAGGTTTAAGGCTATGAGTTCAACACTAGGTTTAAGGCTATGTGTTCAACACTAGGTTTAAGGCTATGAGTTCAACACTAGGTTTAAGGCTATGAGTTCAACACTAGGTTTAAGGCTATGAGTTCAACACTATGAGTTCAACACTAGGGTATTTCACCACTAGGTTTAAGGGTATGAGTTCAACACTAGGTTTAAAGCTATGAGTTCATCACTAGGTTTAAGGCTTGAGTTCAACACTAGGTTAAGTGCTATGAGTTCAACACTAGGTTTAAGGCTATGAGTTCAACACTAGTTTTAGGGCTATGAGTTCAACACTAGGTTTAAGGGTATGAGTTCAACACTAGGTTTAAGGGTGTGAGTTCAACACTAGGTTTAAGGGTATGAGTTCAACACTAGGTTTAAGGGTATGAGTTCAACACTAGGTTTAAGGCTATGAGTTCAACACTAGATTTAGGGCTATGAGTTCAACACTAGGTGTAAGGCTATAAGTTCAACACTAAGTTTAAGGGTATGAGTTCAACACTAGGTTTAAGGGCATGAGTTCAACACTAGGTTTAGGGTTATGAGTTCAACACTAGGTTTAAGGCTATGAGTTCAACACTAGGTTTAAGGGTATGAGTTCAACACTAGGTTTAAGGGTATGAGTTCAACACTAGGTTTAAAGCTATGAGTTCATCACTAGGTTTAAGGCTATGAGTTCAACACTAGGTTAAGTGCTATGAGTTCAACACTAGGTTTAAGGCTATGAGTTCAACACTAGTTTTAGGGCTATGAGTTCAACACTAGGTTTAAGGGTATGAGTTCAACACTAGGTTTAAGGGTATGAGTTCAACACTAGGTTTAAGGGTATGAGTTCAACACTAGGTTTAAGGGTATGAGTTCAACACTAGGTTTAAGGTGAGTTCAACACTAGATTTAGGGCTATGAGTTCAACACTAGGTGTAAGGCTATAAGTTCAACACTAAGTTTAGGGTAAGTTCAACACTAGGTTTAAGGGTATGAGTTCAACACTAGGTTTAAGGGTATGAGTTCAACACTAGGTTTAAGGGTATGAGTTCAACACTAGGTTTAAGGCTATGAGTTCAACACTAGGTTTAAGGGTATGAGTTCAACACTAGGTTTAAGGGTATGAGTTCAACACTAGGTTTAAGGGTATGAGTTCAACACTAGGTTTAAGGGTATGAGTTCAACACTAGGTTTAAGGGTATGAGTTCAAGACTAGGTTTAAGGCTATGAGTTCAACACTAGGTTTAAGGGTATGAGTTCAACACTAGGTTTAAGGGTATGAGTTCAACACTAGGTTTAAGGCTATGAGTTCAACACTAGGTTTAAGGGTATGAGTTCAACACTAGGTTTAAGGCTATGAGTTCAACACTAGGTTTAAGGGTATGAGTTCAACACTAGGTTTAAGGCTATGAGTTCAACACTAGGTTTAAGGCTGAGTTCAGCACCAGGTTTAAGGCTATGAGTTCAACACTAGGTTTAAGGCTATGAGTTCAACACTAGGTTTAAGGGTATGAGTTCAACACTAGGTTTAAGGCTATGAGTTCAACACTAGGTTTAAGGCTATGAGTTCAACACTAGGTTTAAGGCTATGAGTTCAACACTAGGTTTAAGGCTATGAGTTCAACACTAGGTTTAAGGCTATGAGTTCAACACTAGGTTTAAGGGTATGAGTTCAACACTAGGTTTAAGGGTATGAGTTCAACACTAGGTTTAAGGGTATGAGTTCAACACTAGGTTAAGGTAAAGCTATGAGTTCAACTAGGTTTAACTAGGTTTAAGGCTATGAGTTCAACACTAGGTTTAAGGCTATGAGGCTATGAGTTCAACACTAGGTTTAAGGGTATGAGTTCAACACAGGTTTAAGGGTATGAGTTCAACACTAGGTTTAAGGGTATGAGTTCAACACTAGGTTTAAGGGTATGAGTTCAACACTAGGTTTAAGGCTATGAGTTCAACACTAGGTTTAAGGCTATGAGTTCAACACTATGTTTAAGGGTATGAGTTCAACACTAGGTTTAAGGGTATGAGTTCAACACTAGGTTTAGGGTTATGAGTTCAACACTAGGTTTAAGGCTATGAGTTCAACACTAGGTTTAAGGGTATGAGTTCAACACTAGGTTTAAGGGTATGAGTTCAACACTAGGTTTAAGGCTATGAGTTCAACACTAGGTTTAAGGCATGAGTTCAACACTATGTTTAAGGGTATGAGTTCAACACTAGGTTTAAGGGTATGAGTTCAACACTAGGTTTAAGGGTATGAGTTCAACACTAGGTTTAAGGCTATGAGTTCAACACTAGGTTAAGGCTATGAGTTCACACTAGGTTTAAGGCTATGAGTTCAACACTAGTTTTAAGGCTATGAGTTCAACACTAGGTTTAAGGGTATGAGTTCAACACTAGGTTTAAGGGTATGAGTTCAACACTAGGTTTAAGGGTATGAGTTCAACACTAGGTTTAAGGCTATGAGTTCAACACTAGGTTTAAGGCTATGAGTTCAACACTAGGTGTAAGGCTATAAGTTCAACACTAAGTTTAAGGGTATGAGTTCAACACTAGGTTTAAGGGTATGAGTTCAACACTAGGTTTAAGGGTATGAGTTCAACACTAGGTTTAAGGGTATGAGTTCAACACTAGGTTTAAGGCTATGAGTTCAACACTAGGTTTAAGGGTATGAGTTCAACACTAGGTTTAAGGTATGAGTTCAACACTAGGTTTAAGGGTATGAGTTCAACACTAGGTTTAAGGGTATGAGTTCAACACTAGGTTTAAGGGTATGAGTTCAACACTAGGTTTAAGGCTATGAGTTCAACACTAGGTTTAAGGGTATGAGTTCAACACTAGGTTTAAGGGTATGAGTTCAACACTAGGTTTAAGGCTATGAGTTCAACACTAGGTTTAAGGCTATGAGTTCAACACTAGGTTTAAGGCTATGAGTTCAACACTATGTTTAAGGGTATGAGTTCAACACTAGGTTTAAGGCTATGAGTTCAACACTAGTTTCAACACTAGGTTTAAGGCTATGAGTTATGAGTTCAACACTAGGTTTAAGGGTATGAGTTCAACACTAGGTTTAAGGCTATGAGTTCAACACTAGGTTTAAGGCTATGAGTTCAACACTAGGTTTAAGGCTATGAGTTCAACACTAGGTTTAAGGCTATGAGTTCAACACTAGGTTTAAGGCTATCAGTTCAACACTATGTTTAAGGGTATGAGTTCAACACTAGGTTTAAGGGTATGAGTTCACACTAGGTTTAAGGGTATGAGTTCAACACTAGGTTTAAAGCTATGAGTTCATCACTAGGTTTAAGGCTATGAGTTCAACACTAGGTTAAGTGCTATGAGTTCAACACTAGGTTTAAGGCTATGAGTTCAACACTAGTTTTAGGGCTATGAGTTCAACACTAGGTTTAAGGGTATGAGTTCAACACTAGGTTTAAGGGTATGAGTTCAACACTAGGTTTAAGGGTATGAGTTCAACACTAGGTTTAAGGGTATGAGTTCAACACTAGGTTTAAGGCTATGAGTTCAACACTAGATTTAGGGCTATGAGTTCAACACTAGGTGTAAGGCTATAAGTTCAACACTAAGTTTAAGGGTATGAGTTCAACACTAGGTTTAAGGGCATGAGTTCAACACTAGGTTTAGGTGAGTTCAACACTAGGTTTAAGGCTATGAGTTCAACACTAGGTTTAAGGGTATGAGTTCAACACTAGGTTTAAGGGTATGAGTTCAACACTAGGTTTAAAGCTATGAGTTCAACACTAGGTTTAAGGCTATGAGTTCAACACTAGGTTAAGTGCTATGAGTTCAACACTAGGTTTAAGGCTATGAGTTCAACACTAGTTTTAGGGCTATGAGTTCAACACTAGGTTTAAGGGTATGAGTTCAACACTAGGTTTAAGGGTATGAGTTCAACACTAGGTTTAAGGGTATGAGTTCAACACTAGGGTTAAGGGTATGAGTTCAACACTAGGTTTAAGGCTATGAGTTCAACACTAGATTTAGGGCTATGAGTTCAACACTAGGTGTAAGGCTATAAGTTCAACACTAAGTTTAAGGGTATGAGTTCAACACTAGGTTTAAGGGTATGAGTTCAACACTAGGTTTAAGGGTATGAGTTCAACACTAGGTTTAAGGGTATGAGTTCAACACTAGGTTTAAGGCTATGATTTCAACACTAGGTTTAAGGGTATGAGTTCAACACTAGGTTTAAAGGTATGAGTTCAACACTAGGTTTAAGGGTATGAGTTCAACACTAGGTTTAAGGGTATGAGTTCAACACTAGGTTTAAGGGTATGAGTTCATCACTAGGTTTAAAGCTATGAGTTCATCACTAGGTTTAAGGCTGAGTTCAGCACTAGGTTTAAGGCTATGAGTTCAACACTAGGTTTAAGGCTATGAGTTCAACACTATGTTTAAGTCTATGAGTTCAACACTAGGTTTAAGGCTATGAGTTCAACACTAGGTTTAAGGGTATGAGTTCAACACTAGGTTTAAGGGTATGAGTTCAACACTAGGTTTAAGGGTATGAGTTCAACACTAGGTTTAAGGCTATGAGTTCAACACTAGATTTAAGGCTATGAGTTCAACACTAGGTTAAGGCTATAAGTTCAACACTAAGTTTAAGGTATGAGTTCAACACTAGGTTTAAGGCTATGAGTTCAACACTAGGTTTAGGGTTATGAGTTCAACACTAGGTTTAAGGCTATGAGTTCAACACTAGGTTTAAGGGTATGAGTTCAACACTAGGTTTAAGGGTATGAGTTCAACACTAGGTTTAAGGCTATGAGTTCAACACTAGGTTTAAGGCTATGAGTTCAACACTAGGTTTAAGTGCTATGAGTTCAACACTAGGTTTAAGGCTATGAGTTCAACACTAGTTTTAGGGCTATGAGTTCAACACTAGGTTTAAGGGTATGAGTTCAACACTAGGTTTAAGGGTATGAGTTCAACACTAGGTTTAAGGGTATGAGTTCAACACTAGGTTTAAGGGTATGAGTTCAACACTAGGTTTAAGGGTATGAGTTCAACACTAGGTTAAGTTTAAGGGTATGAGTTCAACACTAGGTTTAAGGGTATGAGTTCAACACTAGGTTTAAGGGTATGAGTTCAACACTAGGTTTAAGGGTATGAGTTCAACACTAGGTTTAAGGCTATGAGTTCAACACTAGGTTTAAGGGTATGAGTTCAACACTAGGTTTAAGGTATGAGTTCAACACTAGGTTTAAGGGTATGAGTTCAACACTAGGTTTAAGGGTATGAGTTCAACACTAGGTTTAAGGGTATGAGTTCAAGACTAGGTTTAAGGCTATGAGTTCAACACTAGGTTTAAGGGTATGAGTTCAACACTAGGTTTAAGGGTATGAGTTCAACACTAGGTTTAAGGCTATGAGTTCAACACTAGGTTTAAGGGTATGAGTTCAACACTAGGTTTAAGGCTATGAGTTCAACACTATGTTTAAGGGTATGAGTTCAACACTAGGTTTAAGGCTATGAGTTCAACACTAGGTTTAAGGCTGAGTTCAGCACTAGGTTTAAGGCTATGAGTTCAACACTAGGTTTAAGGGTATGAGTTCAACACTAGGTTTAAGGGTATGAGTTCAACACTAGGTTTAAGGCTATGAGTTCAACACTAGGTTTAAGGCTATGTGTTCAACACTAGGTTTAAGGCTATGAGTTCAACACTAGGTTTAAGGCTATGAGTTCAACACTAGGTTTAAGGCTATCAGTTCAACACTATGTTTAAGGGTATGAGTTCAACACTAGGTTTAAGGGTATGAGTTCACCACTAGGTTTAAGGGTATGAGTTCAACACTAGGTTTAAAGCTATGAGTTCATCACTAGGTTTAAGGCTATGAGTTCAACACTAGGTTAAGTGCTATGAGTTCAACACTAGGTTTAAGGCTATGAGTTCAACACTAGTTTTAGGGCTATGAGTTCAACACTAGGTTTAAGGGTATGAGTTCAACACTAGGTTTAAGGGTGTGAGTTCAACACTAGGTTTAAGGGTATGAGTTCAACACTAGGTTTAAGGGTATGAGTTCAACACTAGGTTTAAGGCTATGAGTTCAACACTAGATTTAGGGCTATGAGTTCAACACTAGGTGTAAGGCTATAAGTTCAACACTAAGTTTAAGGGTATGAGTTCAACACTAGGTTTAAGGGCATGAGTTCAACACTAGGTTTAGGGTTATGAGTTCAACACTAGGTTTAAGGCTATGAGTTCAACACTAGGTTTAAGGGTATGAGTTCAACACTAGGTTTAAGGGTATGAGTTCAACACTAGGTTTAAGGCTATGAGTTCAACACTAGGTTTAAGGCTATGAGTTCAACACTATGTTTAAGGGTATGAGTTCAACACCAGGTTTAAGGGTATGAGTTCAACACTAGGTTTAAGGGTATGAGTTCAACACTAGGTTTAAGGGTATGAGTTCAACACTAGGTTTAAGGGTATGAGTTCAACACTAGGTTTAAGGGTATGAGTTCAACATTAGGTTTAAGGCTATGAGTTCAACACTAGGTTTAAGGGTATGAGTTCAATCCTAGGTTTAATGGTATGAGTTCAACACTAGGTTTAATGGTATGACGTGTGCTATGGAGATCGGGAGTATACTGAACCCAATAGCATCCAGCCTCGCCAAGCCCCACAGGGCAACAAACGTACCCTACCCAGTATCTATCACACAACACAGACCCCTCTCAGCACACTGAGGGACAGACAGACAGACAGACAGACAGACAGACAGACAGGACAGACAGACAGACAGACAGACAGACAGACAGACAGACAGACATGGTATCAGACACTGTGTATATCTGATATCATGATGATGTCATATGAGGGGTTGTGTTCTATGTTCAGGCAGGCAGAACAGACAAGACAGGCAGAACAGACAGACATGATACCAGACTCTGTGTATATCTGATATCATGATGATGTCATATGAGGGGTTGGGTTCTATGTTCAGCCAGGCAGAACAGAGAAGTAAGTACTGCTTCACTACATGTCTAACCTGTTAACTGCTCCAGTATGAGCCCGATGTAATGTAAAATCCCTATGTCAATACATCACATTCTAAACCAACATATATCTACTGTAAATGAATAAGAGCTATTTTTGGTGGTATTCAGTTAGATTTCGTCACACACAACCGAGGTTAAATCCCATGTATCTGTTCGCAGTGACCCACTTCAAGGACATGGCTGTACAATAATATGATAATCCAGATATTTTCTTCTGCTGCTGTTCGTTGCAAATCTCTCCTTCCACTGGTTCCTCTGTGAAGTCCTGAAGAACCTGAAACAACTCTTGATACAGTGGGGGGGGAAAGTATTGAGTCAGCCACCAATTGTGCAAGTTCTCCCACTTAAAAAGATGAGAGAGGCCTGTAAATGTTCATCATAGGTACACTTCAACTATGACAGACAAAATGAGAAAAAAAATCCAGAAAATCACATTGTAGGATTTTTAATGAATGTATTTGCAAATTATGGTGGAAAATAAGTATTTGGTCACCTACACAACAAGCAAGATTTCTGGCTCTCACAGACCTGCAACTTCTTCTTTAAGAGGCTCCTCTGTCCTCCACTTGTTACCTGTATTAATGGCACCTGTTTGAACTTGTTATCAGTATAAAAGACACCTGTCCACAACCTCAAACAGTCACACTCCAAACTCCACTATGGCCAAGTCCATAGAGCTGTCAAAGGACACCAGAAACAAAATTGTAGACCTGCACCACGCTGGGAAGACTGAATCTGCAATAGGTAGCAGCTTGGTTTGAAGAAATCAACTGTGGGAGCAATTATTATGAAATGGAAGACATACAAGACCACTGATAATCTCCCTCGATCTGGGGCTCCACGCAAGATCTCACCCCGTGGGGTCAAAATGATCACAAGAACGGTGAGCAAAAATCCCAGAACCACACGGGGGGACCTAGTGAATGACCTGCAAAGAGCTGGGACCAAAGTAACAAAGCCTACCATCAGTAACACACTACGCCGCCAGGGACTCAAATCCTGCAGTGCCAGACGTGTCCCCCTGCTTAAGCCAGTACATGTTCAGGCCCGTCTGAAGTTTGCTAGAGAGCATTTGGATGATCCAGAAGAAGATTGGGAGAATGTCATATGGTCAGATGAAACCAAAATAGAACTTTTTGGTAAAAACTCAACTCGTCGTGTTTGGAGGACAAAGAATGCTGAGTTGCATCCAAAGAACACCATACCTAATGTGAAGCATGGGGGTGGAAACATCATGCTTTGGGGCTGTTTTTCTGCAAAGTGATCAGGACGACTGATCCGTGTAAAGGAAAGAATGAATGGGGCCATGTGTCGTGGGATTTTGAGTGAAACCTCCTTCCATCAGCAAGGGCATTGAAGATGAAACGTGGCTGGGTCTTTCAGCATGACAATGATCCCAAACAGACCGCCCGGGCAACGAAGGAGTGGCTTCATAAGAAGCATTTCAAGGTCCTGGAGTGGCCTAGCCAGTCTCCAGATCTCAACCACATAGAAAATCTTTGGAGGGAGTTGAAAGTCCGTGTTGCCCAGCAACAGCCCCAAAACATCACTGCTCTAGAGGAGATCTGCATGGAGGAACGGGCCAAAATACCAGCAAAAGTGTGTGAAAACCCTGTGAAGACTTACAGAAAACGTTTGACCTCTGTCATTGCCAACAAAGGGTATATAACAAAGTATTGAGATTAACTTTTGTTATTGACCAAATACTTATTTTCCACCTTAATTTGCAAATAAATTCATTAAATATCCTACAGTGTGATTTTCTGGATTTTTTTTTCATTTTGTCTGTCATAGTTGAAGAGTACCTATGGTGAAAAGTACAGGACTCTCTAATCTTTTTAAGTGGGAGAACTTGCACAATTGGTGGCTGACTAAATACTTTTTGCCCCACTGTAACTATATCAGAGTTACTTGGGAAACAGTTTTAGACCAGGGGATTGTTGTCGTAACACATTTACACAGTGATCTAGACAGACCACACTGCTTTGAGACAGGAGTTTGAGTTCCCATGTATAGAGTATAATCTGTTCAAATAATATGGATATGCTGACATATATTTAAAACATGTTATGTGTGCACACTTATGTTAAGTTCAGTTCAGGCTTTGGGCTGTGTGTGTGTGTGTGTAGTTTGGGCTGTGTGTGTGTAGTTTGGGCTGTGTGTGTGTAGTTTGGGCTGTGTGTGTGTAGTTTGGGTTTTGTGTGTGTAGGTTGGGCTGTGTGTGTGTCGTTTGGGCTGTGTGTGTATAGTTTGGGCTGTGTGTGTGTAGTTTGGGCTTTGTGTGTGTAGTTTGGTCTGTGTGTGTGTAGTTTGGGCTGTGTGTGTGTAGTTTGGGCTGTGTGTGTGTCGTTTGGGTTGTGTGTGTGTGTGTGTGTAGTTTGGGCTGTGTGTGTGTAGTTTGGGTTGTGTGTCTAGTTTGGGCTGTGTGTGTATAATTTGGGTTGTGTGTGTGTGTAGTTTGGGCTGTGTGTGTGTGTAGTTTGGGTTGTGTGTCTGTAGTTTGGGCTGTGTGTGTGTAATTTGGGTTGTGTGTGTGTGTGTGTGTGTGTGTGTGTGTGTGTGTGTGTGTGTGTGTGTGTGTGTGGTTTGGGCTGTGTGTGTAGTTTGGGCTGTGTGTGTGTGTGTGTGTGTGTGTGTAGTTTGGCCTGTGTGTGTGTAGTTTGGGTTGTGTGTGTGTGTATTTTGGACTGTGTGTGTGTAGTTTGGGCTGTGTGTGTGTAGTTTGGGCTGTGTGTGTAGTTTGTGCTGTGTGTGTGTAGTTTGGGCTGTGTGTGTAGTTTGGGCTCTGTGTGTGTAGTTTTGCTGTGTGTGTGTGTGTGTGTGTGTAGTTTGGGCTGTGTGTGTGTAGTTTGGGTTGTGTGTCTGTAGTTTGGGCTGTGTGTGTATAGTTTGGGCTTTGTGTGTGTAGTTTGGGCTGTGTGTGTGTAGTTTGGGCTGTGTGTGTGTAGTTTGGCCTGTGTGTGTGTAGTTTGGGCTGTGTGTGTTTGTAGTTTGGACTGTGTGTGTGTAGTTTGGACTGCGTGTGTGTGTAGTTTGGACTGTGTGTGTGTAGTTTGCACTGTGTGTGTGTAGTTTGGGTTGTGTGTGTGTAGTTTGGACTGTGTGTGTGTAGTTTGGACTGTGTGTGTGCAGTTTGGGCTGTGTGTGTAGTTTGGGTTGTGTGTGTGTGGGGGCTTTGTGTGTGTGTAGTTTGGGCTGTGTTTGTGTAGTTTGGGCTGTGTGTGTGTAGTTTGGGCTGTGTGTGTGTAGTTTGGGCTGTGTGTGTGTAGTTTGGGTTGTGTGTCTGTAGTTTGGGCTGAGTGTGAGTGTGTGTAGTTTGGGCTGTGTGAGTGTAGTTTGGTTTGTGTGTGTAGTTTGGGCTGTGTTTGTGTAGTTTGTCCTGTGTGTGTGTTGTTTGGCCTGTGTGTGTGTAGTTTGGGCTGTGTGTGTGTAGTTTGGCCTGTGTGTGTGTATAGTTTGGGCTGTGTGTGTGTATAGTTTGGGCTGTGTGTGTTTAGTTTGGCCTGTGTGTGTAGTTTGGGCTGTGTGTATTTTGGGCTGTGTGTGTGTAGTTTGGGCTGTGTGTGTGTAGTTTGGGCTGTGTGTGTGTAGTTTGGCCTGTGTGTGTGTAGTTTGGGCTGTGTGTGTGTAGTTTGGCCTGTGTGTGTGTAGTTTGGCCTGTGTGTGTAGTTTGTGCTGTGTGTGTGTAGTTTGGCCTTTGTGTGTGTAGTTTGGGCTGTGTGTGTGTAGTTTGGGCTGTGTGTGTGTAGTTTGGCCTGTGTGTGTAGTTTGGGCTGTGTGTGTAGTTTGGGCTGTGTGTGTAGTTTGGCCTGTGTGTGTGTAGTTTGGGCTGTGTGTGTGTAGTTTGGGTTGTGTGTGTGTAGTTTGTGCTGTGTGTGTGTAGTTTGGCCTGTGTTTGTGTAGTTTGGCCTGTGTGTGTGTAGTTTGGGCTGTGTGTGTGTAGTTTGGCCTGTGTGTGTGTAGTTTGGGCTGTGTGTGTGTAGTTTGGCCTGTGTGTGTGTAGTTTGGCCTGTGTGTATAGTTTGGGCTGTGTGTGTGTAGTTTGGCCTGTGTGTGTAGTTTGGGCTGTGTGTGTAGTTTGGGCTGTGTGTGTGTGTAGTTTGGGCTGTGTGTGTGTAGTTTGGCCTGTGTGTGTGTAGTTTGGGCTGTGTGTGTAGTTTGGGCTGTGTGTGTGTAGTTTGGGCTGTGTGTGTGTAGTTTGGGCTGTGTGTGTGTAGTTTGGCCTGTGTGTGTGTAGTTTGGGCTGTGTGTGTTTAGTTTGGGCTGTGTGTGTAGTTTGCGCTGTGTGTGTGTAGTTTGGGCTGTGTGTGTAGTTTGCGTTTGTGTGTGTAGTTTGGGCTGTGTGTGTGTAGTTTGGGCTGTGTGTGTCGTTATGGCAGATTGTGTGTCTTGGCAGGAGGCGGTTCTGGGTAAAGCAGCCAGTCTGTTTTGGGGTGTGTGTGTTTATGGGCCAGATTGTAGCTCCCGTCCTTAATTATGATAAATAACAACCGGGGGGGGGGGGGGCATTTTGTATTATATAATAGGATGACAACACACACAGACAGACACAGTAAAACATAACACCCTCCGGTCTCCAACACAGCCTCTCCATCAGATGGGAGGGAGGGAGATAACACTGACAGAAGGAGAAAAATATGGAAGAAGGGATGTCAGAAACAGAGAAGAGAGAAAAGAGGGGATGGTAGAAATTCAGAAACCTTCCACGCAACTTATTTAGCAGATGCTTTTATCATCTACTTTTAACATTCAGTTTCAAACAGCACGTTTGACTCAAACACCCACAACTTGGTCTACAAGCAGGATGTTAAGGTAACTCAGCCATCAGACATACGCTTGTGTGATACGTACACCACATGACCAAACGTATGTGGACACCTACTTGTCGAACATGTCATTCCAAAATAATGGGCATTAATATGGTGTCAGTCCCTATAACAATCTCCACTCTTCTGGGAAGACTTTCCACTAGATGTTGGAACATTGCTTTCATTCAGCCATAAGAACATTAGTGAGGTCGGACATTGATGTTGGGCGATTAGGTCTGGCTCGCAGTTGGCATTCCAATTCGACCCGAAGGTGTTCGATGGGGTTGAGGTCAGGGCTCTCTGCAGGCCAGTCAAGTTCTTCCACAACGATCTCGACAAACCATTTCTGTATGGACCTGGCTTTGTGCACAGGGGCCATGTCATGCTGAAACAGGAAAGGCCCTTCCCCAAACTGTTGCCACAAAGTTGGAAGCACAGAATCATCTAGAATGTCATTGTATGCTGTAGTGTTAAGATTTCCCTTCACTGGAACTAAGGGGGGAACTAAGGGGTCTAACCCGAACCATGAAAAACAGCCCCAGACCATTATTCCTCATCCACCAAACTTCACAGTTGGCGCTATACATTGGGGCAGGTAGTGTTCTCCTGGCATCCGCCAAACCCAGATTTGTCTGTCGGACTGCCAGATGGTGAGATGAATCAGATGGTGAAATGTGATTCATCAGTCCAGAGACAAAACCGCGACTCGCCAGTGAAGAGCACTTTTTGCCAGTCCTGTCTGGTCCAGCGATGGTGGGTTTGTGCCCATAGGCGACGCTGTTGCCGGTGATGTCTGGTGAGGACCTGCCTTACAACAGGCCTACAAGCCCTCAGTCCAGACTCTCTCAGCCTATTGCGGACAGTCTGAGCACTGATGGAGGGATTGTTCATTCCTGGTGTAACTCGGGCAGTTGTTGTTGTCATCCTGTACCTGTCCCGCAGGTGTGATGTTCAGATGTACCGATCCTGTGCAGGTGATGTTACACGTGGTCTGCTACTGCGAGGACAATCAGCTGTCTGTCCTGTCTCCCTGTAGCGCTGTCATAGGCGTCTCACAGTACAGACATTGCAATTTATTGCCCTGGCCACATCTGCAGTCCTCATGCCTCCTTGCTGCAGTCAGTAGATGCTGTGTCTTCAACTAGTCTACTGTCTCTAGTGTGGTGCTGTGTGTGCGTGTGTGTGTGTGTGTGTGTTGGGTGGGGGGTACAGACTGAGCGAGAAGAGTCTACATTTTTCACTAAAGGGCAGCTTTTTACTTACCCCTCGCTGGTGCGTCACTGCCCACAGGCCAAATCAGATGCCAGCAAGAGAGCTATCGATTTCCTACCTCTCAGTGGTAAGCAGCAGCAGCGCCTAACAGCATTACTTATGTAGCTATAGACCAGGGGTGGGCAGCTCCAGTCCTGATTGGTGTTACACTTTTACCCCAGCGAACACACCTGACCCCAATAATCACCTAATCATGATCTTCAGTTTAGAATGACATTGGTTTAATCAGCTGTGTTTTCTAGGGATGGGGGGGGGGGGAGTGTACCACCACTCTGGCCCGGGAGCACTGGACCTGCCCATCTCTGGTAAATCCTTTAGAGCACAAATGACTGCAGCTTTTTTTACTCCAGCTTTCTCTGGTAATGGACAACATTATGACTGGCATTAACTTTATGATTAGCATATCCATCTTCTCTATTTAAATGAACAGGAGCTGTTCAAATGAAAGGCTAACAGGAGGCTGCAGCAGTCTGAATTATCAGACCCACACAGAGAAGTGAAAGGGATCGGGCTGAAACATATGAGACGAGTGGACGGAGAAACACAGTTTCACCTTATCCAGTCAGAGCAGCAGGATCAACGTAGCAGCAGGATCAACGTAGCAGCAGGATCAATGTAGCCGCAGGATAAACGTAGCAGCAGGATCAATGTAGCAGCAGGATCAACATAGCAGCAGGATCAGCGTAGCAGCAGGATCAACGTAGCAGCAGGATAAACGTAGCAGCAGGATCAACTTAGCAGCAGGATCAACGTAGCCGCAGGATCAACGTAGCCGCAGGATCAACGTAGCAGCAGGATAAACGTAGCAGCAGGATCAACTTAGCAGCAGGATCAACGTAGCCGCAGGATCAACGTAGCATCAGGATCAACTTATCAGCAGGATCAACGTAGCAGCAGGATAAACGTAGCATCAGGATCAACGTAGCAGCAGGATCAACGTAGCAGCAGGATCAACGTAGCCGCAGGATCAACGTAGCAGCAGGATAAACGTAGCAGCAGGATCAACTTAGCATCAGGATCAACTTAGCAGCAGGATCAACGTAGCAGCAGGATCAACGTAGCATCAGGATCAACTTAGCAGCAGGCAGGCAGCAGGATAAACGTAGCATCAGGATCAACGTAGCAGCAGGATCAACTTAGCAGCAGGATCAACGTAGCATCAGGATCAACGTAGCAGCAGGATCGTAGCAGCAGGATCAACGTAGCAGCAGGATCAACGTAGCAGCAGGATCAATGTAGCCGCAGGATCAACGTAGCAGCAGGATCAACGTAGCAGCAGGATCAGCGTAGCAGCAGGATCAACATAGCAGCAGGATCAATGTAGCAGCAGGATCAATGTAGCAGCAGTTGAGTTATTTCGACCACGTAGTAGCACCTCACTTGACTGACTTAGCACACAATATGTATTAACAGTAGTGGGGTTTAAAGGACCATAGAGCTTCGTCTGCTGCGTGTTTTCTTTTTTTGCCAAGGAACATCTGGTGTCGTAGTGTCGCGATACTGGTATCGCGACAACACTGGAATAAATTCAAATCAAATTCAATTGTATTTGTCACGTGCGCCGAATACAACAGGTGTAGGTAGACCTTACAGTGAAATGCTTACTTACAAGCCCTTAACCAACAATGCAGAGTTCAGAAAATATTTACTAAATGAACTTCAGTTAAAAAAAAATTTAAAAAACACTGGAATGAAGATAAATACAGTAAACTGAACAAAGAATCACCTTTATTTACCTTGTTTGAAGTTGTCAGGTGTCCACCTGTTTGGACCATTTGGGCCATAGAAAACTGTGGTTGGAAATTGTAGTGAGTGTAGGATAGTTGATGTGAGGTGCTGTTACTGTAGCCCTGGAAAAGCAGTCAAACAAACAGGAGGAAAATAATTGCTCTCTGTGTGGAAAACAAAACATCAAATTAGCTTCGCCCCCTTTCTTTCTCCTACTGTACGCCACGGGAGCAGAGTGTTGTTCCTTTCCAACACAAACACACACACACACACACACACACACACACACACACACACCTTCTGCCACTGTCTGGCTCAATGGAGTGTGTGTGTGTGAGAGAGAGAGAGAGAGAGAGAGAGAGAGAGAGAGAGAGAGACTGTCCTAAGCCTCCAAGCCTACTCAATTAAATCTCTCTGCTTTCCCTCACTCCCTATCCCTCCCTCCCTCCACATCCCTCCTCCTTACCTATCCCTCCCTCTACATCCCTCCCCTCTCCCTCCCTAATCCTCCTCCCTCTCTCCCTATCCCTCCCTCCACATCCCTCCTCCTTACCTATCCCATCCTCCACATCCCTCCCTCCCTCTCTCCCTATCCCTCCCTCCCTCCCTCCACATCCCTTCCTCCTTCCCTCGCTCCCTATCCCTCCCTCCCTCCCTCCCTATCCCTCCCACCACATCCCTCCCTGCCTTTCCCTCTCTAGACACAGTTTGCAGTGCAGTTGATTATAGGGTACGTGTTTAGAATATTAGTAGATGTAGTATAATATATGGACGTTCTTGCTCTCCTTGTTTCTGAATCTTAATTGTCAGTTATTGTTATGTAGATCGTATCGTCGTCTATACCCTACCTTTTTAAATATGCAACAAAGTTGGTTTCTCATGATCATCCAGTCCCAGCCTTGGTAACACTGTGGTTTCTCATGATCCTCCAGTCTCGCTCAGCCATGGTAACATGATCCTCCAGTCTCAGCTTTGGTAACTGTTTGGTTTCTCATGATCCTCCAGTCTCAGCCTTGGTAACTGTTTGGGTTCTCATGATCCTCCAGTCTCACTCAGCCTTGGTAACATGATCCTCCAGTCTCACTCAGCCTTGGTAACATGATCCTCCAGTCTCACTCAGCCTTGGTAACATGATCCTCCAGTCTCACTCAGCCTTGGTAACATGATCCTCCAGTCTCAATCAGCCGTGGTAACATGATCCTCCAGTCTCAGCTTTGGTAACATGATGCTCCAGCCTCAGCTTTGGTAACATGATCCTCCAGTCTCAGTCAGCCTTGGTAACATGATCCTCCAGTCTCAGTCAGCCTTGGTAACATGATCCTCCAGTCTCAGTCAGCTTTGGTAACATGATCCTCCAGTCTCACTCAGCCTTGGTAACATGATCCTCCAGTCTCAGCTTTGGTAACATGATGCTCCAGCCTCAGTCTCTCAGCCTTGGTAACATGATCCTCCAGTCTCACTCAGCCTTGGTAACATGATCCTCCAGATCCTCAGTCTCAGCTTTGGTAACATGATGCTCCAGCCTCAGCTTTGGTAACATGATCCTCCAGTCTCAGTCAGCCTTGGTAACATGATCCTCCAGTCTCAGTCAGCCTTGGTAACATGATCCTCCAGTCTCAGTCAGCCTTGGTAACATGATCCTCCAGTCTCAGTCAGCCTTGGTAACATGATCCTCCAGTCTCAATCAGCCTTGGTAACATGATCCTCCAGTCTCAATCAGCCTTGGTAACATGATCCTCCAGTCTCACTCAGTCTTGGTAACAATTATCCTCCAGTCTCAGTCAGCCTTGGTAACATGATCCTCCAGTCTCAATCAGCCATGGTAACATGATCCTCCAGTCTCACTCAGCCTTGGTAACATGATCCTCCAGTCTCAATCAGCCATGGTAACATGATCCTCCAGTCTCACTCAGCCTTGGTAACATGATCCTCCAGCCTCAGCTTTGGTAACATGATCCTCCAGTCTCACTCAGCCTTGGTAACATGATCCTCCAGTCTCAGCTTTGGTAACTGTTTGGTTTCTCATGATCCTCCAGTCTCAGCTTTGGTAACATGATCCTCCAGTCTCAGCTTTGGTAACATGATCCTCCAGTCTCAGCTTTGGTAACATGATGCTCCAGCCTCAGCTTTGGTAACATGATCCTCCAGTCTCACTCAGCCTTGGTAACATGATCCTCCAGTCTCAGCTTTGGTAACTGTTTGGTTTCTCATGATCCTACAGTCTCAGCTTTGGTAACATGATCCTCCAGTCTCAGCTTTGGTAACATGATCCTCCAGTCTCAGCTTTGGTAACATGATCCTCCAGTCTCAGCTTTTGTAACATGATCCTCCAGTCTCACTCAGCCTTGGTAACATGATCCTCCAGTCTCACTCAGCCTTGGTAACATGATCCTCCAGTCTCACTCAGCCTTGGTAACATGATCCTCCAGTCTCAATCAGCCTTGGTAACATGATCCTCCAGTCTCACTCAGCCATGGTAACATGATCCTCCAGTCTCACTCAGCCTTGGTAACATGATCCTCCAGTCTCAATCAGCCGTGGTAACATGATCCTCCAGTCTCATTCAGCCTTGGTAACATGATCCTCCAGTCTCACTCAGCCTTGGTAACATGATCCTCCAGTCTCACTCAGCCTTGGTAACATGATCCTCCAGTCTCAATCAGCCGTGGTAACATGATCCTCCAGTCTCACTCAGCCATGGTAACATGATCCTCCAGTCTCACTCAGCCTTGGTAACATGATCCTCCAGTCTCACTCAGCTTTGGTAACATGATCCTCCAGTCTCAATCAGCCGTGGTAACATGATCCTCCAGTCTCATTCAGCCTTGGTAACATGATCCTCCAGTCTCATTCAGCCTTGGTAACATGATCTTCCAGTCTCACTCAGCCTTGGTCACATGATCCTCCAGTTTGTACTTGATTGATGAATTAAGGTCACTAATTAGTAAGGGACTCCCCTCACCAGGTTGTCTAGGTCTTAATTGAAAGGATAAAGCAGAAACCTGCAGACACTCAGCCCTCCGTAGAATGAGTTTGAGACCCCTGTCCTACATCTTTGTCTGTTTCCCTCAAAAGTCCATCATTAACTTTAATCTACAGTAATGTCAGTTCCGTATATGTTTATCTTGCTCCCTCCACTTAAGCAGTGAGAGTGTGAGCTTGATGATTGACACGGGGCCCTGCCTAGATTTTTGACGCTCTCTGCCCATGGATGTGTGGGTCGGCCCGGGGATGGTATTGCCTGATCAGGGGTGGTTCTCGATGTCTGCTCCCTCCGTTTACCTGCTGACTGGCGCTGCTGCTCCTTAAACCATCAGGGTCAGTCCCAGTGTGAGTTACTGATGTTGAACGGACCGCGGCAGCGTTTAACAGGCGCATTCAGAGCGTTTGTTGCGGCTGTGTTTGGAAGAACGTTGAACGAGGTCAAACGCACACGTGTGGGGGCTGGCGAGTATGGCACGGAGCGAGGAATGAGGCAGAGAAGCAGACTTTCGCTTGCTCCCAAACTTCCAGAATAACTTAGTGAAGTTGTTTGTTTGGTTAGTTCTTCAGAGGCTTCTGTTTCTGAGTGGTAGCAGTAGAAACAGGTCCACCCACGTCCTCAGGCTTTGCTAGTCCTCCTGGGTCCTGTATGAGAGGTAAGGTTTTGAGTCTGTGAGTCTAGTCAATTGTCAAGTGGAGAGGTTTGGATGTAGGTGTAGCGTAGGTGGTTTTGTGAACTTTGACCTTTCCTGAGACCTGAAAACCTGTTAGCTCCCACAGCTAATGTGGAGATCTCTTTAGGTATCTTCAGGCTTCATTTCACAGTAGAAATATACATGTATCACACACTTTCATTCCATAAAGTGAATACAATTATATATATGCACCGTAGAGCTGGCAAGGTAAACTGAAAATGATCGACAACGACTATACTGAGCACCTATCGCAGGTATTTTGCTAATATTGTTCATTATGATAAGTAGCCTATACTAGAGAAATGTGAAATGAAATAAGTTTGCTAAAATGGGTGATTGTTAACATGACAATTGATGACTACAAACATAAAACTATTAGGAGTAGGATCATATTTAAAAACTGTGGGGCACATTAATGTTATAAACTTATTGTTCTATTTGTCATTATCAAATCAAATCACATTTTATTGGTCACATACACATGGTTAGCAGATGTTAATGCGAGTGTAGTGAAATGCTTGTGCTTCTAGTTCCGACAGTGCAGTAATATCTAACAAGTAATCTAGCAATTCCACAACAGCTACCTAATACACACAAATCTAAAGGGATGGAATAAGAATATGTACATATAAATATATGCATGAGGTGCAGGTTCTTCCAAACCTGTGCTCCCACCAACTGAGTCACCATACTTCATGGTGTCACTCCTGCTCAGTGAAGGACAGGGTAACTCCAGGCCCATCCTCTCTAAGCAGAGCCTGATAAATGACCCCGCTTCTCCTCACTCAGCGTTTGATGGATAGCTTTCCCTAGCCACCCCGTTAGATAGCAGTGAACACCCCTCTTTGCCACCTTAGATATAAACCTGCAGTGGGGGACATAAAACCATAATAAACACAATTAATTTGCTGTTTTCACGAGTGGCTACTGTAGGCCTCTCTGTAACGTTGAAGTGGATTAAAAGGGTTTGTGTTTTGTAAGAGAAATGAGCTCATCTTTATTTTGTTGTATGGGAGATGGTGTGTACTATATGTGCCCTATTACACATGTACAAGTGTGTATTAATACACACGTGTGATTCAGAATTGTGTTTTTTTGCATATCCTGCTCCAACTGAGACACCTTCAATGAGTGGTATCATAGCCAGGGTCTGCCATTATCAACGGCAACCTTCTGCTCAGGGATTCGAACTTACGACCTTTCAGTTACTGGCCCAATGCTCTATTCGCTTGACTACCTGCTGCCTGCTAAGCTACCTGCCGCCCAAATGAGTTGGTGGTCACATATCTGTGACTGGGATCAGGTAAAAATACAAGATTGTGTGACTTTCTTTCCTTAAGTTACCTATTTGTCAGTCCAGACTTCGTTAAAGGGCAATTCTGCAGCTTTTAAACCTCCTTTTCATTATCTCCAGCACAGTACCAGTGTTAACATATGTGAAAATGGCGAATTTATATGAACTGTGGTTAAAACGAGAAGTTAAAAGGACCTAAAACATCTTCTCTGTGACATCACAGGGCAGCATTAACAGTTTCTGTTGCGAATCTCATAATGTTTGAAATCACAGTTTTTAAATGTTTAAACTTTTGATGATGTCAGCGGGGAGAACGAAACATAGAAAAGCACCATTTTCACACTGGTTTGGTGCTGGAGGTAATGAATGTTACATTGAGAAGTGGCAGAGTTGCCCTTCAATGTTTTTTAGCTTGAATTTAGCGGAGAAGCACCAGTCGTCAAGACCTTGGGACTTTCTCAATATTAATACTACTGCTTGTATTATTACCCATGAATTCTTTTATCATTTTGTAGACACTCTAATCCAGAGCAATTTACAGTAGTGAGAGCATACTTTCATGTACTGGTCCTCTGTGGGAATCGAACCCATAACACGGCCTTGCAAGGACCATGCTCTACTAGCTGAGCTACACGGGAGGGCATTCTCTGACAACGTTCCATAGAGTACGTTCTTCTGAGGCCGAGAGTGTGGAAAACGTATTACAGTGCCTTGCGAAAGTATTCGGCCCCCTTGAACTTTGCGACCTTTTGCCACATTTCAGGCTTCAAACATAAAGATATAAAACTGTATTTTTTTGTGAAGAATCAACAACAAGTGGGACACAATCATGAAGTGGAACGACATTTATTGGATATTTCAAACTTTTTAACAAATCAAAAACTGAAAAATTGGGCGTGCAAAATTATTCAGCCCCTTTAAGTTAATACTTTGTAGCGCCACCTTTTGCTGCGATTCCAGCTGTAAGTCGCTTGGGGTATGTCTCTATCAGTTTTGCACATCGAGAGACTGAAATGTTTTCCCATTCCTCCTTGCAAAACAGCTCGAGCTCAGTGATGTTGGATGGAGAGCATTTGTGAACAGCAGTTTTCAGTTCTTTCCACAGATTCTCGATTGGATTCAGGTCTGGACTTTGACTTGGCCATTCTAACACCTGGATATGTTTATTTTTGAACCATTCCATACCACCCACTCCCCCACTGTATTACCCCCACTCCCCCCCACCCCCCCCCTACTGTATTACCTCCCCCTCCCCTACTGTATTACCTCCCACTCCCCCTACTGTATTACCTCCCCCTCCCCCTGTACTGTATTACCTCCCACTCCCCCTACTGTATTACCTCCCATTCCCCCTGTTTACCTCCCACCTCCCACTCCCCCTACTGTATTACCTCCCACTACCCCTACTGTATTACCTCCCCATACTGTATTACCTCCCATTCCCCCTACTGTATTACCTCCCACTCCCCCTACTGTATTACCTCCCACTCCCCCTACTGTATTACCTCCCACTCCCCCTACTGTATTACCTCCCACTACCCCTACTGTATTACCTCCCCATACTGTATTACCTCCCCCTACTGTATTACCTCCTCTACTGTATTACCTCCTCTACTGTATTACCTCTCCCTACTGTATTACCTCCTCTACTGTATCACTATCAGTAGTAGCAACGATTTGTCGTAGTTAGCCCTATTGACAGATATTCATGCCAAAATTAACACTACATGTATTTATTAACATATCCAGATAAAATATTCTAGTCAGGCAAAATATGACATGTGTATAGGAAACATTTCATTCTGAAGTTGGGATGTATTTTCTCTCACTTTACCTCAAATTATGGCCAACATTGATTTAGAGAAATGTTGCATAATTTTCTACATGGTTGCATCATATTTCTTTGCATACTTTCCGTTGAAGCTTGCATCAATACATGCTTAAAAACTTGTACAAACGGAGTACGCATTCGAGAAGTTCCCTCTGTGCTTCATTTCACATACTTTGATTTTGACTCAAACTCCGACCCTTCCGTTCACCAATTTGCGTGCTCGGAGCACGGAAGTATGCATTTTGAAAAACCCTGCTTGATTAATGTTGTGAAAGAGCTGTGCCGGACCAGAGTTGGTGATCACTCCCATGTACATCTGGCTGTGGCACTTTCCTCTGTTTCTCATGGCCTAGTGAGAACAGATCTAGAATCAGATTACCCTTCCCCAATCCCAACCATAACCATTGGAGGGTTGAAATCGTCTAATCCTGTATCAGCGGGTATCTGCGTCAGTGGGGCTTCCCTGTGCTGCTCCTGGCCTAGTAAGAGCTGCTTAGTGTATCGGCGTTGGAACCACGGACGGACTGCTCTGGTCCCTGTCCCACGGGAGACCCCTTGAGCTGGCAGACACACTGGCCCACTTTACCTCCCTCCCTTCTTCTCTCCAGCTGCTGCCAAAATCTCTCCTCCTCTTCTCTCAAGTAGCCTAGTGGTTAGAGCATTGGGTCAGTAACTGAAAGGTTGCTGGATTGAATTAAAAATCTGTCATTCTGCCTCTGAACAAGGCAGTTAACCCACTGTTCCCCGGTAGGCTGTCATTGTAAATAACAATTTGTTTTTAACTGTCTTGCCTAGTTAAATTAAGGTTCAATTTATAGATAGATAGATAGATAGATAGATAGATAGATAGATAGATATAGATAGATAGATAGATAGATAGATAGATAGATATCTAGATCTATCTATCTATAGATAGATAGATAGATATCTATATCTATATATATATATATCTATATATATATATATATATATATATATATATATATATATATATAAGTCCACCCGGGTTCCATTTAAAGGGGCAGTGAAACACACAACGAGTCATTGTGAAGAGCTAAACTACTTTAGTCACCCGTACTATTTCTTCATTTTTAAATGTAATTTATTGCACATTTATTTATTCAGATTAGTCTCATTAAGATACATGGATATTACCTGAGAAACCTGGTAAAGTGAACTTTCACAAATCTTTTTGAATGGAAGTGATGACTCCTTACAATAGGATTTTACGCTTTACTATAGGTGGAATGCTACTTCTAAAGTGCTAGCCTAATTCCCTAGTAGACTGCTTCCAAGCACACCGCCTGGGT
Organism: Oncorhynchus masou masou; assembly: GCF_036934945.1. Classification (NCBI taxonomy): domain Eukaryota; kingdom Metazoa; phylum Chordata; class Actinopteri; order Salmoniformes; family Salmonidae; genus Oncorhynchus; species Oncorhynchus masou. Next base: position 11,805,859 of record NC_088214.1, read on the forward strand.
CTTTAAAAGGGTTCATGGCTAACAGATAATGGCTAATTACAAAGTGTTGCTCAATGGGCTAGTGTAGCATAATGAAGTAATTGCTAAGCTGCAGCTAATGCACCTCTACCCTGCACAGTGACTTAATGGCTAATTATATGGAAGTGCTAGTGATGAATGTAATAGTGCCCTCTGTTATTTAGGCTAACAGTAGATACTGTAGAGAGGAAGAGAGGGAGGGTGAGGGAGAGTGACTAAAATTGTTGCCTGCTGCCAAGCATGTCAGTGGTATCAGCAGCAGCAGTCATGTTTTGCTCTAGATTCTTTCCAGCTTGTCTCCCTCAGAGCTTGTGGTCCTGTGAGTTTGTGTAGGAGTGGGTTTTAATACAGAGGATCTCTACGGCTTTTTATCCTCGACTCAAAAGCTTTTAACCTTTTTTGATATTGTCTCATCGCTGCAACTCCCCAATGGGCTCGGGAGGCAAAGGTCAAGTCATGCATGGGCCAATTGTGTGCCGCCCTATGGGACTCCTGATCACGGTCAGTTGTGATACAGCCTGGGATCAAACCCGGGTCTGTAGTGATGCCTCTAGCAGTGCCTTAGACCACTGCTCCACTCAGGAGGCCTAACCTTTTATTTTAAATCCCTCCAAAAAAACATAACCCGGTCTTTTGGTTTTCAGGGGGAATTATTTCACTCAACCAGTGGGTTGTCTAACCCTCTATTTTGGGGGCACTGGCCTAAAACTACTCTCCATCTTTCTTCTGCTGTACAGGTGATGTACTGTGCCTTCAGAAAGTATTCATACCACTTGTCTTATTCCACATTTTGTTGATACAGTCTGAATTCAAAATGTATTCAATATCTTTAAAAATCCACACACAATGCCCCATAACGACAAAGTGAAAACATGTTTTTAGCCATTTTCGCAAATGTATTGAGTCAATTCATGCTAGAATCACCTTTGGCAGTGATTCCAGCTCTGAGTATTTCTGGGTAAGTCTCTAAGCGCTTTGCACACCTGGATTGTACAATATTTGCCCATTAAGTTCGTCAAGCTCTGTCAAATTGGTTGTTGATCATTGCTAGACAACCATTTTCAAATCTTGCATTGTCCTGCTGAAAGGTGAATTTATCTCCCAGTGTCTGGTGGAAAGCAGACTGAACCAGGTCTTCCTCTAGGATATTGCTTGTGCTTAGCTCCATTCCTTTTTTATCCTGAAAAACTCCCCAGTCCTTAACGATTACAAACATGCCCATAACATGATGCATCCACCACTATGCTTGAAAATATGGAGAGTGGTACTTAGTAATATGTTGCATTGGATTTGCCCCAAACATAACACTTTGTCTTCAGGACAAAAAGTGAATTGCTTTGCCACATGTTTTGCAATATTACTCAGTCCCGGTAACTGTTGTAAGTCATTGTTGGCTTCATGGTGAAGTGAGACTGAGTTGTCAGTCATCGTTGGCTTCATGGTGAAGTGAGACTGAGTTGTCAGTCATCGTTGGCTTCATGGTGAAGTGAGACTGAGTTGTTAGTCATTGTTGGCTTCATGGTGAAGTGAGACTGAGTTGTCAGTCATCGTTGGCTTCATGGTGAAGTGAGACTGAGTTGTTCATGGTGAAGTGAGACTGAGTTGTCAGTCATCGTTGGCTTCATGGTGAAGTGAGACTGAGTTGTCAGTCATCGTTGGCTTCATGGTGAAGTGAGACTGAGTTGTCAGTCATCGTTGGCTTCATGGTGAAGTGAGACTGAGTTGTTAGTCATCGTTGGCTTCATGGTGAAGTGAGACTGAGTTGTCAGTCATCGTTGGCTTCATGGTGAAGTGAGACTGAGTTGTTAGTCATCGTTGGCTTCATGGTGAAGTGAGACTGAGTTGTCAGTCATCGTTGGCTTCATGGTGAAGTGAGACTGAGTTGTCAGTCATCGTTGGCTTCATGGTGAAGTGAGACTGAGTTGTTAGTCATTGTTGGCTTCATGGTGAAGTGAGACTGAGTTGTCAGTCATTGTCAGTCATCTGAGTTGGCTTCATGGTGAAGTGAGACTGAGTTGTCAGTCATCGTTGGCTTCATGGTGAAGTGAGACTGAGTTGTCAGTCATCGTTGGCTTCATGGTGAAGTGAGACTGAGTTGTTAGTCATCGTTGGCTTCATGGTGAAGTGAGACTGAGTTGTCAGTCATCGTTGGCTTCATGGTGAAGTGAGACTGAGTTGTTAGTCATCGTTGGCTTCATGGTGAAGTGAGACTGAGTTGTCAGTCATCGTTGGCTTCATGGTGAAGTGAGACTGAGTTGTCAGTCATCGTTGGCTTCATGGTGAAGTGAGACTGAGTTGTCAGTCATCGTTGGCTTCATGGTGAAGTGAGACTGAGTTGTCAGTCATCGTTGGCTTCATGGTGAAGTGAGACTGAGTTGTCAGTCATCGTTGGCTTCATGGTGAAGTGAGACTGAGTTGTTAGTCATTGTTGGCTTCATGGTGAAGTGAGACTGAGTTGTCAGTCATCGTTGGCTTCATGGTGAAGTGAGACTGAGTTGTCAGTCATCGTTGGCTTCATGGTGAAGTGAGACTGAGTTGTCAGTCATCGTTGGCTTCATGGTGAAGTGAGACTGAGTTGTCAGTCATCGTTGGCTTCATGGTGAAGTGAGACTGAGTTGTTAGTCATTGTTGGCTTCATGGTGAAGTGAGACTGAGTTGTCAGTCATCGTTGGCTTCATGGTGAAGTGAGACTGAGTTGTAGTCATCGTTGGCTTCATGGTGAAGTGAGACTGAGTTGTCAGTCATCGTTGGCTTCATGGTGAAGTGAGACTGAGTTGTCAGTCATCGTTGGCTTCATGGTGAAGTGAGACTGAGTTGTCAGTCATCGTTGGCTTCATGGTGAAGTGAGACTGAGTTGTCAGTCATCGTTGGCTTCATGGTGAAGTGAGACTGGCTTCATGGTGAAGTGAGACTGAGTTGTCAGTCATCGTTGGCTTCATGGTGAAGTGAGACTGAGTTGTCAGTCATCGTTGGCTTCATGGTGAAGTGAGACTGAGTTGTCAGTCATCGTTGGCTTCATGGTGAAATCCCTTAGCAGCTCCCTCCTTGCCGGCAACTGAGTTAGGAAGGAAGGCTGTTTCTTTGTCGTGACTGGGTGTGTTGATACAACACCCAAAGTGTAATTAATAACTTCACCATGCTCAAAGGGATGTCTGCTTTAGGTGCCCTGCTTTGTGAGGCATTGGAAAACCTCCCTGGTCTTTGTGGTTGAATCTGTGTTGTAAATTCACTGCTCAACTTCAGGACCTTCCAGATAATTGTATGTGTTGGGTACAAAGATGAGGTAGTCTTTCAAAAATCATTTAAACACTATTATTGTACGCAGAGTGAGTCCATGTAACTTCTTATGTGACTTGTTAAGCAAATCTTTACTCCTGAACTTATTTAGGCTTGCCATAACAAAGGGGTTGAATACTAATTGATTCAAGACATTTCAGCTTGTCATTTTTAATACATTGTTTAAAGTTGAAAAAAAACAATTTCACTTTGACACTGTATGGAGGGAATTATGGCACAAAATGGCTACAAATAAGAGCATCACCTCAGAGGGTGCAGAGCATTGTTAGGTGATGCAGAGCATTGTTAGTGTATGCAGAGCATTGTTAGGGGGTGCAGAGCATTGTTAGGGGGTGCAGAGCATTGTTAGGGGGTGCAGAGCATTGTTAGTGTATGCAGAGCATTGTTAGGGGGTGCAGAGCATTGTTAGTGTATGCAGAGCATTGTTAGGGGTGCAGAGCATTGTTAGGGGGTGCAGAGCATTGTTAGGGGGTGCAGAGCATTGTTAGGGGTGCAGAGCATTGTTAGAGGGTGCAGAGCATTGTTAGCAGGCATTGTTAGGGGGTGCAGAGCATTGTTAGGGTATGCAGAGCATTGTTAGGGTATGCAGAGCATTGTTAGGGGTGCAGAGCATTGTTAGGGGGTGCAGAGCATTGTAGGGGGTGCAGAGCATTGCAGAGCATTGTTAGGGTATGCAGAGCATTGTTAGGGGGTGCAGAGCATTGTTAGGGTATGCAGAGCATTGTTAGGGGGTGTAGAGCATTGTTAGGGTATGCAGAGCATTGTTAGGGGGTGCAGAGCATTGTTAGGGGGTGCAGAGCATTGTTAGGGGATGCAGAGCATTGTTAGGGTATGCAGAGCATTGTTAGGGTATGCAGAGCATTGTTAGGGGGTGCAGAGCATTGTTAGAGGGTGCAGAGCACTTTAAAGGGGTGCAGAGCATTGTTAGGGGGCGTAGAGCATTGTTAGGGGGTGCAGAGCATTGTTAGAGGGTGCAGAGCATTGTTAGGGGGTGCAGAGCATTGTTAGAGGGTGCAGAGCATTGTTAGGGTATGCAGAGCATTGTTAGAGGGTGCCGAGTATTGTTAGGGGGTGTAGAGCATTGTTAGGGGTGCAGAGCATTGTTAGGGTATGCAGTATGCAGCATTGTTAGAGGGTGCAGAGCATTGTTAGGGGGTGCAGAGCATTGTTAGGGGTGCAGCATTGTTAGAGGGTGCAGAGCATTGTTAGGAGCATTGTTAGTGTATGCAGAGCATTGTTAGGGTATGCAGAGCATTGTTAGGGGTGCAGAGCATTGTTAGGGGGTGCAGAGCATTGTTAGGGGGTGCAGAGCATTGTTAGGGGTGCAGAGCATTGTTAGAGGGTGCAGAGCATTGTTAGGGTATGCAGAGCATTGTTAGAGAGGGTGGAGTATTGTTAGGGGGTGGAGCATTGTTAGAGGGTGCAGAGCATTGTTAGGGTATGCAGAGCATTGTTAGAGGGTGCCGAGCATTGTTAGGGGGTGCAGAGCATTGTTAGAGGGTGCGGAGCATTGTTAGCATTGTTAGAGGGTGCAGAGCATTGTTAGGGTATGCAGAGTGTTAGAGGGTGCGAGTATTGTTAGGGGTTAGAGCATTGTTAGAGGGTGCAGAGCATTGTTATTGGGGGTGCAGAGCATTGTTAATGGGCATTGTAGAGAGCATTGTTAGGGGGTGCAGAGCATTGTTAGGGGGTGCAGAGCATTGTTAGAGGGTGCAGAGCATTGTTAGAGGGTGCGGAGCATTGTTAGGGGGTGCAGAGCATTGTTAGGGGGTGCAGAGCATTGTTAGGGGGTGTAGAGCATTGTTAGGGGGTGCAGAGCATTGTTAGGGGGTGGGTGAATCCTTACTTCCACTCAAGTCACATTTTCACTTCGTCAAGCATTGATGTCAACGGGAGACAAAGTCAAACCTTGACGACTGAAGTTTCAGGATTCACCCATTAGTGAAGTTAGGAGGAATTACCTCTCAACAGTGGGATATGCTGGAAGAACTGATGAAAGTTGTGGTACATAAATGCAGTGTAATTTATTACTGAGTCGGATCATTTCCTTGATTATTCAAGTCTTTCCCTCCGTTTCTCCTTTCAACATTACAGTTGTCAGCTCAAAGGATATTTCATCTGATATTATCTTAAAATGACCATATCGACAGAGAGCCAACCTTCTACTGCGTGTTGTTTTTGTTTGGAGAGGTGTGGCACCGTGACCTAGATACTCTCCAAACTTCGTCTCCATAGTAACTCCCAATGTGAGAGCGAGCGATGTGATGCGTGCTGAATCCTGGATGTTATCTTATCAGCCATCAGAGACATAGTCAAGCTACCTAACTAACCAACACTGATGCTACCTACTGCTGCCTGCCTGCCACAGAACACACTGTGTACAAGACCAGTGATATGGTAGCAATGCACAATCCACTACTGATCAATACAATGGCTTGGGTCTATCGTAAGAGCGTGCATTTATGCAGAGCGTGAAAATATCCGAAGTAAGCTAAATGAAAAAACTAAAACAATGTTGGGGATCTTTGATACTGGTTAACTGTATTGCGCTTTCAAAGATATTGCAGGAGTTCACTGCTATTCTGATTCTATGTACTGTATGTTCTTTATGATCCTGCTGTGGATCCTCTATCAGTCCAGAGGGACAGATACACACATGTCCAAACACTCATCTCTTTGTCGTGCATATATTGTAGACCCACACCTGGTGCTTGAACAGCAGACATGGAGAAGCCGTCTCTGTGATGCATAATTCAGGTGAGAGGCTTGTGGGCAGAGAGAGAGATGGGTGGGTGATGTAGAAATTGGTAGCTCCCTCGAAACGCACACAGACACACACAGACCTGGGCCCTTTATCTCTCTCACACACACACACACTCCCTGTGAGATGGGCAGTGTGTACCGTGGCCAGGTTGTGGAGAGGAGACTGTGGAATATAGCACAGATCATAATGGGTGGCCTAAGTTGCTGACAACAACTACTGTAGGTATTTCTGTACCGCCTTCTAAACAAAACCAGTGGACTGTATAAGTTGGTGTCTTGTCATTAGATGATTGTTATGTTGTCAGCCTGCGCAAACGCACACACACACATACACACACACATTAGTCATCTCTCTCCACAGTGCAGATGGTGGCTTAGCGTTTGCACACTGGGCCCTTGTCCCGAGTGGGGGGAGAGAAGGAGAAAGGGAGAGAAAGAGAGTGGGATAGAGGGAGAGAAGGAGAGAGGGATGAACAGAGAGAGGAATGGAGGGAGAGCGGGATGGAGGAAGATAGGGAGAGAGGAAGAGAGGGATAAATGAAAAACAATGCAGGCTGTTACCTGGAGGGAAGACTAGATCTACCTCGTTAGGAGGCTGCCGTCAAGACCCTCACTCTCTCCCCTCTCTCCCTCACTATCTCTCTCCCTCCAACTCTATCCCTTTCATTCTCCCTCTCCCTTCCCTCCCTCTTTCTCATTTTCACTTTCCCTGCAAAGATTACAAGTTTTCTGCCTTCCATGTGCCTCGCTGCAGGCTATGGGTGAAACGGGGAAAAAGCAGTTGATTTAAAAGTCACATTTGGAGCGATGGGGTCTGCAGAGATAGAGAGATGAAGTCACATTTGGAGCGAGGGGATCTGCAGAGATAGAGAGATGAAGTCACATTTGGAGCGAGGGGATCTGCAGAGATAGAGAGATGAAGTCACATTTGGAGCGAGGGGATCTGCAGAGATAGAGAGATGAAGTCACATTTGGAGCGAGGGATCTGCAGGGATAGAGAGATGAAGTCACATTTGGAGCGAGGGGATCTGCAGAGATAGAGAGATGAAGTCACATTTGGAGCGAGGGGATCTGCAGGGATAGAGAGATGAAGTCACATTTGGAGCGAGGGGATCTGCAGGGATAGAGAGATGAAGTCACATTTGGAGCGAGGGGATCTGCAGGGATAGAGAGATTAAGTCACATTTGGAGCGAGGGGATCTGCAGGGATAGAGAGATGAAGTCACATTTGGAGCGAGGGGATCTGCAGAGATAGAGAGATGAAGTCACATTTGGAGCGAGGGGATCTGCAGGGATAGAGAGATGAAGTCACATTTGGAGCGAGGGGATCTGCAGAGATAGAGAGATGAAGTCACATTTGGAGCGAGGGGATCTGCAGAGATAGAGAGAAGAAGAGAGGGAGTGAAAGGGTTTCAAAAGGGTTATAGAGAAAAATATGACCAAAATAAAATCCTACAGCCTGTGTGTGTGTGTGTGTGTGTGTGTGTGTGTGTGTGTGTGTGTGTGTGTGTGTGTGTGTGTGTGTGTGTGTGTGTGTGTGTGTGTGTGTGTGTGTGTGTGTGCGCGCCAGCCCCCTGAAGCAGACAGTGAGCTGTGGTCCGTCCAGGCCTGTTGTCCAGAGATAGCGCTGGGCTGTTGTCTTGTCAGCCCTGTGTTCACACTGAGGGGAGGGAGAGACCTGCACACATACATGCACACAGTCCTCCATCTTCTGCTCACTAAATCCTGTCCCAAACACTGCAGCTCCACAATTAGTCGAGAACAGACTCACTGCTTTTTGAGTTCATTTCAATTAGTGATGGAGGAAAACATCGATACAGTTACATATCGGGATATTATTTCTCATGATATCGTATCGTTTGGACAATATCGCAATGTTATTTTTGCACTAGTTGGCTGTACCTGCACCAACACACACCTGTATTGTTTCCTTCATAGCTTGTTGTCCATCTTCTTTTTAAATAGGAAGCCAATTCGTTTTCAGCACTTTTATTTCCATGACTGATCAGAGCTGGTTTTCTCGTGGCTCTTTCTTGTCCCTCTGCAGCAGACATATGGTGGGTCATATGTTTGTAACGTCAAATTGCAATAAAATCACAGTATCGAATCACGATACATTGTGAGAATCACAATCATGGGAATCACAATACATATAGAATCATGAGAATCACAATACATATAGAATCATGAGAATCACAATACATATAAAATCATGAGAATCACAATACATATAGAATCATGAGAATCACAATACATATAGATTCATGGGAATCACAATACATATAGAATCATGAGAATCACAATACATATAGAATCATGAGAATCACAATACATATAAAATCATGAGAATCACAATACATATAGAATCATGAGAATCACAATACATATAGAATCATGAGAATCACAATACATATAGAATCATGAGAATCACAATACATATAGAATCATGAGAATCACAATACATATAGAATCATGAGAATCACAATACATATAAAATCATGAGAATCACAATACATATAGAATCATGAGAATCACAATACATATAGAATCATGAGAATCACAATACATATAGAATCATGAGAATCACAATAGCATCTTGACTCTCCTGAGGCCATCACTGAGCAGAGGGAAGCATCTTGACTATCCTGAGGCCATCGCTGAGCAGAGGGAAGCATCTTGACTATCCTGAGGCCATCACTGAGCAGAGGAAAGCATCTTGACTATCCTGAGTCCATCACTGAGCAGAGGGAAGCATCTTGACTATCCTGAGGCCATCACTGAGCAGAGTTAAGCATCTTGACTATCCTGAGGCCATCACTGAGCAGAGGGAAGCATCTTGACTATCCTGAGGCCATCACTGAGCAGAGGAAAGCATCTTGACTATCCTGAGTCCATCACTGAGCAGAGGGAAGCATCTTGACTATCCTGAGGCCATCACTGAGCAGAGGAAAGCATCTTGACTATCCTGAGGCCATCACTGAGCAGAGGGAAGCATCTTGACTATCCTGAGGCCATCACTGAGCAGAGGAAAGCATCTTGACTATCCTGAGGCCATCACTGAGCAGAGGGAAGCATCTTGACTATCCTGAGGCCATCACTGAGCAGAGGAAAGCATCTTGACTATCCTGAGGCCATCACTGAGCAGAGGGAAGCATCTTGACTATCCTGAGGCCATCACTGAGCAGAGGGAAGCATCTTGACTATCCTGAGGCCATCACTGATCAGAGTTAAGCATCTTGACTATCCTGAGGCCATCACTGAGCAGAGTTAAGCATCTTGACTATCCTGAGGCCATCACTGATCAGAGTTAAGCATCTTGACTATCCTGAGGCCATCACTGATCAGAGTTAAGCATCTTGACTATCCTGAGGCCATCACTGATCAGAGGGAAGCATCTTGACTATCCTGAGGCCATCACTGAGCAGAGTTAAGCATCTTGACTATCCTGAGGCCATCACTGAGCAGAGGGAAGCATCTTGACTATCCTGAGGCCATCACTGAGCAGAGGGAAGCATCTTGACTATCCTGAGGCCATCACTGAGCAGAGGGAAGCATCTTGACTATCCTGAGGCCATCACTGAGCAGAGGGAAGCATCTTGACTATCCTGAGGCCATCACTGATCAGAGTTAAGCATCTTGACTATCCTGAGGCCATCACTGATCAGAGGGAAGCATCTTGACTATCCTGAGGCCATCACTGATCAGAGTTAAGCATCTTGACTATCCTGAGGCCATCACTGAGCAGAGTTAAGCATCTTGACTATCCTAAGGCCATCACTGAGCAGAGTTAAGCATCTTGACTATCCTGAGGCCATCGCTGAGCAGAGGCAGCACAGAGTGACAGATGAAAAGAGAGGCGAGATGAATGGAAAGAGCAATGCCTTTGAGGACACTTACCTGGAAAGGAGAGAGAGGCAGAAGAAGCCATATCTGTCTTCTTAGAGGGCGTATCATATTTGCATCACTGTACTTCAGAAGCCTGCAGTCTGTGCTGAGCAGTAGAGAGTGAACGGGTAACAAGCTATGATAGAGGGTTATTATACCGAGGTGATTATATTGTAGGTTCACACAGGAGTGAGTTCCCTTCACACAAACCCTCTCCTGCTCTTTCTCTGAAACTAATACAAAGCTGTTTGAGAACTGCAGAACTCAGGATCAAATGGTAATATACTGTTTCAATTAAGAAAGTCATGCTGTTCTGTAACTTTGGCTCAGAGTTAGGCACATTTGGCAGGGACATAGTTTAACAAAACTAATGGAATGGGAATTGTCTGCAGAGTAGAGAGGGAGGAAATGGGCAGGTCCATGTGCTGTCCATGGACTGAATTTAAACTGTCCCATTACTCTGACAGCTCGATCTGGGGTGTGACGTCACCTGAGCCAGAGGGAGGAATTGGAGAAAGAGAAATGTGGTGTTTTTATTTTTATTTGATTTAACTAGACAAGTCAGTTAAGAACAAATTCTTATTTACAATGACGGCTTACCCCGGCCAAACCTGGACGGCGCTAGCCAATTCTGCGCCTCCCTATGGGACTCCCAATCACGACCGGTTTAGTGACCCCTCTAGCACTGAGATGCACTGCCTTAGACCGCTGCACCACTCGTTAGGGACAGGAGGGATCGAATTAGTTGTTTCCTGGGTTAACACTTTGATCCAGCTTGTTGCCCATAGCCACAAATCTAGGATCAGCTCATCTTAACCTTTTACCATTAGGGATGGAGCAGCAATTCTGGTCTTGAATCAGCTTATAAGGGCAACTTCATCCTATACTGACTAGAATAGTTTTGGTGTGGATGGCTAATTCCCATGGCTTGCTTTAACTTGTATCCCAAATTGCACTCTACTCCCTATATTTCACTATGGTCCCTGGTTAAAACATAGTATGCTATACATAGGGAATAGAGTGCTATTTGGGATGCAGGCCTTGTTAATGGATCAGAAGTACATTCTGTGAATGGGGTTACCCCTTTAAGTCTGTGATATAACCACTCACTACTCCCTGCAGAACACCATGACACACCATGACATCACACACACACACCTTCCTTTGTGTGTGTTGAGTCCGTAGTGACAGTTACATGACCCAGATCCAGAGGAAAACTCCTTGGCAAGCTTGATGGATAGTTGGCGTTTTAAGTGGAGTGAGTCACACATGCACACACATACTACGCTGTTATGAAGTGCTGTTCTAGATGCAGCTGCTTTGCAACAGGCACCTCATCATGATGATACACAGGATGTTGTGATGGAGAGGGTGGGTGGGTATGTGTGGGTGGATGGGTGAGTGGGTGGATGGGTGAGTGGGTGGATGGTGGGTGGGTGGATGGGTGGGAGGGAGGGAGGGAGGGTGGGTGGTTTGCGCTTATTGTAACCCTAAACCCAATCCTTAAGCTTCAAAAAGCATTTTTCCTTATGGGGACTTGCGAAATGTCCCCACGTGTGTGTGTGTGTGTGTGTGTGTGTGTGTGTGTGTGTGTGTGTGTGTGTGTGTGTGTGTGTGTGTGTGTGTGTGTGTGTGTGTGTGTGTGTGTGTGTGTGTGTGTGTGTGGAGGGTGGTGTAGTTTGAGTGTGTGTATATCAATGCATGATTCTTAAGAGGAATAGATTTCATGCAATTCTCATATTGTAGTTCCATGGAGACCACTGGTGTGTTAGTGTTACTGTGTTACTGTGTTAGTGTGTTACTGCGTTAGTGTTTTACTGTGTTACTGTATTAGTGTGTTAGTGTTACTGTGTTAGCATTACTGTGCTAGTGTTACTATGTTTCTGTGTTAGTGTTAGTGTTACTGTGTTAGTGTTACTGTGTTAGTGTGTTAGTGTGGCTGTGTTAGTTTGTTAGTGTGTTAGTGTGTAAGTGTTAGTGTGGCTGTGTTAGTGTTAGTGTGTTACTGTGTTAGTGTGGCAGTGTTAGTGTGTTAGTGTGTTAGTGTGTAAATGTTAGTGTGGCTGTGTTAGTGTTAGTGTGTTACTGTGTTAGTGTGTTAATGTGTTAGTGTGGCTGTGTTAGTGTGTTACTGTGTTAGTGTTACTGTGTTAGTGTGGCTGTGTTAGTGTTAGTGTGTTAGTGTTACTGTGTTAGTGTTACTGTGTTAGTATGTTAGTGTTACTGTGTTAGTGTTGCGGTGTTAGTGTTACTGTGTTAGTGTTACTGTGTTACTGTGTTAGTGTTACTGTGTTAGTGTTACTGTGTTAGTATGTTAGTGTTACTGTATTAGTGTTACTGTGTTAGTATGTTAGTGTTACTGTGTTAGTGTTACTGTGTTACTGTGTTAGTGTTACTGTGTTATTGTTAAGGTGTTAGTGTTACTTTATTTGTGTATTAGTGTGTTTGTGTGTTGCTGTGTTAGTGTTACTGTGTTAGTGTTACTGTGTTAGTTTGTTAGTGTTACTGTGTTAGTGTGTTAGTGTTACTGTGTTAGTGTTACTGTGTTAGCTTGTTAGTGTTACTGTGTTAGTGTTACTGTGTTAGTGTTACTGTGTTAGTTTGTTAGTGTTACTGTGTTAGTGTGTTAGTGTTACTGTGTTAGTGTTACTGTGTTAGCTTGTTAGTGTTACTGTGTTAGTGTGTTAGTGTTACTGTGTTACTGTGTTAGTGTTACTGTGTTAGTGTTACTGTGTTAGTGTTACTGTGTTAGTGTGTTAGTGTTACTGTGTTACTGTGTTAGTGTTACTGTGTTAGTGTTACTGTGTTAGCTTGTTAGTGTTACTGTGTTAGTGTTACTGTGTTAGTATGTTAGTGTTACTGTGTTAGTATGTTAGTGTTACTGTGTTAGTATGTTAGTGTTACTGTGTTAGTATGTTAGTGTTACTGTGTTAGTATGTTAGTGTTACTGTGTTAGTATGTTAGTGTTACTGTGTTAGTTTGTTAGTGTTACTGTGTTAGTGTTACTGTGCTAGTTTGTTAGTGTTACTGTGTTAGTGTTACTGTGTTAGTGTTACGGTGTTAGTGTGTTAGTGTTACTGTGTTACTGTGTTAGTGTGTTAGTGTTACTGTGTTAGTTTGTTAGTGTTACTGTGTTAGTGTGTTAGTGTTACTGTGTTAGTGTTACTGTGTTAGCTTGTTAGTGTTACTGTGTTAGTGTGTTAGTGTTACTGTGTTACTGTGTTAGTGTTACTGTGTTAGTGTTACTGTGTTAGTGTGTTAGTGTTACTGTGTTAGTGTTACTGTGTTAGTGTTACTGTGTTAGCTTGTTAGTGTTACTGTGTTAGTGTTACTGTGTTAGTATGTTAGTGTTACTGTGTTAGTATGTTAGTGTTACTGTGTTAGTATGTTAGTGTTACTGTGTTAGTATGTTAGTGTTACTGTGTTAGTTTGTTAGTGTTACTGTGTTAGTGTTACTGTGCTAGTTTGTTAGTGTTACTGTGTTAGTGTTACGGTGTTAGTGTGTTAGTGTTACTGTGTTAGTGTGTTAGTGTTACTGTGTTATGATGGAGAGGGTGGGTGGGTATGTGTGGGTGAGTGGGTGGATGGGTGAGTGGGTGGATGGTGGGTGGGTGGATGGGTGGGAGGGAGGGAGGGAGGGAGGGTGGGTGGTTTGTTATTGTAACCCTAAACCCAATCCTTAAGCTTCAAAAAGCATTTTTCCTTATGGGGACTTGCGAAATGTCCCCACGTGTGTGTGTGTGTGTGTGTGTGTGTGTGTGTGTGTGTGTGTGTGTGTGTGTGTGTGTGTGTGTGTGTGTGTGTGTGTGTGTGTGTGTGTGTGTGTGTGTGTGAGGGTGGTGTAGTTTGAGTGTGTGTATATCAATGCATGATTCTTAAGAGGAATAGATTTCATGCAATTCTCATATTGTAGTTCCATGGAGACCACTGGTGTGTTAGTGTTACTGTGTTACTGTGTTAGTGTGTTACTGCGTTAGTGTTTTACTGTGTTACTGTATTAGTGTGTTAGTGTTACTGTGTTAGCATTACTGTGCTAGTGTTACTATGTTTCTGTGTTAGTGTTAGTGTTACTGTGTTAGTGTTACTGTGTTAGTGTGTTAGTGTGGCTGTGTTAGTTTGTTAGTGTGTTACTGTGTTAGTGTGTTAGTGTGGCAGTGTTAGTGTGTTAGTGTGTTAGTGTGTAAATGTTAGTGTGGCTGTGTTAGTGTTAGTGTGTTACTGTGTTAGTGTGTTAATGTGTTAGTGTGGCTGTGTTAGTGTGTTACTGTGTTAGTGTTACTGTGTTAGTGTGGCTGTGTTAGTGTTACTGTGTTAGTGTTACTGTGTTAGTATGTTAGTGTTACTGTGTTAGTGTTGCGGTGTTAGTGTTACTGTGTTAGTGTTACTGTGTTAGTGTTACTGTGTTAGTGTTACTGTGTTAGTATGTTAGTGTTACTGTATTAGTGTTACTGTGTTAGTATGTTAGTGTTACTGTGTTAGTGTTACTGTGTTACTGTGTTAGTGTTACTGTGTTATTGTTAAGGTGTTAGTGTTACTTTATTTGTGTATTAGTGTGTTTGTGTGTTGCTGTGTTAGTGTTACTGTGTTAGTGTTACTGTGTTAGTTTGTTAGTGTTACTGTGTTAGTGTTACTGTGTTAGTGTTACTGTGTTAGCTTGTTAGTGTTACTGTGTTAGTGTTACTGTGTTAGTGTTACTGTGTTAGTTTGTTAGTGTTACTGTGTTAGTGTTACTGTGTTAGCTTGTTAGTGTTACTGTGTTAGTGTGTTAGTGTTACTGTGTTACTGTGTTAGTGTTACTGTGTTAGTGTTACTGTGTTAGTGTTACTGTGTTAGTGTGTTAGTGTTACTGTGTTACTGTGTTAGTGTTACTGTGTTAGCTTGTTAGTGTTACTGTGTTAGTGTTACTGTGTTAGTATGTTAGTGTTACTGTGTTAGTATGTTAGTGTTACTGTGTTAGTATGTTAGTGTTACTGTGTTAGTATGTTAGTGTTACTGTGTTAGTATGTTAGTGTTACTGTGTTAGTATGTTAGTGTTACTGTGTTAGTTTGTTAGTGTTACTGTGTTAGTGTTACTGTGCTAGTTTGTTAGTGTTACTGTGTTAGTGTTACTGTGTTAGTGTTACGGTGTTAGTCTGTTAGTGTTACTGTGTTAGTGTTACTGTGTTAGTTTGTTAGTGTTACTGTGTTAGTGTGTTAGTGTTACTGTGTTAGTGTTACTGTGTTAGCTTGTTAGTGTTACTGTGTTAGTGTGTTAGTGTTACTGTGTTACTGTGTTAGTGTTACTGTGTTAGCTTGTTAGTGTTACTGTGTTAGTGTTACTGTGTTAGTATGTTAGTGTTACTGTGTTAGTATGTTAGTGTTACTGTGTTAGTATGTTAGTGTTACTGTGTTAGTATGTTAGTGTTACTGTGTTAGTGTTACTGTGCTAGTTTGTTAGTGTTACTGTGTTAGTGTTACTGTGTTAGTGTTACTGTGTTAGTGTTACGGTGTTAGTGTGTTAGTGTTACTGTGTTAGTGTGTTAGTGTTACTGTGTTAGTGTTACTGTGTTAGTGTGTTAGTGTTACTGTGTTAGTGTTACTGTGTTAGTATGTTAGTGTGGCTGTGTTAGTTTGTTAGTGTGTTAGTGTGTAAGTGTTAGTGTGTTACTGTGTTAGTGTGTTAGTGTGGCAGTGTTAGTGTGTTAGTGTGTTAGTGTGTAAATGTTAGTGTGGCTGTGTTAGTGTTAGTGTGTTACTGTGTTAGTGTGTTAATGTGTTAGTGTGGCTGTGTTAGTGTGTTACTGTGTTAGTGTTACTGTGTTAGTGTGGCTGTGTTAGTGTTACTGTGTTAGTGTTACTGTGTTAGTATGTTAGTGTTACTGTGTTAGTGTTGCGGTGTTAGTGTTACTGTGTTAGTGTTACTGTGTTACTGTGTTAGTGTTACTGTGTTAGTGTTACTGTGTTAGTATGTTAGTGTTACTGTATTAGTGTTACTGTGTTAGTATGTTAGTGTTACTGTGTTAGTGTTACTGTGTTACTGTGTTAGTGTTACTGTGTTATTGTTAAGGTGTTAGTGTTACTTTATTTGTGTATTAGTGTGTTTGTGTGTTGCTGTGTTAGTGTTACTGTGTTAGTGTTACTGTGTTAGTTTGTTAGTGTTACTGTGTTAGTGTTACTGTGTTAGTGTTACTGTGTTAGCTTGTTAGTGTTACTGTGTTAGTGTTACTGTGTTAGTGTTACTGTGTTAGTTTGTTAGTGTTACTGTGTTAGTGTGTTAGTGTTACTGTGTTAGCTTGTTAGTGTTACTGTGTTAGTGTGTTAGTGTTACTGTGTTACTGTGTTAGTGTTACTGTGTTAGTGTTACTGTGTTAGTGTTACTGTGTTAGTGTTACTGTGTTACTGTGTTAGTGTTACTGTGTTAGCTTGTTAGTGTTACTGTGTTAGTGTTACTGTGTTAGTATGTTAGTGTTACTGTGTTAGTATGTTAGTGTTACTGTGTTAGTATGTTAGTGTTACTGTGTTAGTATGTTAGTGTTACTGTGTTAGTATGTTAGTGTTACTGTGTTAGTATGTTAGTGTTACTGTGTTAGTGTTACTGTGCTAGTTTGTTAGTGTTACTGTGTTAGTGTTACTGTGTTAGTGTTACGGTGTTAGTGTGTTAGTGTTACTGTGTTAGTGTTACTGTGTTAGTTTGTTAGTGTTACTGTGTTAGTGTGTTAGTGTTACTGTGTTAGTGTTACTGTGTTAGCTTGTTAGTGTTACTGTGTTAGTGTTACTGTGTTACTGTGTTAGTGTTACTGTGTTAGTGTTACTGTGTTAGTGTTACTGTGTTAGTATGTTAGTGTTACTGTGTTAGTATGTTAGTGTTACTGTGTTAGTATGTTAGTGTTACTGTGTTAGTATGTTAGTGTTACTGTGTTAGTGTTACTGTGCTAGTTTGTTAGTGTTACTGTGTTAGTGTTACTGTGTTAGTGTTACTGTGTTAGTGTTACGGTGTTAGTGTGTTAGTGTTACTGTGTTAGTGTGTTAGTGTTACTGTGTTAGTGTTACTGTGTTAGTGTTACTGTGTTAGTGTTACTGTGTTAGTATGTTAGTGTGGCTGTGTTAGTTTGTTAGTGTGTTAGTGTGTAAGTGTTAGTGTGGCTGTGTTAGTGTGTTACTGTGTTAGTGTGTTAATGTGTTAGTGTGGCAGTGTTAGTGTGTTAGTGTGTAAGTGTTAGTGTGGCTGTGTTAGTGTTAGTGTGTTACTGTGTGTGTGTGTGTGTGTGGAGGGTGGTGTAGTTTGAGTGTG
The DNA here is from genome assembly GCF_036934945.1 of Oncorhynchus masou masou. Taxonomy (NCBI): domain Eukaryota; kingdom Metazoa; phylum Chordata; class Actinopteri; order Salmoniformes; family Salmonidae; genus Oncorhynchus; species Oncorhynchus masou. The sequence continues at coordinate 11,823,092 of NC_088214.1, forward strand.
TGTATATCAATGCATGATTCTTAAGAGGAATAGATTTCATGCAATTCTCAATTCTCATAGTTTGTTAGTGTTACTGTGTTAGTGTTACTGTGTTAGTGTTACTGTGTTAGCTTGTTAGTGTTACTGTGTTAGTGTTACTGTGTTAGTGTTACTGTGTTACTGTGTTAGTGTGTTTGTTAGTGTTACTGTGTTAGTGTTACTGTGTTAGCTTGTTAGTGTTACTGTGTTAGTGTGTTAGTGTTACTGTGTTACTGTGTTAGTGTTACTGTGTTAGTGTTACTGTGTTAGTGTTACTGTGTTAGTGTGTTAGTGTTACTGTGTTACTGTGTTAGTGTTACTGTGTTAGCTTGTTAGTGTTACTGTGTTAGTGTTACTGTGTTAGTATGTTAGTGTTACTGTGTTAGTATGTTAGTGTTACTGTGTTAGTATGTTAGTGTTACTGTGTTAGTATGTTAGTGTTACTGTGTTAGTATGTTAGTGTTACTGTGTTAGTATGTTAGTGTTACTGTGTTAGTTTGTTAGTGTTACTGTGTTAGTGTTACTGTGCTAGTTTGTTAGTGTTACTGTGTTAGTGTTACTGTGTTAGTGTTACGGTGTTAGTCTGTTAGTGTTACTGTGTTAGTGTTACTGTGTTAGTTTGTTAGTGTTACTGTGTTAGTGTGTTAGTGTTACTGTGTTAGTGTTACTGTGTTAGCTTGTTAGTGTTACTGTGTTAGTGTGTTAGTGTTACTGTGTTACTGTGTTAGTGTTACTGTGTTAGTGTTACTGTGTTAGCTTGTTAGTGTTACTGTGTTAGTGTTACTGTGTTAGTATGTTAGTGTTACTGTGTTAGTATGTTAGTGTTACTGTGTTAGTATGTTAGTGTTACTGTGTTAGTATGTTAGTGTTACTGTGTTAGTGTTACTGTGCTAGTTTGTTAGTGTTACTGTGTTAGTGTTACTGTGTTAGTGTTACTGTGTTAGTGTTACGGTGTTAGTGTGTTAGTGTTACTGTGTTAGTGTGTTAGTGTTACTGTGTTAGTGTTACTGTGTTAGTGTGTTAGTGTTACTGTGTTAGTGTTACTGTGTTAGTATGTTAGTGTGGCTGTGTTAGTTTGTTAGTGTGTTAGTGTGTAAGTGTTAGTGTGGCTGTGTTAGTGTGTTACTGTGTTAGTGTGTTAATGTGTTAGTGTGGCAGTGTTAGTGTGTTAGTGTGTAAGTGTTAGTGTGGCTGTGTTAGTGTTAGTGTGTTACTGTGTTAGTGTGTTAGTGTGTAAGTGTTAGTGTGTTACTGTGTTAGTGTGTTGCTGTGTTACTGTGTTAGTGTTACTTTATTTGTGTATTAGTGTGTTACTGTGTTAGTGTTACTGTGTTAGTTTGTTAGTGTTACTGTGTTAGTGTGTTAGTGTTACTGTGTTAGTGTGTTCGTGTGTTAGCATTACTCTGTTAGTATGTTAGTGTTACTGTGTTAGTGTTACTGTGTTAGTGTGTTGCTGTGTTACTGTGTTAGTGTTACTTTATTTGTGTATTAGTGTGTTTGTGTGTTGCTGTGTTAGTGTTACTGTGTTAGTGTGTTAGTGTTACTGTGTTAGTTTGTTAGTGTTACTGTGTTAGTATGTTAGTGTTACTGTGTTACTGTGTTAGTGTTACTTTATTTGTGTATTAGTGTGTTAGTGTGTTAGTGTTACTGTGTTAGTGTGTTAGTGTTACTGTGTTAGTATTTTAGTGTTACTGTGTTAGTGTTACTGTGTTAGTATGTTAGTGTTACTGTGTTAGTGTGTTGCTGTGTTACTGTGTTAGTGTTACTTTATTTGTGTATTAGTGTGTTTGTGTGTTGCTGTGTTAGTGTTACTGTGTTAGTGTGTTAGTGTTACTGTGTTAGTTTGTTAGTGTTACTGTGTTAGTATGTTTGTGTTACTGTGTTAGTGTGTTGCTGTGTTACTGTGTTATTGTTACTTTATTTGTGTATTAGTGTGTTACTGTGTTAGTGTGTTAGTGTTACTGTGTTAGTGTGTTAGTGTTACTGTGTTAGTGTGTTGCTGTGTTACTGTGTTAGTGTTACTTAATTTGTGTATTAGTGTGTTTGTGTGTTGCTGTGTTAGTGTGTTAGTGTTACTGTGTTAGTATGTTAGTGTTACTGTGTTAGTATGTTAGTGTGTTACTGTGTTAGTGTTACTGTGTTAGTGTTACTGTGTTAGTGTTGCGGTGTTAGTGTTACTGTGTTACTGTGTTAGTGTTACTGTGTTAGTGTTACTGTGTTAGTATTTTAGTGTTACTGTATTAGTGTTACTGTGTTAGTATGTTAGTGTTACTGTGTTAGTGTTACTGTGTTAGTGTTACTGTGTTACTGTGTTAGTGTTACTGTGTTATTGTTAAGGTGTTAGTGTTACTTTATTTGTGTATTAGTGTGTTTGTGTGTTGCTGTGTTAGTGTTACTGTGTTAGTGTTACTGTGTTAGTGTTACTGTGTTAGTTAGTTAGTGTTACTGTGTTAGTGTGTCAGTGTTACTGTGTTAGTGTTACTGTGTTAGTTTGTTAGTGTTACTGCATTAGTGTTACTGTGTTAGTATGTTAGTGTTACTGTGTTAGTATGTTAGTGTTACTGTGTTAGTTTGTTAGTGTTACTGTGTTAGTGTTACTGTGTTAGTATGTTAGTGTTACTGTGTTAGCATGTTAGTGTTACTGTGTTAGTTTGTTAGTGTTACTGTGTTAGTTTGTTAGTGTGCTAGTTTGTTAGTGTTACGGTGTTAGTGTTACTGTGTTAGTGTTACTGTGTTACTGTGTTACTGTGTTAGTGTTACGGTGTTAGTGTGTTAGTGTTACTGTGTTAGTGTTACTGTGTTAGTGTGTTAGTGTTACTGTGTTAGTGTGTTACGGTGTTAGTGTGTTACGGTGTTACTGTGTTAGTGTGTTAGTGTTAGTGTGTTAGTGTTACGGTGTTATTGTGTTAGTGTTACGGTGTTACTGTGTTAGTGTGTTACTGTGTTAGTGTTACGGTGTTAGTGTGTTAGTGTTACTGTGTTAGTGTTACGGTGTTACTGTGTTAGTGTTACGGTGTTACATGTGTTAGTGTTACTGTGTTAGTGTGTTAGTGTTAGTGTGTTAGTGTTACAGTGTTAGTGTGTTAGTGTTACTGTGTTTGTGTGTTCGTGTTACTGTGTTAGTGTGTTCGTGTTAGTGTGTTACTGTGCTAGTGTTAGTGTGTTACTGTGTTACTTTGTTAGTGTGTTTGTGATAGTGTTAGTTAGGATCACCACTTTATTTTAAGAATGTGAAATGTCAGAATAATAGTAGAGAATTATCTATTTCAGCTTTTATTTCTTTCATCACATTCCCAGTGGGTCAGAAGTTTACATACACTCAATTAGTATTTGGTAGCATTTCCTTTACATTGTTTAACTTGGGTCAAACGTTTCGGGTAGCTTTTCACAAGCTCCCACAATAGGTTGGGTGAATCTTGTCCACAACAGTGTTGTTGTCTATGACCCAACGATGAGTCACAACAGTGTTGTTGTCTATGATCCAACTATGAGTCACAACAGTGTTGTTGTCTATGATCCAACGATGAGTCACAACAGTGTTGTTCTTGTCTATGAGTCACAACAGTGTTGTTGTCTATGATCCAACTATGAGTCACAACAGTGTTGTTGTCTATGATTCAACTATGAGTCACAACAGTGTTGTTGTCTATGATCCAACGATGAGTCACAACAGTGTTGTTGTCTATGATCCAACGATGAGTCACAACAGTGTTGTTGTCTATGATCCAACGATGAGTCACAACAGTGTTGTTGTCTATGATCCAACTATGAGTCACAACAGTGTTGTTGTCTATGATCCAACGATGAGTCACAACAGTGTTGTTGTCTATGATCCAACGATGAGTCACAACAGTGTTGTTGTCTATGATCCAACGATTAGTCACAACAGTGTTGTTATTGTCTATGATCCAACGATGAGTCACAACAGTGTTGTTGTCTATGATCCAACGATGAGTCACAACAGTGTTGTTGTCTATGATCCAACGATGAGTCACAACAGTGTTGTTGTCTATGATCCAACTATGAGTCACAACAGTGTTGTTCCTGTCTATGATCCAACTATGAGTCACAACAGTGTTGTTGTCTATGATCCAACTATGAGTCACAACAGTGTTGTTCCTGTCTATGATCCAACTATGAGTCACAACAGTGTTGTTGTCTATGATCCAATGATGAGTCACAACAGTGTTGTTGTCTATGATCCAACGATGAGTCACAACAGTGTTGTTGTCTATGATCCAACGATGAGTCACAACAGTGTTGTTGTCTATGATCCAACTATGAGTCACAACAGTGTTGTTGTCTATGATCCAACGATGAGTCACAACAGTGTTGTTGTCTATGATCCAACGATGAGTCACAACAGTGTTGTTGTCTATGATCCAACGATGAGTCACAACAGTGTTGTTATTGTCTATGATCCAACGATGAGTCACAACAGTGTTGTTGTCTATGATCCAACGATGAGTCACAACAGTGTTGTTGTCTTTGATCCAACGATGAGTCACAACAGTGTTGTTGTCTATGATCCAACTATGAGTCACAACAGTGTTGTTCCTGTCTATGATCCAACTATGAGTCACAACAGTGGGACAGTAACACTTGAGCTGAATTCCTGCAAATACTCTTTGTTGTTTCCATCCAATTCATCCTTTCCCATGTTATCATTATTAAAAACATTGGAATCCCTTTGTTTGTATTTGTTTGTTTGTGTGTGTCTGGTGTGTAGTGGGTGGGGGGACTTCCCCCTGCATGCAGTCTCAGCAGTTGGCAACAAGGCAATTAACCCAAAACAATCTAATTAACAGAGAGGAGGAATTACAGCACACTAAGCCCCAATTACCTACCACACACACACATGCAAACGCACATCATCAAACTCACATCATCACATTCGTTTCTCATCACTGCATTCAACACTATGTTTTAGATGAGGTACTTTTGCACTAATCACATATTGTGCCATTGGTGCCCATGGCAGTGAATTGTGACGCATGTCTCCATATGTGTTATGGTGACATAAGCATTCTAAGTGCTGAGCCCCTGGGTCATACAAGCCCTGTAAATGGAACACGTTCATCTCAGTGATATGAATCATGTGTTAGGACACAGTGCTGGTTCATCTCAATGATATGAATCATGTGTTAGGACACAGTGATGGTTCATCTCAGTGATATGAATCATGTGTTAGGACACAGTGATGGTTCATCTCAGTGATATGAATCATGTGTTAGGACACAGTGATGGTTCATCTCAGTGATATGAATCATGTGTTAGGACACAGTGATGGTTCATCTCAGTGATATGAATCATGTGTTAGGACACAGTGATGGTTCATCTCAGTGATATGAATCATGTGTTAGGACACAGTGATGGTTCATCTCAGTGATATGAATCATGTGTTAGGACACAGTGATGGTTCATCTCAATGATATGAATCATGTGTTAGGACACAGTGATGGTTCATCTCAGTGATATGAATCATGTGTTAGGACACAGTGATGGTTCATCTCAGTGATATGAATCATGTGTTAGGACACAGTGATGGTTCATCTCAGTGATATGAATCATGTGTTAGGACACAGTGATGGTTCATCTCAGTGATATGAATCATGTGTTAGGACACAGTGATGGTTCATCTCAGTGATATGAATCATGTGTTAGGACACAGTGATGGTTCATCTCAATGATATGAATCATGTGTTAGGACACAGTGATGGTTCATCTCAGTGATATGAATCATGTGTTAGGACACAGTAATGGTTCATCTCAGTGATATGAATCATGTGTTAGGACACAGTGATGGTTCATCTCAGTGATATGAATCATGTGTTAGGACACAGTAATGCATTAGTAATTAGTAATGCAGGTAGTACCAATACCATAACACCAGGGATTGAAGCTATATACAGGTAGTACCAGTATCATAACACAAGGGATTGAAGCTATATACAGGTAGTACCAGTACTATAACACCAGGGATTGAAACTATATACAGGTAGTACCAGTACCATAACACCAGGGATTGAAGCTATATACAGGTAGTACCAGTACTATAACACCAGGGATTGAAACTATATACACGTAGTACCAGTACCATAACACAAGGGATTGAAGCTATATACAGGTAGTACCAGTACTATAACACCAGGGATTGAAACTATATACAGGTAGTACCAGTACTATAACACCAGGGATTGAAACTATATACAGGTAGTACCAGTACCATAACACCAGGGATTGAAGCTATATACAGGTAGTACCAATACTATAACACCAGGGATTGAAACTATATACAGGTAGTACCAGTACCATAACACCAGGGATTGAAGCTATATACAGGTAGTCACAGAAAACCATACAGCCATTTTTACAGCCAAAGTGAGGAGTCACAAAAAGAAAAATAGAAATAGAGATAAAATTAATCACTAACCTTTGATGATCTTCATCAGATGACACTCATAGGACTTCATATTACACAATACATGTATGTTTTGTTCGATAAAGTTCATATTTATATCCAAAAATCTCAGTTTACATTGGTGCGTTATGGTCAGAAATGCATTGTCACAAACAAACATCCGATGAAAGTGCAGAGAGCCACATCAAATTACAGAAATACTCATCATAAACATTGATAAACCATACAAGTGTTATGCATGGAAATATAGATAATCTTCTCCTTAATGCAACCTCTGTGTCAGATTTCAAAAAGGCTTTACGGAGAAAGCACACTTTGCGATTATGTTAGGTCAGCACCAAGCCACAGAAACCCATACAGCCATTTTCCAACCGAGGAGAGTGTCACAAAGTCAGAAATAGCATTAAAATAAATCACTTACCGTTGATGATCTTCATCTGGTGGTACTCCCAGGTCTCCATGTTAGACAATAAATGTTTGTTTTGTTCGATAATGTCCTTCTTTATGACCAAATACCTCCTTTTTGTTCGCGTGTTTTGTCCAGTAATCCGAATGCTTAATAAGGCGCGTGCAGTAAGTCCAGATTAAAAGTTTTTAAAATGTACAATAAAAGTTAGTCGAAACATGCCAAACGATGTTGAAAATCAATCCTCTGGTTGTTTTTGTCATAAATAATCAATAATATTTCCACCCGGACAAATGCTTCGTCAATAGGAAAGGAGAATCAAGAAAGGCGCGTTCCCAATCAGGCACATGGCTGATGAATGGAAGTTTCCACTGGCCTCTCATTGAAAGTGCTGTATCTCCCTCATTTTTCAGAGTAAAAGCCTGAAATAATGCCTAAAGACTGGTCACATGTAAAGGAAGCCACAGAGCTCGTGGACTGGGTCCTAAGTCTTTGTATGGTGGATAGGCTTTCAATGGAAAAACAGCCTTTCAAAATAATAGTACTTCCTGGTTGGATTTTCCTCGGGTTTCACCTGTCATATCAGTTCTGTTATACTCACAGACATTATTTAACTTTAGAGTGTTTTCTATCCAAATCTGCTAATTATATTCATATCCTATCTTCTGGGCCTGAGTAGCAGGCAGTTTAATTTGGGCACACTTTTCATCCAAAATTCCGAATGCTGCCCACTACCTTAGTGAAGTTAACATTAGACTATTGAGATGCAACCTTTAACCTTAGACTATTGAGATGCAACCTTTAACATTAGACTATTGAGATGTGACCTTTAATATTAGACTACTGAGATGCAACCTTTAACATTAGACTTTTGAGATGTGATCTTTAACATTAGACTATTGAGATGCAACATTTAACATTAGACTATTGAGATGCAACATTTAACATTAGACTATTGAGATGCAACCTTTAACATTAGACTATTGAGATGCAACCTTTAACATTAGACTATTGAGATGCAACCTTTAACATTAGACTATTGAGATGCAACCTTTAACATTAGACTATTGAGATGCAACCTTTAACATTAGACTATTGAGATGCAACCTTTAACATTAGACTATAGAGATGTGACCTTTAACATTAGACTATTGAGATGTGACCTTTAACATTAGACTCATGACAGTCTCCTGTTTGTCATCAAGTGCATGTAAGGACTCCCTGGGGTTGTTAAGCAATAAACTTGCTCTATGCCACTGCTCACAGCCATGTTCACTGCCAAGAATATGATGCGCAAGAGTGTTTCCAACTGTCAGTATCTAACTATGCATGGAAATACGTTTGAAACCTTTTGTTTTCAGACCACCGTGATAAAACATTGAAGGAATATTTGAAGCAAACGTTGATAGAACATTTAAAAAGATGTAGTGCATTTTTTCACCAGTCTTTCAATTCCCTTTTTTTTTACCTCCGGCACAAGAACTAGAGGATGGTAAATCTCCTTCCTGTCTTCCTCCCTTCCTTCTGTCAGGACCCGGTTTCGAACCTGGGTCTCCGGAGTGAGAAACAGTCACTTAACCAACTGAGCCACGAATAGTCAGCAGAACCCAGAAGATGAGGCAGACACAGCAGTACTTAAGACGGTGTATTTAATAAAGAAAAAATCCTTAAATACAAAAAATGGCAAATCCAAAAGGTGGTAGGAAAAGCACAAAAAGGCCTCAAAAGAAACTCACAAAAAATAAACAAAAACAAAAAACAGAATACCACAAGAGCGTCACCCGGAATCGACAAGAGCACACAGAACACTAAGGCAGGGTGCTAACATACAAACACAGAGCACAGAACTGAGGGAAACTAAGGGTTTAAATACAATAAGAGGAAACGAGGCACAGGTGCAAATAATAATGGGGATCAAGGGAAAAACATAAGGACAAAAAGCACAATGGGGGCATCTAGTGACCAACAACCGGAACAACCCTGGCCAAATCCTGACAGAATCCCCCCCCTAGGAACGGCTCCTGACGTTCCTACCAGCTCTCTCAGGGTGGAGGGCCCTGAACTGACGAATGAGGTCAGGGTCCAGTATGTCTTTGGCAGGAACCCAGGAGCGCTCTCTCAGGACCGTAGCCTTCCCAGTCCACCAGATACTGCCAGGACCGCTGCACCCGGCGGGAGTCCAGTATCCGATGGACGGTATAAGCCGGCTGGCCTCCAATGACACGAGGCGGAGGGGAGGTCTGTCTGCCGGGACAAGGGAGAAAAACAACAGGTTTTAACAAGGAAATGTGAAATGTGGGATTAATCTTAAGGGATCTGGGTAAGTGTAGGCGATAAGAAACTGGGTTAACTCTCCTGGCAACCTTAAAGGGACCGATGTATTTTGGGACAGCTTGCGAGACTCCACCCGTAGTGGTAAGTCTCTTGTGGAGAGCCAGACTCTCTGGCCGGGCGCAGGGTAGGCCCGGGACGGCGACGTCTGTTGGCTTGTTGGTACCTCTGTGAGGAACGCATAAGATTAAGACGGGTCTTCCTCCACATAAGCCGACAGCGTCTGACGAACTTCAAGGCTGAAGGCACTCTGACTTCTGCCTCCTGGTCCGGGAACAATGGAGGAGCATAGCCAAACTGACACTCGTGCGGGGACATACCAGTGGAGGAGGAGCGCAAGGTGTTGTGCGCGTATTCGGCCCAAACAATAAAGGATGACCATGTGGACGGGTTGTCACGAGTCATACATCGGAGGGTGGTTTCCAGCTCTTGATTCATCCTCTCTGTTTGGCCGTTGGACTCCGGATGGTACCCTGAAGATAGACTGGCAGAAGCCCCCATGAGTTGGCAGAAGGCCTTCCAAAACCTTGAGGCGAACTGGGGACCTCTGTCAGAAACCACATCTTGAGGAATGCCGAAGACTCTGAACACATGATTAATTACCAACTCAGCCGTTTCCTTGGCAGAAGGTAACTTAGTCAGAGGGACGAACCTGGCCGCCTTTGAAAACCTGTCGATTATGACTAGGATAGTAGTATTGCCATGGGATGGAGGAAGTCCAGTAATAAAGTCCAATGAGATATGGGACCAGGGTCTGTGGGGAACAGGTAAAGGGTGAAGGAGTCCTTGAGGGCGGAGGTGAGAAGATTTGCCCTGGCAGCACACGGGGCAGGCATTGACGAAAGTGGCAACGTCTTCTCTTATGGTAGGCCACCAGAACTTACGCTGGATGAACTCCAAGGTGCGACCTACGCCCGGATGACAGGTGAGGCGAGAGGAGTGCCCCCACAGAAGGACCTGAGTCCTCACTGCCTTGGGGACAAACAACCGATTGGCAGGGCCTCCTTTCGGGTCCGGTTCGCTAGCTTGAGCACGTCTCACGATATCCTCAACTTGCCACGAGATCGGAGCCACAATCTTAGCAGCAGGAAGAACAGGCATGTCCGTGTCATCTCGAATGGCAGGAGCGTAGACTCGGGACAGGGCATCCGGTTTGAGATTCTTCGACCCGGGCCGATAGGTGAGGATAAACTGGAATCGATTGAAGAAAAGAGACCATCTAGCTTGTCTAGAGTTCAACCGCTTCGCCTGCTGGATATACTCCAGATTTTTGTGGTCCGTAAGCACTTGAAACGGGTGAGAAGCCCCCTCGAGCCAGTGTCTCCATTCCTTCAATGCCATCTTAACCGCTAGGAGTTCACGATCCCCCACATCGTAGTTCCTCTCAGTCGGGGTAAGCCGGTGTGAGAAGAAAGCGCACGGATGAAGCTTCTTGTCTTCACCCCTCTGAGACAGGACAGCTCCAACACCAACCTCTGATGCGTCTACCTCCACCACAAATGGTTCATCCGTAGTCGGTAGTATCAGGATGGGAGCAGAGAGGACGCGCTGCTTGAGTCCTTGGAAGGCCGTCTCAGCTTCTCTTCCCCACAAAAACCTTGCATTGCCACCTTTGGTTAAAGCTGAGAGAGGAGCTGCCACCAAGCTGAAGTTCTTGATGAACTTGCGGTAAAAGTTTGTGAAGCCCAGGAAACGCTGAACATCCTTAACGGATTTGGGGGTGGGCCAATCCGCTACCGCCCCTACCTTCCTGGGGTCCATTTGGACTCGACCGGGTTCCACTACAAATCCCAGGAATTGTACTCGGTATGAATGGAATTCACATTTTTCCGGCTTAACGTACAGATGGCTGTCTAGGAGGCATTTGAGTACTTGTCTGACATGCTTAGTGTGTTCTTGAAGGGAGCTCGAAAAGATGAGGATGTCATCCAAGTAAACGAACACAAATATGTTAAGCATATCCCTAAGCACATCGTTTATGAGCGCTTGGAACACCGCTGGGGCGTTGGTCAGGCCGAAGGGCATCACCAAGTATTCATAGTGACCAGTAGGTGTGTTGAAAGCGGTCTTCCACTCGTCACCAGGTCTGATCCGCACAAGATGGTATGCGTTCCGCAGGTCAAGCTTAGTGAAAACAACTGCTTCCTGGAGCAGCTCGAAGGCTGTGGCCATAAGGGGTAGCGGGTAACGGTTACGGACGGTTATGGCATTGAGTCCCCGGTAGTCGATGCAAGGACGTAATCCACCGTCTTTCTTGGCCACAAAGAAAAACCCTGCTCCCGCCGGGGAGGTGGATGGACGCATGAGGCCTGCTTCCAGAGCGTCCTTGATGTAGGTATCCATAGCAGCTCGTTCGGGTGGAGATAGGGAAAAGATCCGACCCCTGGGGGGCAAGTGCCCGGAAACAGGTCGATGGGGCAATCGTAAGGTCTATGGGGTGGTAGCATGGTGGCCCTCTGTTTGCTAAACACCAGTTTGAGGTCATGGTAACACTCGGGAACTCGGGTCAGGTCGATGGATTCTAAAGACTCGGGAGTAGAACTCGGGGAATTCTGGAAAATACAAGTAGCTTGGCACGTAGGACCCCACTGCTTGATAGTGCCCACAGACCAGTCGATGTGAGGGTTATGGCTGTGAAGCCAGGGGTATCCAAGGACGAGAGGGAACTCGGAACAGGAGATCAAATGAAAGTTAATCAATTCCTGGTGTTGTGAAACTGAAAGTCGCAAGGAGGTAGTGACATGAGTGACAAGTCCAGATCCCAAAGGGCTTCCATCCAATGTAGTAACCCTCATGGGGTCACTTAGAGGTTCAGAGGAACGCCATTCTCCTTCGCCCAGACACCATCCATGAAGTTACCTGCGGCTCCAGAGTCTACCAAGGCTTGAAGGTGAAGCTTGTGGTTGTCCCAGGAGAGGGTGACTGGAATGAGCAGACGGGAGTTGGACGGATGGGAGGAGGTTATGTTTCCCGTTACAGTTCCCCCGGTCTGTACGGGACAGAGCGTTTCCCTGGAGCCCGGGACATGTGGAACGGAAATGGCCCGGTTTGCCGCAATATAGACAGCGTCGCTCCCTCATCCGGCGGTCTCTCTCAGCCTGGGAGATGCGTCCAATCTGCATGGGTTCCGGTGGAGCCAGCGAAGATAAAGGTGGGGACTCGGAGCTGGGACTGATAGGGGCTAGAGGTCGACGGTTGAGTTCTCTCTCTCAGACGGTGGTCAATGCGTGAGGCCAACTTGATCAGGGACTCGAGATTGTCCGGTGGTTCCCGAGTGGCCAGTTCATCTTGGATAGTGTCGGAAAGGCCTTTCAGAAAGCACACCGTGAGCGCCTCGTTGTTCCAGCCACTCGCTGCTGCCACCGTGCGGAACTGGATGGCATAGTCCGTCACGCTGCGCCAACCTTGATGGAGAGTCAGGAGCTGTTTGGCTGAGTCAGAACCACTGCTTGGGCCTTGAAACACTCGTTTGAATTCCTCAGCAAAGGCAGAGTAGCTGGCACAGCAGGAACTATGGGCATCCCACACAGCAGTAGCCCAGGCCAGGGCTTTTCCGACAGCAGGGTGATGATATATGCTATCTTAGACCGGTCGGTGGGAAACGACGAGGGTTGCAGCTCAAAGGAGAGAGAACATTGAGTGAGAAACCCTTTACAAGCACTTGGATCACCTGAGAACCGTTGGGGAGGTGGAAGACGAGGTTCAGCCAGGGAGTTAACTGCCATGGGTACGTGAACCTGAGGTACTGGAACGGGAACTGTTGCTGGGGTAAGTCGATCAGATATTTGCTTAATGGAAGTCAGCATCTCCGACAGAAGATGAGAATGTCTAGCCATTAAGGCCTCTTGCTGAACCAGGGCGGCTTCGTGGCGTTGGACAGTCTCCTGGTGGTGGGACAGCGTGGCAAAAAGGTCCTGGGAACTGGCTGCCTCTGGGTTCATTTTTGGCTCTGTGTTTCTGTCAGGACCCGGTTTCGAACCTGGGTCTCCGGAGTGAGAAACAGTCACTTAACCAACTGAGCCACGAATAGTCAGCAGAACCCAGAAGATGAGGCAGACACAGCAGTACTTAAGACGGTGTATTTAATAAAGAAAAAATCCTTAAATACAAAAATGGCAAATCCAAAAGGTGGTAGGAAAAGCACAAAAAGGCCTCAAAAGAAACTCACAAAAAAATAAACAAAAACAAAAAACAGAATACCACAAGAGCGTCACCCGGAATCGACAAGAGCACACAGAACACTAAGGCAGGGTGCTAACATACAAACACAGAGCACAGAACTGAGGGAAACTAAGGGTTTAAATACAATAAGAGGAAACGAGGCACAGGTGCAAATAATAATGGGGATCAAGGGAAAAACATAAGGACAAAAAGCACAATGGGGGCATCTAGTGACCAACAACCGGAACAACCCTGGCCAAATCCTGACACCTTCTGTTATTTATCTTCCTCTTTCTCCCTTTCTCTCTCTCTCTCTCTATCTGTCTCTCTCCTCTCTCTCTGTCTCTCTGTCTCTCTCTCTCTCTCTCTCTCTCTCTCTCTCTGTCTCTCTCCCTCTCTGTCTCTCTCTCTCTCTCTGTCTCTCTCCCTCTCTCTTTGTCTCTCTCCCTCTCTCTCTGTCTCTCTCCCTCTCTGTCTGTCTCTCTTTCTGTCTCTCTCCCTCTCTCTCTGTCTCTCTCCCTCTCTCTCTCTCTCTCTCTGTCTCTCTCCTTCTCTCTCCCTCTCTCTCTCTGTCTCTCTCTCTCTGTCTCTCTCCCTCTCTGTCTGTCTCTCTCTCTCTCTCTCTGTCTCTCTCCTCTCTCTCTGTCTCTCTCCCTCTCTGTCTGTCTCTCTCTCTGTCTCTCTCCCTCTCTCTCTGTCTCTCTCCCTCTCTGTCTGTCTCTCTTTCTGTCTCTCTCTCTGTCTCTCTCCCTCTCTCTCTGTCTCCCCCTCTCTGTCTCTCTCCCTCTCTCTCTGTCTCTCTCTCTCTCTCCCTCTCTCTCTGTCTCTCCCCCTCTCTCTCTCTGTCTCTCCCTCTCTGTCTCTCTCCCTCTCTGTCTGTCTCTCTCTCTCCCTCTCTCTTTGTCTCTCCCTCTCTGTCTGTCTGTCTCTCTTTCTCTCTCTCTCTGTCTCTCTTTGTCTCTCTCTTTCTCTGTCTCTCTCTTTCTCCCTCTCTCTCTCTCTGTCTCTCTCTGTCTATCTCTCTCTGTCTCTCTCTGTCTCTCTCTCTCTCTCTCTCTGTCTCGCTGTCTCTCCCTTACTGTCTGTCTCTCTTTCTGTCTCTCTCTCTCTCTGTCTCTCTTTCTGTCTCTCTCTCTGTCTCTCTCCCTCTCTCTCTCTCTATGTCTCTCTCCCTCTCTCTCTCTCAATTCAATTCAATTCAAGGGCTTTATTGGCATGGGAAACATGAGTTAACTTTGCCAAAGCAAGTGAGGTAGATAATATATAAAGTGAAATAAACAATACAAATTAACAGTAAACATTACACATACAGAAGTTTCAAAACAATAAAGACATTACAAATGTCATATTATATATATATATATATATATATATATATATATATATATATATATATATATACAGTGCCTTGCAAAAGTATTTGGCCCCCTTGAACTTTGCGACCTTTTGCCACATTTCAGGCTTCAAACATAAAGATATAAAACTGTATTTTTTGTGAACCATCAACAACAAGTGGGACACAGTCATGAAGTGGAACGACATTTATTGGATATTTCAAAGTTTTTAACAAATCAAAAACTGAAAAATTGGGTGTGCAAAATTATTCAGCCCCTTTACTTTCAGTGCAGCAAACTCTTTCCAGAAGTTCAGTGAGGATCTCTGAATGATCCAATGTTGACCTAAATGACTAATGAGGATAAATACAATTCACCTGTGTGTAATCAATTCTCTCTCTCTCTCTCTCTCTCTCTCTCTCTCTCTCTCTCTCTCTCTCTCTCTCTCTCTCTCTCTCTCTCTCTCTCTCTCTCTCTCTCTCTCTCTCTCTCTCTCTCTCTCTCTCTCTCTCTCTCTCTCTGTCTCTCATGGTCACCGTAGTTTGTTAATAATGAATGTGTATCCTGCTAGCTGGGGGAGATGGATCATGTAAGAGGGTGAGATGCTCCTCCTTCCCTCTTCTCCTTTTTTTCTTCTCTGCTCTTCTCTCCTCTATGCTCCACTTCTCGTCTTCTCCTCTATTCTCCACTTCTCATCTTCTCTCCTCTATTCTCCACTTCTCATCTTCTCTCCTCTTCTCTCCTCTATTCTCCACTTCTCATCTTCTCTCCTCTATTCTCCACTTCTTATCTTCTCTCCTCTATTCTCCACTTCTCATCTTCTCTCCTCTATTCTCCACTTCTCATCTTCTCTCCTCTATTCTCCACTTCTCATCTTCTCTCCTCTATTCTCCACTTCTCCTTTTCTCTCCTCTATTCTCCACTTCTCATCTTCTCTCCTCTATTCTCCACTTCTCCTCTTCCTTCCTCTATTCTCCACTTCTCATCTCTTCTCATCTCCTCTTCTCCCTTCTCTCCTCTCCTCTTCTCCTCACTTCTCCTCTCCCAGTGCTCCTCTCTCCTGCCCTCTCTCCTCTCCTCTTCTCCTCAATTCTCCTCTCCCAGTTATCCTCTCTCCTCTCCTCTTCTCCTCCCTTCTCTCCTCTCCTCTTCTCCTCACTTCTCCTCTCCCAGTGCTCCTCTCCCTCATGCCCTCTCTCCTCTCCTCTTCTCCTCCCTTCTCTCCTCTCCTCTTCTCCTCACTTCTCCTCTCCCAGTGCTCCTCTCTCTCCTGCCCTCTCTCCTCTCCTCCTCCCTTCTCTCCTCTCTTCTTCTCCTCACTTCTCCTCTCCCAGTGCTCCTCTCTCTGTACTGACGTACCTATCGTTCACTACACCATCTTGCAACACAATGAATTAAATCACTTTCTTTCATGTGAGCTCCGTAGAGGCTCCTCTGATCTTCAAGGCCCTGCACTGCCATACCATAATGTACACTACACGGCGTTGCATGGTAACACATTGCATTAGGTTGTGTTTAGATCCCTGTCACTGAACTGCTTCACAATTCCATCCTGGGCATGATACTACAATGTATTTCTTTCTACTGTAAGTTGCCTCCTCACACATCAGCACAGTGGAGGCTGATGAATCT
The DNA here is from genome assembly GCF_036934945.1 of Oncorhynchus masou masou. Classification (NCBI taxonomy): domain Eukaryota; kingdom Metazoa; phylum Chordata; class Actinopteri; order Salmoniformes; family Salmonidae; genus Oncorhynchus; species Oncorhynchus masou. Next base: position 11,839,395 of record NC_088214.1, read on the forward strand.
GCACAGAGTCTGTGAGGACTGTAAATGTAGTTGACGATCTCCTGAAGTCTGGTTAACCTTCTCTCCTTGTAGTTCCCCATTGTCCCACTGTATACTTTGTGCACTGAATGGCACTGAACACTGTGTGTGTGTGTGTGTGTGTGTGTGTGTGTGTGTGTGTGTGTGTGTGTGCGTGTGCGTGCGCGTGCGCGTGCGTGTGCGTGTGTGTGCGTGCGTGCGTACTTGTGTTTGCATTTTGTGGGCATGCTTATTTATAGATGTGTTCATGTTTGCTTTTCTGGTGCTGAAGGCTCCCTCATCTGTATATATGTTCCAGTGACAACGTGCAGCTCACACACACAGACACACACACACTCACACAACACACGTTTCAATGATGTTTAGACCCCAGGTTTTGTTCATCCTACAGACCCCTGGTGACTTTAACCTTTCTTCAGTTTCCTCTCCCTGGTTTCCTCACGCAAAGTTTGGACACACCTACTCATTCCAGAGGGGAGGAACATTCTACATTGTAGAATAATAGTGAAGACATCAAAACTATGAAATAACTCCTATTGAATCATGTAGTGAGCAAAAAAAGTGTTAAAGAATGTGAACCCTTTGAAATGACCTGGATTTCTGCATAAACTGGTCATAACAATGAGATCTGATCTTCATCTCAGTCACAACAATAGACAAACACAGTCTGCTTATACTAGTAACACACAAACAATTATAATGGTTCATGTCTTTATTGAACACACCGCGTAAACATTTAACAGTGTAGGGTAGAAAACCCTGCACTATGAATGAGAGCGTACCCTTCTCTCTCTCGGGTCATTACAGTTTAAGGTGGTGAGAGCGTACCCCTCTCTCTCTCAGGTCATTACAGTTTAAGGTGGTGAGAGCGTACCCCTCTCTCTCTCGGGTCATTACAGTTTAAGGTGGTGAGAGCGTACCCCTCTCTCTCTCAGGTCATTACAGTTTAAGGTGGTGAGAGCGTACCCCTCTCTCTCTCAGGTCATTACAGTTTAAGGTGGTGAGAGCGTACCCCTCTCTCTCTCAGGTCTTTACAGTTTAAGGTGGTGAGAGCGTACCCCTCTCTCTCTCTCAGGTCATTACAGTTTAAGGTGGTGAGAGCGTACCCCTCTCTCTCTCAGGTCATTACAGTTTAAGGTGGTGAGAGCGTACCCCTCTCTCTCTCAGGTCATTACAGTTTAAGGTGGTGAGCGTACCTCTCTCTCTCTCAGGTCATTACAGTTTAAGGTGGTGAGAGCGTACCCCTCTCTCTCTCAGGTCATTACAGTTTAAGGTGGTGAGAGCGTACCCCTCTCTCTCTCAGGTCATTACAGTTTAAGGTGGTGAGAGCGTACCCCTCTCTCTCTCAGGTCATTACAGTTTAAGGTGGTGAGAGCGTACCCCTCTCTCTCTCAGGTCATTACAGTTTAAGGTGGTGAGAGCGTACCCCTCTCTCTCTCAGGTCTTTACAGTTTAAGGTGGTGAGAGCGTACCCCTCTCTCTCTCAGGTCATTACAGTTTAAGGTGGTGAGAGCGTACCCCTCTCTCTCTCAGGTCTTTACAGTTTAAGGTGGTGAGAGCGTACCCCCTCTCTCTCAGGTCATTACAGTTTAAGGTGGTGAGAGCGTACCCCTCTCTCTCTCAGGTCATTACAGTTTAAGGTGGTGAGAGCGTACCCCTCTCTCTCTCAGGTCATTACAGTTTAAGGTGGTGAGAGCGTACCCTCTCTCTCTCAGGTCATTACAGTTTAAGGTGGTGAGAGCGTACCCCTCTCTCTCTCAGGTCATTACAGTTTAAGGTGGTGAGAGCGTACCCCTCTCTCTCAGGTCATTACAGTTTAAGGTGGTGAGAGCGTACCCCTCTCTCTCTCAGGTCATTACAGTTTAAGGTGGTGAGAGCGTACCCCTCTCTCTCTCAGGTCTTTACAGTTTAAGGTGGTGAGAGCGTACCCCTCTCTCTCTCAGGTCATTACAGTTTAAGGTGGTGAGAGCGTACCCCCTCTCTCTCTCAGGTCATTACAGTTTAAGGTGGTGAGAGCGTACCCCCTCTCTCTCTCAGGTCATTACAGTTTAAGGTGGTGAGAGCGTACCCTCTCTCTCTCAGGTCTTTACAGTTTAAGGTGGTGAGAGCGTACCCCTCTCTCTCTCAGGTCATTACAGTTTAAGGTGGTGAGAGCGTACCCCTCTCTCTCTCTCTCAGGTCCAGTATGTCTATAGATCAGTCCTGCTCTACCTGACTGCCACTGCCCACTCTTTTAGCTCCAGTACCACAGAGGAAAGATTCATGATACAATACAAATATGCTTGTCTAACACTCTCTCTTTCTCCCATCCTCTCTCCCCCATCCACTCTCCCCTCTCTCTCTCTCTCTCTCTCTCTCCCATCCTCTCTCTCCCAACCTCTCTCTCTCCCATCCTCGTTCTCCCATCCTCTCTCTCTCCCATCCTCGTTCTCCCATCCTCTCTCTCTCGCATCCTCTCTCTCTCCCATCCTCGTTCTCCCATTCTCTCTCTCCCATCCTCTCTCTCCCATCCCCTCTCTCTCCCATCCTCTCTCTCTCCCAACCTCATTCTCCCATCCTCTCTCTCCCTTCCTCTCTCCCCTCTCACGCTCTCACTCTCCCTCTATCTCTCTCCCCCTCTTTCTCTCTTCCCTTCTCTATCTCCCCCTCTCTCTCCCCTCTTTCTCTCTCTTTCTCCCTCTCTTCTCTCCCCTCTCTCTCTCCCCCTCTTTCTCTCTTCCCTTCTCTCCCCTCTCTATCTCCCCCCTCTTTGTCTCTCTTTCTCACTTTCTCCCTCCTCTCTCTCTCTCTTCTCACCCTCTCTCTCCCCATGTCTTGCTCTTTCTCACTCTCCCTCTCTCGCTCTCTCTCTCTCTTCTCCCACTCTCTCTCCCCGTGTCTTGCTTTTTCTCACTCTCCCCCTCTCTCATGCTCTCTCTTCTCTCCCCCTCTCTCTCTCCCCCTCTCACTCTCTATCTCTTCTCCCCCTCTCTCTCCCCTCTCTCTTCTCCCCCTCTCTCTCCCCTCTCTCTCTTCTCCCCCCTCTCTCCCCTCTCTCTCTTCTCCCCCTCTCTCTCCCCGTGTCTTGCTCTTTCTCACACTCTCCCCCTTTCTCAATCTCTTCTCTCTCACTCTCTTCTCTCCCCCTTGCCCTCTCTCTTCTCCCCCTCTCTCTCTCCCCATGTCTTGCTTTTACTCACTCTCTCCGCTTTCTCGCTCCCCTCTCTCTCCCATCTCTCTTCCCCGTCTCTCTCTTTCTCCCCCTTCTCTCTGTCTCCAGATCAGTCGTGTTTTAAAACCAGGAGGTCGTTTCCTGTCTGTAACCTTCGCCCAGCCTCACTTCAGGAAGCGCCTCTATGCTCGCCATGACTACTGCTGGTCTGTACGTACCCGTAGCTACGGAGACGGCTTCCAATACTTCCTGTATGTGCTGACCAAAGGGGAGGAGCTTAGTCCAGAGGATGCCACTCTGGAGAGAAGGTTATTGGAGGAGGCCCAAGATCCGCCCAATGCGGTCAGGACCCAGGAAGCAGACACTGAGTCCTTCCTGTATTGTATTGACCTATAGGAGACAGAATCTCAATGGACTCTACAACAGGCTACAAGTGACGTATGTTTGCCATTATGCCTTCAAAGACTGTTTTTATCCGCTGTGGCTTTTTAACCAGTTGTTGTTATACTGTGATACATTTTTAGGATTATGTAATGTATGCGTTGTTTTATTAAGTGAAAACATCTTTGATTAAAACTACTTAAAGGCCAGTCATTTCTGTATCATTGGTGTTCCGTCAAATCCTCATTATATTGTTGAGCTAATTATCCATCATTGGAGGTTTTGTGAGAACCCACACTACAAGCTCCTCCAGACAGTCTGTATAACAGTCCATTAACATGACACGAGCATCCTCCTGGTATTTGTCATTGATCAGATGAAGCTGTTGGTTTCTGCTGTAGCTGTAATAGAAAGCGCAGGGCCACGGAGAGAGGAAGGAGCGACGGCTCCGTTGATAAAGTAGAAATCATTTATTTTTCATTCTTTGCTGAAATGTAATTACTGTCTATTTTTAAGACTTGAAAATAAGCTTTCTGATGTCCCAGCAGACAGTCTCTTCTCTTTCTGCTGAGGTTTGCAAATATTTGGTTAAAATAATGATTTATTGGAATATAATTCAATGCAATAATTATGAACTGCCATTTGGCTGTGTGTAGTGAGGAAGTGTTGATATATGGGTGGTTATATGACAGATGCTTAGGCCAGCATAACTAATGTTGATGTTGTGTAACTAGCTTCTACCTTAATGCATTAGAACCATGTTGTGCCTCAACAGTCAATACTGCTTGATAGTGTGAGTGTTCAAACACTCAGGGGACCTCGTTGAGAAGAAACAACTGAACTCATTTAGAACCTCTCACTGCCAATACACAACCTGTACACACACACACACACAGGGCTCTACTTTAACAAACTTAACGCAAAGGTAAATCGAAGCTCAGGCACAGTGCTATAGGTTCAGGAGTGTGTCTGAAATATTTGAGCTATTTTCACTATTACAATAATCAGCCCAGTTACTGGCGTCCCCCTCTGTCCTCCCCTTGTCCCCCTCCGTCCTCCCCTTGTCCCCCTCCGTCCTCCCCTTGTCCCCCTCCGTCCTCCCCTTGTCCCTCTCCGTCCTCCCCTGTCCCCCTCCGTCCACCCCCTGTGCCCCTCCTGCCTCCCCTCAGTCCTCCCCTTTTCCCCCTCCGTCCCCTCCCCCTGTCCTTCCCCTGTCCCCCTCCGTCCTCCCCCTGCCTCCCCTCGTCCTCCCCCTGTCCCCCTCTGTCCTCCCCCTCCGTCCTCCCCCTGTCCCCCTCCGTCCTCCCCCTGTCCCCCTCCGTCCTCCCCCTGTGCCCCTCCTGCTTCCCCTCCGTCCTCCCACTGTCCCCCTCCGTCCTCCCCCTGTCCCCCTCCGTCCTCCCCCTGTGCCCCTCCTGCTTCCCCTCTGTCCTCCCCCTGTCCCCCTCCGTCCTCCCCCTGTCCCCCTCTGTCCTAGCCCTTGTGCCCCTCCGTCCCTCCCCTGTCCCCCGCCGTCCTCCCCTTGTCCCCCTCCGTCCTCCCCCTGTCCCCCTCCGTCCTCCCCCCTGTCCCCCTCCGTCCTCCCCCTGTGCCCCTCCTGCTTCCCCTCCGTCCTCCCACTGTCCCCCTCCGTCCCTCCCCCTGTCCCCCTCCGTCCTCCCCCTGTGCCCCTCCTGCTTCCCCTCCGTCCTCCCCCTGTCCCCCTCCGTCCTCCCCCTGTCCCCCTCCGTCCTAGCCCTTGTGCCCCTCCGTCCCTCCCCTGTCCCCCGCCGTCCTCCCCTTGTCCCCCTCCGTCCTCCCCCTGTGCCCCTCCTGCCTCCCCTCTGTCCTCCCCCTGCCCCCCTCCGTCCTCGCCTTGTCCCCCTCCGTCGTCCCCTTCCGTCCTCCCCCTGTCCCCCTCCGTCCTCCCCCTGTCCCCCTGTCCCCCTCCGTCCCTCCCCCTGTGCCCCCTGCCTCCCCTCCGTCCTCCCCCTGTCCCCCTCCGTCCTCCCCCTATCCCCCTCCGTCCTCCCCTTATCCCCCTCTGTCCCCCTCCCCCTGTGCCCCTCCTGCCTCCCCCTGCCTCCCCCTGTCCCCTTTCATTCTCCCCCTGCCTCCCCCTCTGTCCTCCCCCTGTCCCCTCTGTCCTCCCCTCAGTCCTCCCCCTGCCTCCCCCTGTCCCCTTCCATCCTCCCCCTGTCCCCCTCTGTCCTCCCCCTGTCCCCTCTGTCCTCCCCTGCCTCCCCCTGTCCCATTCCATCCTCCCCCTGTTCCCCTCCGTCCTCCCCTGCCTCCCTTCCGTCCTCCCCCTGTCCCACTCCATCCTCCCCCTGCCTCCCTTCCGTCCTCCCCCTGTCCCACTCCATCCTCCCCCTGCCTCCCCCTGTCCCCTTCCATCCTCCCCCTGCCTCCCCCTGTCCCACTCCATCCTCCCCCTGTCCCCTTCCATCCTCCCCCTGCCTCCCTTCCGTCCTCCCCCTGTCCCACTCCATCCTCTCCCTGTCCCCTTCCATCCTCCCCCTGTCCCCCTCCGTCCTCCCCCTGCTCCCTCCGTCCTCCCCTGTCCCCCTCCGACCTCCCCCTGTCCCCCTCCGACCTCCCCTATCCACTCCATCCTCCCCACCGCCCTCCATTGTCCAACTCTACATCTGACTGGCTGATTGGGTGTTATGGTGTTTCCAGGGTGATGGTGTGGGCTGGCAAACAGGCTGACACCCAGCTGGTTATGTAACTAAGTGGCGGGGGATCAATATTGATAATGGATGATTTAACACTGGCAGGGTACCAGGCTATCAGCAGGGCTGGAGGGAGGAGGAAGAAGGTACACTTCTGATGAGATCATGGGATAGTCTGTGTGAGGGGAGGAGGTGTAGTTAGACTGTGTGAGGGGAGGGGGTGTAGTTAGACTGTGTGAGGGGAGGGGGTGTAGTTAGACTGTGTGAGGGGAGGAGGTGTAGTTAGACTGTGTGAGGGGAGGGGGTAGTTAGACTGTGTGAGGGGAGGGGGGTAGTTAGACTGTGTGAGAGGTGGAAGGGGGGTACACTTCTGAGGGAGAGTGAGAGGGGGTGTAGTGTGTAGTTAGACTGTGTGAGAGGAGGGGGTGTGTAGTTAGACTGTGTGAGGGGAGGAGGTGTGTAGTTAGACTGTGTGAGGGGAGGGGGTGTAGTTAGACTGTGTGAGGGGAGGAGGTGTGTAGTTAGACTGTGTGAGGGGAGGAGGTGTGTAGTTAGACTGTGTGAGGGGAGGAGGTGTAGTTAGATTGTGTGAGGGGAGGAGGTGTAGTTAGTCAGTGTGAGGGGGGAGGGGTGTGTAGTTCGACTGTGTGAGGGGAGGAGGTGTGTAGTTAGACTGTGTGAGGGGAGGGGGTGTAGTTAGACTGTGTGAGGGGAGGAGGTGTGTAGTTAGACTGTGTGAGGGGAGGAGGTGTAGTTAGATTGTGTGAGGGGAGGAGGTGTAGTTAGTCAATGTGAGGGGAGGGGTGTGTAGTTCGACTGTGTGAGGGGAGGAGGTGTAGTTTGTCTGTGTGAGGGGAGGGGGTGTAGTTAGACTGTGTGAGGGGAGGGGGTGTAGTTAGTCTGTGTGAGGGGAGGGGGTGTAGTTAGTCTGTGTGAGGGGAGGAGGTGTTGTTCGACTGTGTGAGGGGAGGAGGTGTAGTTAGTCTGTGTGAGGGGAAGGGGTGTAGTTAGTCTGTGTGAGGGGAGGAGGTGTTGTTCGACTGTGTGAGGGGAGGAGGTGTAGTTTGTCTGTGTGAGGGGAGGGGGTGTAGTTTGTCTGTGTGAGGGGAGGGGGTGTATTTAGTCTGTGTGAGGGTAGGAGGTGTAGTTAGTCTGTGTGAGGGGAGGAGGTGTAGTTAGTCTGTGTGAGGGGAGGGGTGTAGTTAGTCTGTGTGAGGGGAGGGGGTGTAGTTAGACTGTGTGAGGGTAGGAGGTGTAGTTAGTCTGTGTGAGGGGAGGAGGTGTAGTTAGACTGTGTGTGTGACTGGCTCCAGGCAGGGCAGTACAAAGAGATAATGCAATACTGAACCTGTCAAGTCCTCAGCCAGGCAGCTCACTACTGTCCCTCAATAAGGTACAACACTACTACCATACAGCAGTAACAAGTCTAACTTTTAGCAATGCTATTCTTTGGAAGATATGGCATCGCTAGAGGTTCTTCTATCTCATCCATCAGACATGTTACAACTAGACATGCTAGATAACATGCAGAAAGACTACAGACAAATCCTCCCTGTACCATACATTGTACTAAACATGGAAATAGAGTCGATAGATCTGACCTCCCCATTCAAGTCAATGATGCAATAATGGGTGGACTGGCAGACATTGTGAGCACAACTAGATTGAGTAATAATCAACTTGATGAGACGTTGGTTGTGTAGCTCCAGGCCAGGGGACAGTCCTAATGTAATGGAGAGACTGCATACTCTTTCTCTATCACTCTCTTTTTGTCCTCTGTCCCATTTTCTCCACTCACCCTCTCTCTCTCTCTCTCTCTCTGCCTCGGTGGTGATGGCTGTGTTCAGACTAGTTGCAGTGAGCCAGCCAGCCTTCTCTGCTTCTCCTAATTGTCCTTTATGCTCCGGTGCCCAAGGCCAACAACATCAGCAAGCTGCTGCATACCCAATGCACACACTTATCTCTCTCTCTATATATATACTATCTGTCTCTCATCTCTCTCTATATATATATATACTATCTGTCTCTCATCTCTCTATATATATATATATACTATCTGTCTCTCATCTCTCTCTATATATATATATACTATCTGTCTCTCATCTCTCTCTATATATATATATTATCTGTCTCTCATCTCTCTATATATATATATGATCTGTCTCTCATCTCTCTATATATATATATTATCTGTCTCTCATCTCTCTATATATATACTATCTGTCTCTCATCTCTCTCTATATATATACTATCTGTCTCTCATCTCTCTCTATATATATACTATCTGTCTCTCATCTCTCTCTCTATATATATACTATCTGTCTCTCATCTCTCTCTATATATATATATATATATATATTATCTGTCTCTCATCTCTATATATATATATATTATCTGTCTCTCTTCTCTATATATATATATATTATCTGTCTCTCATCTCTCTCTATATATTTATATACTATCTGTCTCTCATCTCTCTCTCTATATATATATATTATCTGTCTCTCATCTCTCTCTATATATATATATTATCTGTCTCTCATCTCTCTCTATATATATATATTATCTGTCTCTCATCTCATATATATATTATCTGTCTCTCATCTCTCTCTATATATATACTATCTGTCTCTCATCTCTCTCTATATATATATATTATCTGTCTCTCATCTCTCTATATATATATATATATTATCTGTCTCTATATATATATACTATCTGTCTCTCATCTCTCTGTATATATATATTATCTGTCTCTCATCTCTATATATATACTATCTGTCTCTCATCTCTCTCTCTATATATATATTATCTGTCTCTCATCTCTATATATATATATATATATATATATATTATCTGTCTCTATATATATACTATCTGTCTCTCATCTCTCTCTATATATATACTATCTGTCTCTCATCTCTCTCTCTATATATATATTATCTGTCTCTCATCTCTATATATATATATATATATATATATATATTATCTGTCTCTATATATATACTATCTGTCTCTCATCTCTCTATATATATATATTATCTGTCTCTCATCTCTATATATATATCCCTCTGTCTCTCATCTCTCTCTATATATATATTATCTGTCTCTCATCTCTATATATATATATATATATATATATATATATATATATATATATATATATATTATCTGTCTCTATATATATACTATCTGTCTCTCATCTCTCTATATATATATATTATCTGTCTCTATAAATATATTATCTGTCTCTCATCTCTATATATATATCCCCTCTGTCTCTCATCTCTCTCTATATATATATATATATATATATATATATATATACTATCTGCCATAAAGGCCAGATTTGTGCAATATACGACTGATTGTTGTCCTATGGACAGAGTCTCCCACCTCAGCTGTAGATCTCTGCAGTTCATCCAGAGTGATCATGGGCCTCTTGGCTGCATCTCTGATCAGTCTTCTCCTTGTATGAGCTGAAAGTTTAGAGGGACGGCCAGGTCTTGGTAGATTTGCAGTGGTCTGATACTCCTTCCATTTCAATATTATCGCTTGCACAGTGCTCCTTGGGATGTTTAAAGCTTGGGAAATCTTTTTGTATCCAAATCCGGCTTTAAACTTCTTCACAACAGTATCTCAGACCTGCCTGGTGTGTTCCTTGTTCTTCATGATGCTCTCTGCGCTTTTAACGGACCTCTGAGACTATCACAGTGCAGGTGCATTTATACGGAGACTTGATTACACACAGGTGGATTGTATTTATCATCATTAGTCATTTAGGTCAACATTGGATCATTCAGCGATCCTCACTGAACTTCTGGAGAGAGTTTAATGCACTGAAAGTAAAGGGGCTGAATAATTTTGCACGCCCAATTTTTCAGTTTTTGATTTGTTAAAAAAGTTTGAAATATCCAATAAATGTCGTTCCACTTCATGATTGTGTCCCACTTGTTGTTGATTCTTCACAAAAAAATACAGTTTTATATCTTTATGTTTGGATCCTGAAATGTGCCAAAAGGTCGCAAAGTTCAAGGGGGCCGAATACTTTCGCAAGGCACTGTATATATATATATATATATATATACTATCTGTCTCACATCTCTCTCTCTATATATATATATATTATCTGTCTCTCATCTCTCTCTATATACATATTATCTGTCTCTCATCTCTCTATATATATATATTATCTGTTTCTCATCTCTCTATATTTATATACTATCTGTCTCTCATCTCTCTCTCTCTATATATATATTATCTGTCTCTCATCTCTCTATATATATATATTATCTGTCTCTCATCTCTCTCTCTATATATATATATATATATATATATATATATATATTATCTGTCTCTCATCTCTCTCTCTGTTCTCTCACCAATATCTCATTTGTTCTATCTCTCTCTCTGTTTCTCTCCCTCTCTCGCCATCCCTCTCTCACATTCTCTCTCTGTCGCTCTCTCTCACACACACCCAAACACACACACACACACAGACAAACACACACACACTGTGTACCCTTTCTCATCTCTCTCACACACACAAACACACACACACAAACACACAAACACACACACACTGTGTACCCTTTCCCATCTCTCTCTCTCACACACACACACACACACACACACTGTGTTCCCTTTCCCATCTCTCTCTCACACACACACACACACACACACACACACACACACACACCCCCCACACACACCCACACACACACTGTGTACCCTTTCCCATCTCTCTCTCACATTCTCTCTCGCTCTCTCTCACACACACCCACACACACACATACACACACACACACCCCCCCACACACACCCACACACACACTGTGTACCCTTTCCCATCTCTCTCTCACATTCTCTCTCGCTCTCTCTCACACACACCCACACACACACATACACACACACACTGTGTACCCTTTCCCATCTCTCTCTCACATTCTCTCTCTCTCTCGCTCTCTCTCACACACCCACACACACACCCACACACACACATACACACACACACTGTGTACCCTTTCCCATCTCTCTCACACAAACACACACAAACACACACCCACACACAAACATACACACACACACTGTGTAACCTTTCCCATCTCTCTCTCTGTAAAATGTTCTAATCGTGTATTCCTCTTTTTCTCCCCTTCCTCTTTCAGCCTCAGCCAATCCCTTCCTCTTTCAGCCTCAGCCAATCCCTTCCTCTTTCAGCCTCAGCCAATCCCTTCCTCTTTCAGCCTCAGCCAATCCCTTCCTCTTTCAGCCTCAGCCAATCCCTTCCTCTTTCAGCCTCAGCCAATCCCTTCCTCTTTCAGTCTGAGCCAATCCCTTCCTCTTTCAGCCTCAGCCAATCCCTTCCTCTTTCAGCCTCAGCCAATCCCTTCCTCTTTCAGCCTCAGCCAATCCCTTCCTCTTTCAGCCTCAGCCAATCCCTTCCTCTTTCAGCCTCAGCCAATCCCTTCCTCTTTCAGTCTCAGCCAATCCCTTCCTCTTTCAGCCTCAGCCAATCCCTTCCTCTTTCAGCCTCAGCCAATCCCTTCCTCTTTCAGCCTCAGCCAACCCCTTCCTCTTTCAGCCTGAGCCAATCCCTTCCTCTTTCAGCCTCAGCCAATCCCTTCCTCTTTCAGCCTGAGCCAATCCCTTCCTCTTTCAGCCTCAGCCAATCCCTTCCTCTTTCAGCCTCAGCCAATCCCTTCCTCTTTCAGCCTCAGCCAATCCCTTCCTCTTTCAGCCTCAGCCAATCCCTTCCTCTTTCAGTCTCAGCCAATCCCTTCCTCTTTCAGCCTCAGCCAATCCCTTCCTCTTTCAGCCTCAGCCAATCCCTTCCTCTTTCAGCCTCAGCCAATCCCTTCCTCTTTCAGCCTCAGCCAATCCCTTCCTCTTTCAGCCTGAGCCAATCCCTTCGCATGTTGTTTATGTGGATTTTTGTTTTGGTCTCAGTGTGTACAATGGTCTCAGTGTGTACCATGGTCTCAGTGTGTACCATGGTCTCAGTGTGTACCATGGTCTCAGTGTGTACCTTGGTCTCAGTGTATACCTTGGTTTCAGTGTGTACCATGGTCTCAGTGTATACCATGGTCTCAGTGTGTACCATGGTTTCAGTGTGTACAATGGTCTCAGTGTGTACCATGGTCTCAGTGTGTATAATGGTCTCAGTGTGTACCATGGTCTCAGTGTGTACCATGGTCTCAGTGTCTACCATGGTCTCAGTGTGTACCATGGTCTCAGTGTGTACCATGGTCTCAGTGTGTACCATGGTCTCAGTGTGTACCTTGGTTTCAGTGTGTACCATGGTCTCAGTGTATACCATGGTTTCAGTGTGTACCTTGGTCTCAGTGTGTACCATGGTTTCAGTGTGTACAATGGTCTCAGTGTGTACCATGGTCTCAGTGTGTATAATGGTCTCAGTGTGTACAATGGTCTCAGTGTGTACCATGGTCTCAGTGTGTACCATGGTCTCAGTGTGTACCATGGTCTCAGTGTGTACCATGGTCTCAGTGTGTACCATGGTCTCAGTGTGTACAATGGTTTCAGTATGTACCATGGTCTCAGTGTGTACCATGGTCTCAGTGTGTACCTTGGTCTCAGTGTGTACCTTGGTCTCAGTGTATACCATGGTCTCAGTGTGTACCATGGTCTCAGTGTGTACCATGGTCTCAGTGTGTACAATGGTTTCAGTATGTACCATGGTCTCAGTGTGTACCATGGTCTCAGTGTATACCATGGTTTCAGTGTGTACAATGGTTTCAGTGTGTACAATGGTTTCAGTGTGTACCATGGCTTCAGTGTGTGAGATTTCTATATATTCCATGTACTGTAGGCTACCACAACACACAGTGCTACTGTATAGGCCTGGTTGGTCTGACATGGGGCCCCTATATCGTAGAGATTAGCGACGCTAAAAGGACTTGTCTCTAGCTGGGATTGATCCGGCAACCCTGTACGTCCATCAACTTCACTAACTGGAGTCCCAATAGAGATAATCCTTTTTGACATGGCTATATAGGCAGAGACATATCTGAGCCCACCACCAGTTATCCTTGTCAGTGTGTGTTAATCAGCGTTAGCCAAAGCGTGAGCAACCATGACAGGCGGCTCAGGGCTGGCTGTATGCACAGTATTTGTATTAGTGATGTTACTGTATATATGAGTTATGTATTAGTGATGTTACTGTAGAGATGAGTTATGTATTAGTGATGTTACTGTATATATGAGTTTTATATGAGTTATGTATTAGTAATGTTACTGTATAGATGAGTTATGTATCAGTGATGTTACTGTATATATGAGTTATATATTAGTGATGTTACTGTATAGATGAGTTTTATATGAGTTATGTATTAGTAATGTTACTGTATAGATGAGTTATGTATTAGTGATGTTACTGTATATATGAGTTATGTATCAGTGATGTTACTGTATATATGAGTTATATATTAGTGATGTTACTGTATATATGAGTTATGTATTAGTGATGTTACTGTATATATGAGTTATGTATCAGTGATGTTACTGTATATATGAGTTATGTATTAGTGATGTTACTGTATATATGAGTTATGTATCAGTGATGTTACTGTATATATGAGTTATGTATTAGTGATGTTACTGTATAGATGAGTTATGTATCAGTGATGTTACTGTATATATGAGTTATGTATTAGTGATGTTACTGTATAGATGAGTTATATATGAGTTATGTATTAGTGATTTTACTGTATATATGAGTTATAGATGAGTTATGTATTAGTGATGTTACTGTATAGATGAGTTATATATGAGTTATGTATTAGTGATGTTACTGTATAGATGAGTTATGTATTAGTGATGTTACTGTATAGATGAGTTATATATGAGTTATGTATTAGTGATGTTACTGTATAGATGAGTTATGTATTAGTGATGTTACTGTATAGATGAGTTATGTATTAGTGATGTTAGTGTATAGATGAGTTGTGTATTAGTGATGTTACTGTATATATGAGTTATGTATTAGTGATGTTACTGTATAGATGAGTTATGTATTAGTGATGTTACTGAATAGATGAGTTATGTATTAGTGATGTTACTGTATAGATGAGTTATGTATTAGTAATGTTACTGTATAGATGAGTTATGTATTAGTGATGTTACTGTATATATGAGTTATAGATGAGTTATGTATTAGTGATGTTACTGTATAGATGAGTTATGTATTAGTGATGTTACTGTATAGATGAGTTATGTATTAGTAATGTTACTATAACGGTTCTCGTCTGGTGAAGGAGAAGCGGACCAAAATGCAGCGTGGTATTTTTGAGACATGTTTAATGACGGAGAAAGTACGAACAATACAAAACAACAAACGGAACGTGAAAACCTATACAGCCTATCTGGTGACAACAAACACAGAGACAGGAACAATCACCCACGAAATACTCAAAGAATATGGCTGCCTAAATATGGTTCCCAATCAGAGACAACGATAAACACCTGCCTCTGATTGAGAACCACTCCAGACAGCCATAGACTTTGCTAGATAACCCCACTAAGCCACACACCCAACACCCCACAAAACCCCAAGAGAAAACACACCACAATAAACCCATGTCACACCCTGGCCTGACCAAATAAATGAAGACAAACACAATATATTACGACCAGGGCGTGACAGTTACTGTATAGATGAGTTATGTATTAGTGATGTTACTGTATATATGAGTTATGTATTAGTGATGTTACTGTATATATGAGTTATGTATTAGTGATGTTACTGTATATATGATTTATATATTAGTGATGTTACTCTATAGATGAGTTATGTATCAGTGATGTTACTGTATATATGATTTATATATTAGTGATGTTACTCTATAGATGAGTTATGTATCAGTGATGTTACTGTATATATGATTTATATATTAGTGATGTTACTCTATAGATGAGTTATGTATTAGTAATGTTACTGTATATATGATTTATATATTAGTGATGTTACTCTATAGATGAGTTATGTATTAGTAATGTTACTGTATATATTAGTTATATATGAGTTATGTATTAGTGATGTTACTCTATAGATGAGTTATGTATCAGTGATGTTACTGTATATATGAGTTATGTATTAGTGATGTTACTGTATATATGAGTTATGTATTAGTGATGTTACTGTATAGATGAGTTATGTATTAGTAATGTTACTGTATAGATGAGTTATAGATGAGTTATGTATTAGTAATGTTACTGTATATATGAGTTATAGATTAGTTATGTATTAGTGATGTTACTGTATATATGAGTTATGTATTAGTGATGTTACTGTAAATATGAGTTATGTATTAGTGATGTTACTGTATAGATGAGTTATATATGAGTTATGTATTAGTGATTTTACTGTATATATGAGTTATAGATGAGTTATGTATTAGTGATGTTACTGTATAGATGAGTTATATATGAGTTATGTATTAGTGATGTTACTGTATAGATGAGTTATGCATTAGTGATGTTACTGTATAGATGAGTTATATATGAGTTATGTATTAGTGATGTTACTGTATAGATGAGTTATATATGAGTTATGTATTAGTAATGTTACTGTATAGATGAGTTGTGTATTAGTGATGTTACTGTATATATGAGTTATGTATTAGTGATGTTACTGTATAGATGAGTTATGTATTAGTGATGTTACTGTATAGATGAGTTATGTATTAGTGATGTTACTGTATAGATGAGTTATGTATTAGTGATGTTACTGTATAGATGAGTTGTGTATTAGTGATGTTACTGTATATATGAGTTATGTATTAGTGATGTTAATGTATAGATGAGTTATGTATTAGTGATGTTACTGTATAGATGAGTTATGTATTAGTGATGTTACTGTATATATGAGTTATGTATTAGTGATGTTACTGTATAGATGAGTTATGTATCAGTGATGTTACTGTATATATGAGTTATATATTAGTGATGTTACTGTATAGATGAGTTTTATATGAGTTATGTATTAGTAATGTTACTGTATAGATGAGTTATGTATTAGTGATGTTACTGTATATATGAGTTATGTATCAGTGATGTTACTGTATATATGAGTTATATATTAGTGATGTTACTGTATATATGAGTTATGTATTAGTGATGTTACTGTATATATGAGTTATGTATCAGTGATGTTACTGTATATATGAGTTATGTATTAGTGATGTTACTGTATATATGAGTTATGTATCAGTGATGTTACTGTATATATGAGTTATGTATTAGTGATGTTACTGTATAGATGAGTTATGTATCAGTGATGTTACTGTATATATGAGTTATGTATTAGTGATGTTACTGTATAGATGAGTTATATATGAGTTATGTATTAGTGATTTTACTGTATATATGAGTTATAGATGAGTTATGTATTAGTGATGTTACTGTATAGATGAGTTATATATGAGTTATGTATTAGTGATGTTACTGTATAGATGAGTTATGTATTAGTGATGTTACTGTATAGATGAGTTATATATGAGTTATGTATTAGTGATGTTACTGTATAGATGAGTTATATATGAGTTATGTATTAGTAATGTTACTGTATAGATGAGTTGTGTATTAGTGATGTTACTGTATATATGAGTTATGTATTAGTGATGTTACTGTATAGATGAGTTATGTATTAGTGATGTTACTGTATAGATGAGTTGTGTACTAGTGATGTTACTGTATATATGAGTTATGTATTAGTGATGTTACTGTATAGATGAGTTATGTATTAGTGATGTTACTGTATAGATGAGTTATGTATTAGTAATGTTACTGTATAGATGAGTTATGTATTAGTGATGTTACTGTATATATGAGTTATAGATGAGTTATGTATTAGTGATGTTACTGTATAGATGAGTTATGTATTAGTGATGTTACTGTATAGATGAGTTATGTATTAGTAATGTTACTATAACGGTTCTCGTCTGGTGAAGGAGAAGCGGACCAAAATGCAGCGTGGTATTTTTGAGACATGTTTAATGACGGAGAAAGTACGAACAATACAAAACAACAAACGGAACGTGAAAACCTATACAGCCTATCTGGTGACAACAAACACAGAGACAGGAACAATCACCCACGAAATACTCAAAGAATATGGCTGCCTAAATATGGTTCCCAATCAGAGACAACGATAAACACCTGCCTCTGATTGAAAACCACTCCAGACAGCCATAGACTTTGCTAGATAATCCCACTAAGCCACACACCCAACACCCCACAAAACCCCAAGAGAAAACACACCACAATAAACCCATGTCACACCCTGGCCTGACCAAATAAATGAAGACAAACACAATATATTACGACCAGGCGTGACAGTTACTGTATAGATGAGTTATGTATTAGTGATGTTACTGTATATATGAGTTATGTATTAGTGATGTTACTGTATATATGAGTTATGTATTAGTGATGTTACTGTATATATGATTTATATATTAGTGATGTTACTCTATAGATGAGTTATGTATCAGTGATGTTACTGTATATATGATTTATATATTAGTGATGTTACTCTATAGATGAGTTATGTATCAGTGATGTTACTGTATATATGATTTATATATTAGTGATGTTACTCTATAGATGAGTTATGTATTAGTAATGTTACTGTATATATGATTTATATATTAGTGATGTTACTCTATAGATGAGTTATGTATTAGTAATGTTACTGTATATATTAGTTATATATGAGTTATGTATTAGTGATGTTACTCTATAGATGAGTTATGTATCAGTGATGTTACTGTATATATGAGTTATGTATTAGTGATGTTACTGTATATATGAGTTATGTATTAGTGATGTTACTGTATAGATGAGTTATGTATTAGTGATGTTACTGTATAGATGAGTTATAGATGAGTTATGTATTAGTAATGTTACTGTATATATGAGTTATAGATGAGTTATGTATTAGTAATGTTACTGTATAGATGAGTTATGTATTAGTAATGTTACTGTATAGATGAGTTATGTATTAGTGATGTTACTGTATATATGAGTTATAGATGAGTTATGTATTAGTGATGTTACTGTATAGATGAGTTATGTATTAGTGATGTTACTGTATAGATGAGTTATGTATTAGTAATGTTACTATAACGGTTCTCGTCTGGTGAAGGAGAAGCGGACCAAAATGCAGCGTGGTATTTTTGAGACATGTTTAATGACGGAGAAAGTACGAACAATACAAAACAACAAACGGAACGTGAAAACCTATACAGCCTATCTGGTGACAACAAACACAGAGACAGGAACAATCACCCACGAAATACTCAAAGAATATGGCTGCCTAAATATGGTTCCCAATCAGAGACAACGATAAACACCTGCCTCTGATTGAAAACCACTCCAGACAGCCATAGACTTTGCTAGATAATCCCACTAAGCCACACACCCAACACCCCACAAAACCCCAAGAGAAAACACACCACAATAAACCCATGTCACACCCTGGCCTGACCAAATAAATGAAGACAAACACAATATATTACGACCAGGGCGTGACAGTTACTGTATAGATGAGTTATGTATTAGTGATGTTACTGTATATATGAGTTATGTATTAGTGATGTTACTGTATATATGAGTTATGTATTAGTGATGTTACTGTATATATGATTTATATATTAGTGATGTTACTCTATAGATGAGTTATGTATCAGTGATGTTACTGTATATATGATTTATATATTAGTGATGTTACTCTATAGATGAGTTATGTATCAGTGATGTTACTGTATATATGATTTATATATTAGTGATGTTACTCTATAGATGAGTTATGTATTAGTAATGTTACTGTATATATGATTTATATATTAGTGATGTTACTCTATAGATGAGTTATGTATTAGTAATGTTACTGTATATATTAGTTATATATGAGTTATGTATTAGTGATGTTACTCTATAGATGAGTTATGTATCAGTGATGTTACTGTATATATGAGTTATGTATTAGTGATGTTACTGTATATATGAGTTATGTATTAGTGATGTTACTGTATAGATGAGTTATGTATTAGTGATGTTACTGTATAGATGAGTTATAGATGAGTTATGTATTAGTAATGTTACTGTATATATGAGTTATAGATGAGTTATGTATTAGTAATGTTACTGTATAGATGAGTTATGTATTAGTAATGTTACTGTATAGATGAGTTATGTATTAGTGATGTTACTGTATATATGAGTTATGTATTAGTAATGTTACTTTATAGATGAGTTATAGATGAGTTATGTATTAGTAATGTTACTGTATATATGAGTTATAGATGAGTTATGTATTAGTGATGTTACTGTATATATGAGTTATGTATTAGTGATGTTACTGTAAATATGAGTTATGTATTAGTGATGTTACTGTATAGATGAGTTATATATGAGTTATGTATTAGTGATTTTACTGTATATATGAGTTATAGATGAGTTATGTATTAGTAATGTTACTGTATAGATGAGTTATGTATTAGTAATGTTACTGTATATATGAGTTATGTATTAGTGATGTTACTGTATATATGAGTTATGTATCAGTGATGTTACTGTATAGATGAGTTATGTATTAGTGATGTTACTGTATATATGAGTTATATATTAGTGATGTTACTGTATAGATGAGTTATATATGAGTTATGTATTAGTAATGTTACTGTATAGATGAGTTATGTATTAGTGATGTTACTGTATATATGAGTTATGTATCAGTGATGTTACTGTATATATGAGTTATATATTAGTGATGTTACTGTATATATGAGTTATGTATTAGTGATGTTACTGTATATATGAGTTATGTATCAGTGATGTTACTGTATATATGAGTTATGTATTAGTGATGTTACTGTATATATGAGTTATGTATCAGTGATGTTACTGTATATATGAGTTATGTATTAGTGATGTTACTGTATAGATGAGTTATGTATCAGTGATGTTACTGTATATATGAGTTATGTATTAGTGATGTTACTGTATAGATGAGTTATATATGAGTTATGTATTAGTGATTTTACTGTATATATGAGTTATAGATGAGTTATGTATTAGTGATGTTACTGTATAGATGAGTTATATATGAGTTATGTATTAGTGATGTTACTGTATAGATGAGTTATGTATTAGTGATGTTACTGTATAGATGAGTTATATATGAGTTATGTATTAGTGATGTTACTGTATAGATGAGTTATATATGAGTTATGTATTAGTGATGTTACTGTATATATGAGTTATGTATTAGTGATGTTACTGTATAGATGAGTTATGTATTAGTAATGTTACTGTATAGATGAGTTATAGATGAGTTATGTATTAGTAATGTTACTGTATATATGAGTTATAGATGAGTTATGTATTAGTGATGTTACTGTATATATGAGTTATGTATTAGTGATGTTACTGTAAATATGAGTTATGTATTAGTGATGTTACTGTATAGATGAGTTATATATGAGTTATGTATTAGTGATGTTACTGTATAGGTGAGTTATATATGAGTTATGTATTAGTAATGTTACTGTATAGATGAGTTGTGTATTAGTGATGTTACTGTATATATGAGTTATGTATTAGTGATGTTACTGTATAGATGAGTTATGTATTAGTGATGTTACTGTATAGATGAGTTATGTATTAGTGATGTTACTGTATAGATGAGTTATGTATTAGTGATGTTACTGTATAGATGAGTTGTGTATTAGTGATGTTACTGTATATATGAGTTATGTATTAGTGATGTTACTGTATAGATGAGTTATGTATTAGTGATGTTACTGTATAGATGAGTTATGTATTAGTAATGTTACTGTATAGATGAGTTATGTATCAGTGATGTTACTGTAAATATGAGTTGTGTATTAGTGATGTTACTATATGCAGTGGGGCAAAGAAGTATTTAGTCAGCTACCAATTGTGCAAGTTCTCCCACTTAAAAAGATGAGAGAGGCCTGTAATTTTCATCATAGGTCCACTTCAACTATGACAGACAAAATGAGAAACAAATCTAGAAACCACATTGTAGTATTTTGAATGAATTTATTTGCAAATTATGATGGAAAATAAGTATTTAGTCAATAACAAAAGTTTATCTCAATACTTTGTTATATACCCTTTGTTGGCAATGACAGAGGTCAAACGTTTTCTGTAAGTCTTCACAAGGTTTTCACACACTGTTGCTGGTATTTTGGCGCCTTCCTCCATGCAGATCTCCTCTAGAGCAGTGGTGTTTTGGGGCTGTTGCTGGGCAACACTGACTTTCAACTCCCTCCAAAGATTTTCTATGGGGTTGAGATCTGGAGACTGGCTAGGCCACTCCAGGACCTTGAAATGCTTCTTTCGAAGCCACTCCTTCGTTGCCCGGGCGGTGTGTTTGGGATCATTGTCATGCTGAAAGACCCAGCCATGTTTCATCTTCAATGCCCTTGCTGATGGAAGGAGGTTTTCACTCAAAATCTCACGATACATGGCCCCATTCATTCTTTCCACCCCCATGCTTCACAGTAGGTATGGTGTTCTTTGGATGCAACTCAGCATTCTTTGTCCTCCAAAGTTGAGTTTTTACCAAAATGTTCTATGTTGGTTTCATCTGACTATATGACATTCTCCCAATCTTCTTCTGGATCATCCAAATGCTCTCTAGCAAACTTCAGACGGGCCTGAACATGTACTGGCTTAAGCAGGGGGACACGTCTGGCACTGCAGGATTTGAGTCCCTGGCGGCGTAGTGTGTTACTGATGGTAGGCTTTGTTACTTTGGTCCCAGCTCTTTGCAGGTCATTTACTAGGTCCCCCCGTGTGGTTCTAGGATTTTTGCTCACCGTTCTTGTGATCATTTTGACCCCACAGGGTGAGATCTTGCGTGGAGCCCCAGACCAAGGGAGATTATCAGTGGTATTGTATGTCTTCCATTTCCTGCTTGTTTGTTGGTGACCAAATACTTATTTTCCACCATCATTTGCAAATAAATTCATTAAAAATCCTACAATATGATTTTCTTGATTTTTTTTTCTAATTTTGTCTGTCATCGTTTAAGTGTACCTATGATGAAAATTACAGGCCTCTCTCATCTTTTTAAGTGGGAGAACTTGCACAATTGGTGGCTGACTAAATACTTTTTTGCCCCACTGTGTGTGTGTGTGTATGTATGTATGTATGTATGTATGTATGTATGTATGTATGTATGTATGTATGTATGTATGTATGTTTGTGTGTATGTATGTATTATGTCTTTATGTTTGTATGTATGTATGTATGTTTGTGTGTATGTATGTATGTATGTATGTATGTATGTATGTATGTATGTATGTATGTCTGTATGTATGTATGTATGTATGTATGAATGTATGTATGAATGTATGTATGAATGTATGTATGTATGTATGTATGTATGTATGTATGTATGTATGTATGTATGTATGTATGTATGTATGTATGTATGTATGTATGTATGTATGTATGTATGTTTGTGTGAATGTATGTATTATGTCTTTATGTTTGTATGTGTGTATGTATGTTAATATAAAGAGCAACAAGTGGGTGGTAATGCATGCCTGTCTGTCTTGGTACTCAACATCAATGATGATAATGTAACAGCCTACAAAACACAAACACGCACTTTCTCTCTTACATACGCACACATACAATGGTTGATGTTGTGGTCTTCCCATGCATGCCAACAGGTTCAGTAGAAACAATGTGACAGAGTTCAAACACGCACACTTTCACTCACAAAGTACAACAAATTGGTCAGTGGTGATTGGTGGTCATGCCCCATCCAACTTAATACTCAATATCATAGGTGACAGTTTGTCAGCCTATGAACACACACACACACACACTTCCCCCAACACAACAAAGGTAGATGGTAATGTTTTCCCCTTCGGTCCAGTGGAGACAGCAACTGGAAAGTCAATAGCCACTATAGTGTGGGTACTGGGAGCGGAGAGGCTTTGGTTGTCATCGGTGTTGTTATTTTCTGTAGCTTTACAGAGTGATACTACTGGTTAACAACTGTCTGGGATTACACCTTACATGGCCCCTCCATTAGGTTACTGTTAGGCAGAGCTGACATGATTGGGTAGAAATCCTTGCTTTCACCTATCTGAGATGATGACTTCAAGGAAGGGAAGAAGTAACTATTTCCTCTGGGCCACCTGTGGGTCATGGCTAGTAAGGATCCAGCTATTTCAAATTATTTTTTATTTTTTGCATTTTAGCTAACCTTAACCCTGACCCTTTTCATAACCTTAACCTAATTCTCCTAACCTGCAGTGTAAGTTCTCCTAACCTGCCCTCCTAACCAGCCCATCCCTTCTAGCCATGAGGGGCACTATGTTAGTGTGTATGGCATGGGGCCTAGACCTGTGTTTGGCCTAGACCCGTGTTTACATTCACACACCTTGTATCTCAGGTTAGGATAGGGACTTTCATAGAGAATAGATTGGTGTTGTATTCTTGAGGGTCCTTGTTCCAATTGATTCCCTGGCATACTATTGTAGGAACATCTCTAATTGCACTGTGTTCCCCACCACATTTGACCAGAAGCATCCGGTCATCAGGTATACGCAGCCTATAGTTGTGTTAGATGGATGGCCTACCGATAGGCCTACCTCGCAGTCATCAAAGACTCTGAGCTATGAGTGAAAACGACCGCCTACATCAGAACTTGTAGGCAATAATTAGCCTATTCTCTATGTGCTTGATTAGTGTTTCTGAAATGGTGGGTTGGGAGGACACGCTACTGGTCTCTGTTGAAGCCCGTAGGCCCTGGTTAGAAAAATGGATTTGTTCACCATGTGGGTCACAGCTTGGAGAACCACCGTAAACCATCGGCCTTCTTTTCTCCCCTCTGTACCCTCTTCAACCAGTGGGACTAAGCCACAGTTGTAGGGGCTCAGTGTGTTTAATGTGACTATGAGAATGTGGTTCAACATTTTTGTGATGTCCAACAATCCTGTGGATGTAATCCACAGCCAGACCAACTGTCATGTCGTGTTAACTGTCATGTGTTAAATGCTTGTACTCTGTGATAATGGATGGATCTTGGGAAATGAATTCCAGAGGACCACATTTGACATGTTCTTTCACCATTTATTAGTTCACCAAATACAGTGAAAATGGCATCTTAATATACAATGACTCATTCTTAGAATGTCATGACACTTTTGTTGCTTTTTTGCTTCATAAAACGATGTTTCATTATTGAAAGTATTAAGGTTTCATGCACAAAAAAACATATTCAGTTTTCTCCAAAGAATGGTACAAGATAAACGAAATAAAAAACATAACTGTAATGTCCAAAATTGGTCAAATAACGTGTTATTTGAGGATACTCGTAAACAGTGCAATATACTCTAAAATCGCAATTTTCTAACAAATGCATCAACGAAGCTTAAGTCACAGTATACGATTTCTCAATAATAGTTTAACATTGATGTGTACAAAACCCCAAACACATTCAGTTAGTCTTTAAAAAAACGTCAGTCCCTTTGATATAGAATGAGAAAAGTCAACACCCAAATCTCTTAGATTCTCCGTTATATAGGCTATTCTCAATCTGCATATCCTCTCTATAATACAAACATTTGTGTTGATGAACTGTAAGACGATAGACTAGCTTATAATTTTTAAATAACAATTATTTAGATATAAAAATACAAATATGACTTTTGAAATATGAATGTAAGCGTGCCAGGGTAGGAGTGGTTGGCACCTGTGGTGGCACCGGAGGAAAGATCATGCAAATAGATAGATCAAATATTTGACTTTTAATTATAGAACACGAAAAAACACGAATAATTGCAACATCAAAATAAATAAATTAAAAAATATATATTTTCCCATTAATTTCATGATTATTGTTTCAAACATTTATAATTTGCCCATCTCTTCTGGCCTCCTTCGATATTTCTAGTCTGTAAAAGTGAACCAGAGAGCCTATGTGCAGGTGTCGGTAGGCTAAAGATACACGAAGGCGCCGAGCTGCATCTTTAACCGTGGGGGGTAATGTAAGCCCATGTATCAATTTCATTCAATTGAACCTGGGGACTATGCATTAGGCCTACTAGCTTATTCTTTACAGGTGAAGCCAAAGTGAATATAGGCCTACCAAATAAAATATTAACATTGCACCATCCTCTGTATATATATTTTTGTTACACACAATGGATTTATTCTAGTTACTGGATATCAGTGTTTGGTTGGTCTGTATTAAAAAGCTTTAGCAGCAATCGGATAGGAATGCATTCTACGTTCGACCAATGCTGAAAAGTACAGCTCCCTTGAATGCAATGTCGCCGATTGTTATCAACAATGCAAAGCCTGCAAGGGTAATATGGTCTTCGAGCATAGGCAGTCTACTGGGTACAACTATAGAAACAGAGCTTTAAATGAAATTCTGCCACCAGTTCTAGTTTGTTGTTGCTTACGGCGCGTTTGGAAGATGGTCGTGAAGTTATGGCAAATTCATCCATCAGAGAAGTCAGCTGAGGTTGAGACACGGAGCCAGGATCCGCCATCTCAACATCACGCTGCGCAGCAGAAGTTAAAATCGGGTTTCATCAAATTGTCAGCAACCACAAGATAAATCTCGGTCTTTTCCGGACTCTTCCTCAAACTCTTCCTCTGCTTTCTCGTCCAATCTTCACATCTTTCCACCCCTTTCCTTCCCCTTGTCTTCGCTTCGTGCCATCGTTTCTCCTACAATCCTCGAACATGCACAGCCGACAAGTGCTTCAAATCGGTGATCAAAATAAAAAGTCTGCAAGGCATTGTTCATCTTTAAACACCTGGTGACGACTTGTCTGCCATCCCCTTTAGAACGTCGTCTATTCTGTCGTCTTCGATGACCACTGCGGAGGGGAAATGCAATCATGTTAATATTTTTAGTTTATTATGTTATATTTGATTTGATTTATGTATTACATATGTTTAACCTTTATTTTATCAGGGACTCATCACTTGCCATGTCATAGGCTAATGGCCTAACTGTTTCATAAATATGTTTTACAGCCAACAAATTGAGTAGGCTAATTGCAAAGGTTTTGGAGACTGGTGCAACACAAAGGGAAATATCGTTGTGCCAAACCCCTGACTTTGGTGCTTGAAACAATGCTTTGTCCATAATGGCGCAAATCCAAGCGCGCGCACTAGATAGACGCTGTCAGCACTTGCAATTTCCACTACATGCAATAGGGAAAAGTGCCCTTTAAAATGACAGCGAGCGTAACTAATGTAGACATTTAGCCTAGTACATTTTGATATCACATTGGTAGTCTATTATTCTCATTCGTCACTATCAACGGGGCGCATTGTGGTCAGCTACTGTCCTTTGTTATTCCAACAAATAAAGGTTTGCCTCATAATTTAGAGGTCAAATGCATATCTGTTGCATGTCTGTGTTGTATAACAAGTCGGCTAGGTTAGAGTTAAAGATCACCCAAACATGCCTGGGTGGCCAAGCCTTTGTTTTTGATCACCAAAACAAAACCTCTATTCAACAATCCATTCCAATAACCAGATCTTACCTCTCTTGGCTCTGCCGATCTGTCCCAGCTTTGGGGGTCTTTTCGCTTGCGACGCACCGAAGAACGAATTGGTGTCCTGTAGTCCGCAGCTAAAGGACACCTGACTGGCCTCGCTGTCTCCATAGCCGCTCATTTTCCCCTCGCTGTACGGCAGTACCTCGGACATTATTGCACGGCTGAGACGGACGGATCAACAGCGCAACAACAAAAAAAAACGGTTTAAAGTTGGCGGCTATACTTGACGTAGCCCAGAAATCCCTGGCTTGGTAATTAGACTAGTCGAGCTTTCCAGTGAAAATCTGTTTGGAAAATCACTAATTGACTTCTTCGTGCTTAGCCAGCGAAGGTTGAAGGTTCAGAGTCCGGGTTGAGGCGGGGTGTTTGCAGGATGTTGTGTCGCTGTTCGAGAGGAGAGCAGAGGAAGAGCGGTCTGTACGCCTGTGTTGCTCGATGAAGTCTGATGAAGAAAGTGGGAGATCCCGGGATCATACAGGAAACCCAGGCGGAACGGTGAAGTCATCCATCCGGGTGTGTGTGTGTGTGTGTGTGTGTGTGTGTGTGTGTGTGTGTGTGTGTGTGTGTGTGTGTGTGTGTGTGTGTGTGTGTGTGTGTGTGTGTGTGTGTGTGTGTGTGTGTGTCTCTGTGTGTCTGTCTGTCTTTCTGTCTGCCTGTGTGTGTGTGTGTGTGCTAGGGGACTCTGAATGCTAGAGGAGTAAGGGTGACATCAACAGGCGAGATATATAGCAATGTGCAGTGAAGGGAGCAGAAAGTCATGTTCACAGAGACACAGCTACTGGAGCAACGGGGAAATAAACATTTTATTTGGTCCATAATATTTTCAATAGTGAACACATTTGTAGACTTAAAAACGTATTCAAATGTGTTGATATTTACGCATATGCCATTGGTTAGTTACATTTATTCAGGGAATTATAATAGTTTACTCGCAAAATTGCACACAATGGCTAGGCTACAGTTGTTGGAATATCCGTGTGTTTTGTATCTATATGCTTGACATTGTTATGTTTCTCTCCTCGTATGTAGTATATTTCCTTCGTTGCTTTATATTGGCACTGGGGACACGAGATTCTCACAGGAAATCATTACCTGCTCCTTTGTGCGTCTGTCTGCGCACACAAGTCGGAAGTGCCTATAAAATTAGTCTTTTCACCTATATATCGTAGCTCCAGCGGCAGCGGGTAAACGAGGTTTACAAATTTCACCAATACACTTTTGCGCACATTCTCCATTGATGGTTTACAAGTTACACCTGTCAACCATCGAGATGATCTGGACAACGGTAATGTTGATGTGCCTCAGACCCATACTGGTGTGGTCCAGATGTCCAGGACAGCCGCTGTAATGCTCTCTGTGTCTGTACTTGGCATCCTCATCCTTGAGATACTTGGCTTCAACTTTGTACAGAACATGGGACTGCAGAGTCAACTGAAGATGTCTGAAGACCTCATCCATGATGTTTCTGTAGAATTGGACAACTATGGACAGGCGCTTCCCAAGTCCACCCAGACTGAACCACCAGTATCCATCACGCCTACCAAACCCACCCAGACTGAACCACCAGTATCCACCACGCCTACCAAACCCACCCAGACTGAACCACCAGTATCCACCACGCCTACCAAACCCACCCAGACTGAACCACCAGTATCCACCACGCCTACCAGACCCACCCAGACTGAACCACCAGTATCCACCACGCCTACCAAACCCACCTAGACTGAACCACCAGTATCCACCACGCCTACCAAACCCACCCAGACTGAACCACCAGTATCCACCACGCCTACCAAACCCACCCAGACTGAACCACCAGTATCCACCACGCCTACCAAACCCACCCAGACTGAACCACCAGTATCCACCACGCCTACCAAACCCACCCAGACTGAACCACCAGTATCCACCACGCCTACCAAACCCACCCAGACTGAACCACCAGTATCCACCACGCCTACCAGACCCACCCAGACTGAACCACCAGTATCCACCACGCCTACCAAACCCACCTAGACTGAACCACCAGTATCCACCACGCCTACCAAACCCACCCAGACTGAACCACCAGTATCCACCACGCCTACCAAACCCACCCAGACTGAACCACCAGTATCCACCACGCCTACCAAACCCACCCAGACTGAACCACCAGTATCCACCACGCCTACCAAACCCACCCAGACTGAACCACCAGTATCCACCACGCCTACCAAACCCACCCAGACTGAACCACCAGTATCCACCACGCCTACCAAACCCACCCAGACTGAACCACCAGTATCCACCACACCTACCAAACCCACCCAGACTGAACCACCAGTATCCACCACGCCTACCAAACCCACCTAGACTGAACCACCAGTATCCACCACGCCTACCAAACCCACCCAGACTGAACCACCAGTATCCACCACGCCTACCAAACCCACCCAGACTGAACCACCAGTATCCACCACGCCTACCAAACCCACCCAGACTGAACCACCAGTATCCACCACGCCTACCAAACCCACCCAGACTGAACCACCAGTATCCACCACGCCTACCAAACCCACCCAGACTGAACCACCAGTATCCACCACGCCTACCAAACCCACCCAGACTGAACCACCAGTATCCACCACGCCTACCAAACCCACCCAGACTGAACCACCAGTATCCACCACGCCTACCAAACCCACCCAGACTGAACCACCAGTATCCACCACGCCTACCAAACCCACCCAGACTGAACCACCAGTATCCACCACGCCTACCAAACCCACCCAGACTGAACCACCAATATCCACCACGCCTACCAGACCCACCCAGACTGAACCACCAGTATCCACCACGCCTACCAAACCCACCCAGACTGAACCACCAGTATCCACCACGCCTACCAAACCCACCCAGACTGAACCACCAGTATCCACCACGCCTACCAAACCCACCCAGACTGAACCACCAGTATCCACCACGCCTACCAAACCCACCCAGACTGAACCACCAGTATCCACCACGCCTACCAAACCCACCTAGACTGAACCACCAGTATCCACCACGCCTACCAAACCCACCCAGACTGAACCACCAGTATCCACCACGCCTACCAAACCCACCCAGACTGAACCACCAGTATCCACCACACCTACCAAACCCACACAGACTGAACCACCAGTATCCACCACGCCTACCAAACCCACCCAGACTGAACCACCAGTATCCACCACGCCTACCAAACCCACCTAGACTGAACCACCAGTATCCACCACGCCTACCAAACCCACCCAGACTGAACCACCAGTATCCACCACGCCTACCAAACCCACCCAGACTGAACCACCAGTATCCACCACGCCTACCAAACCCACCCAGACTGAACCACCAGTATCCACCACGCCTACCAAACCCACCCAGACTGAACCACCAGTATCCACCACGCCTACCAAACCCACCCAGACTGAACCACCAGTATCCACTACGCCTACCAGACCCACCCAGACTGAACCACCAGTATCCACCACGCCTACCAAACCCACCCAGACTGAACCACAACCATGGGAGTCTCCATGCCAAGTGTAGAGCCACGGTGGCGCCATGAAGCTACATGAATGCCCAGAGTATTGCCCAAAAATGTGTGGAAGTGCATAATTGAGACAAAACGTTTGTTTTCCGGGACAGTATCTTTAGAAAAGGTTTTACAGGACAGTATCTTTAGAAAAGGTTTTACGGGACAGTATCTTTAGAAAAGGTTTTACGGGACAGTATCTATAGAAAGGTTTTACGGGACAGTATCTTTAGAAAAGGTTTTACGGGACAGTATCTTTAGAAAAGGTTTTACGGGACAGTATCTTTAGAAAAGGTTTTACAGGACAGTATCTTTAGAAAAGGTTTTACGGGACAGTATCTTTAGAAAAGGTTTTACAGGACAGTATCTATAGAAAAGGTTTTACGGGACAGTATCTTTAGAAAAGGTTTTACGGGACAGTATCTTTAGAAAAGGTTTTACAGGACAGTATCTTTAGAAAAGGTTTTACGGGACAGTATCTATAGAAAAGGTTTTACGGGACAGGTAATAAAAATGGCGGAGCTCTTTATTTTCTGTTTCTTGTTGATGAAACAGTTGATTGCATAATGAGTCATTTTGAGGTGCCAGTTAACATGTATTGTAATGCTAATGGTCTGTTTAGAGCTGTGACAAAGTCATTAAAACATAAAGGGGAAACATGACATCAGTATAATTCCTGAGTTGAATAAAAACATGTTTAAACCCTTTCTCTTGCTTGGAGTTTTCACAAATTTGCCAAAATCGTGTGACATAAAACACTACCTTTCCTTTACCTCTTTAATTAAATATCGTATTTTAGCCTAATCATTTTACAATTGAATTAGACGTTGAACTTTTCACCCTGTAGCGTATGAATCCTATCATCCTCATCACTCATTGACCTAGCTCACACTAAGCTTACATGTGTATTTTGTCAGTGAGTCACAAAATGTGTGTGTATCTCTCTGTGTGTCTGTGTGTGTGTGCTGGGGGACTCCGACTGCTAGAGGAGTAAGGGTGACATCAACAGGCGAGATATATAGCAATGTGCAGTGAAGGGAGCAGAAAGTCATGTTCACAGAGACACAGCTTGTAATGCGTCTGTGTAGCGGGTGAGATGAGTCAGGCGCAGGACAGCAGATATGAGTAATGATAGCAATTCTACTCAATAATATAACAATACACGTTGTATAAATACAAGGCCACAAATACGGACCGCAATACAATTAACAATTACTCACAAACAAACATGGGGGAACAGAGGGTTAAATAATGAACAAGTAATTGGGGAATTGAAACCAGGTGTGTATGACTTGAAAATAAAGGAGAGCTGCACACTCAAGGAGCTCAGATGCAAAAATGTAATATCCAACATTTTGACAGACAAGCTGTCTTCATCAGGGTATAATCACAAACAATGCAGGATGACTCGTTTATATAGTGTCAAAAGACACACAGGTGTCTGTAATCATGGCCAAGAGTGGCCTGACATCATTGGTTAATTCTCAAATATAAAAATGGCATACAAAGAACAGCATACAGACAACAAATGGATAGCATACGATCATAAATTCCTTTTAGACTGCACAAGCTTACAAACAATTACAATAGCAAAGTCACAATAATCACAAGAATGGCTTCAGATCAAAGTCTACGTTGAGACCGAAGGGAACAAGGGTCTTTAAGTTAAAGATCCAGGCAGCCTCTCGTTTTAACAATAAATGATCAAGGTCACCCCCTCTCCTAGGGAGGGTGACTTTTTGATGCCAATATAACGTAGAGACTAAATCGAGTGGTTTGCTTCCAAAAAGTGGGCCGCAACTGGGTAAGTAGAGTTTTTACACCTAATGGTGCTACGATGCTCCGAGATACTTAGAGTGGGGCAAAAAAGTATTTAGTCATACATACATACATACATACATACATACATACATACATACATACATACATACATACATACATACATACATACAGTGGGGCAAAAAAGTATTTAGTCAGCCACCAATTGTGCAAGTTCTCCCACTTAAAAAGATGAGAGGCCTGTAATTTTCATCATAGGTACACTTCAACTATGACAGACAAAATGAGAGAAAAAAATCCAGAAAATCACATTGTAGGATTTTTAATGAATTTATTTGCAAATTGTGGTGGAAA
The DNA here is from genome assembly GCF_036934945.1 of Oncorhynchus masou masou. Lineage (NCBI taxonomy): Eukaryota > Metazoa > Chordata > Actinopteri > Salmoniformes > Salmonidae > Oncorhynchus > Oncorhynchus masou. The sequence goes on from NC_088214.1 coordinate 11,871,870, forward strand.
ATAAGTATTTGGTTAAGAACAAAAGTTTATCTCAATACTTTGTTATATACCCTTTGTTGGCAATGACAGAGATCAAACGTTTTCTGTAAGTCTGTATAGGGCACATATATAACATCCTAATCAGGGGAAATAGGACAGTCCGGGGTTGATGATAATGAATCCCGTTCAGTGAAGCCTAGAAAGCCGGTGACGGAGACCTCCAGAACTGGTGAACAGAATGAGCAGCAGTACCGGGGGGGATCCATGACAGCATCGTTAAATCTCCGAATTGTTTCCCAAAACCATTGTTACGAAGGTTGCACTTGAAAACCCTCGTTTACAAACTGGCTCAGACCACTTGTAGAACAGCTAAGTGTGTAGTTAGGTCATTTTTTGTCCTTCCGCTATAAATAGATTCAGTATGTTTATCTGTCTCTCTGTGACTGCCGATGACTTCAGAACGAAGACTATAGTATAGCTAACAAATACAAAATTACGAAGGATAAAAATATGCTTAAAAAGATCAATTCAGTCTAGGCTACATCTGGCCTATACACTCAGTGGCCAGTTTATTAGGTACACACATCTAGTGCTGGGTCGGGCCCCCCTTTGCCTCGAGAACAGCCTGAATTATTTGGGCATGGAAACGTTGCTCAATTGGTATCACGGGACCTAACGTGTGCCAGGAAAACATTCCCCACACCATCACACCTCCACCACCAGCCTGTACCGTTGGCACCAGGCAGGATGGGGCCATGGGCTCATGCTGCTTATGCCAAACCGCAACAGGAACTGGGTTTTGTCGGACTAGGGCATTGCTTTTCCACTCCTCAATTGTCCAGTGTTGATGATGTCGTGCCCACTGGAGCAGCTTCTTCTTGTTTTTAGCTGATAGGAGTGGAACCCGGTGTGGTCATCTGCTGCAATAGCCCGTCTATGACAAGGACTGACGAGTTGTGCAATCCGAGATGCTGTTTTGCACAGGTTGTACTGCAAAGTTATTTGCCTGTTTGTGTCCCGCCTGTTAGCTTGGACGATTCTTACCATTTCCTTTCGACCTCATATCAACCAGCTGTTTTCGCCCACAGGGCTGCCGCTGACTGGATGTTTTTTGTTTGTCACACCGTTCTCGGTAAACCCTAGACACTGTTGTGCGTGAAAAGCCCAGGATGCCGGCCCTTTCTGAGATACTGGAACCAGCGCGCCTGGCTCCGACGATTATACAACGCTCAAAGTCACTTAGGTTACTCGTTTTGCCAATTATAATGTTCAATCAAACAGTAACTGAATGCCTTGATGCCTGCCCACCTGTTATATATAGCAAGCCACAGCCACATGACTCACTGTCTGTAGGAGAGAACCATTGTCGTGAATGGGGTGGTGTACCTAATAACGGGTCATGGCTAAAGGGATCCAACTTTTGTCAAATTAATGTCAGATTTTACTTTATGTAGCAGGTTGGCATAACTTATGCAGCAGGTTAGGATGATTATCTCAACAGGTTAGGATAATTAGGTTAAGGTTAGGAAAAGGGTTAGCGTTAGGGATATCAAAAATAAAAATATACCTTTTACATTAATTTTACAAAAGCTGAGTCCATTCTAGCCACGACCCTAATAAACTGGAAACTAAGTATATCTTTCAATCATATTGAAATTAATTTCATGTTCATACAATTGAGTTCCATTTGCTAATTGTAGGCGACTGTACAATTTTTTTGCCTCAATATATTTCATGATGTGTAACAATGCGCAATGATGTGCCAAATCCACAATTTAGTGCATTTTTAAATGATAAGCATTAGCATAAGCCGTCTCAATATTTGGAGCCATAAAGGTAATAACATAGCCTACGGCTCGCTCAGTGAAAGTTCTCCCTACGTGGTGTTTTGGGAAACGCATGTGGGTTGAAGGCAAGTAGAATGCCAAGGATGAGGAGGATGCCAAGTACAGACACAGAGAGCATTACCACAGCAGCTGTCCTGGACATCTGAACCACACCAGTATGGGTCTGAGGCACATCAACATTATCGTAGTCTAGATCATCTCTCGATGGTTGTCAGGTATAGCTAGTCTCTGCTGTGTTTGCCCAGTTTACCATGCGCTCCAAGACACCTTTTCGGCAACATTTAGGAGCTTTTTCAGACTCATTGTGGTTGACTGGCAGCCGTTGCCATCAACCGATATTCAAAAAATACATTCCATTCCATGCATGAGCCATATCAGTTAGCATCATTTGAATGAACATTCTACATTACCATGGCAATCCAGCGTCAGTTGATCGAACATTCCAAATGACCATGAAAATATCAAAACTACCAGGTCAGCGAATGTGCGTGGGCGTTGTCCATGGTTCTGAAGTTGGATCTCTGTTGTTGTGAGTTGAGAGGAAGTCTCCCTCCCTCGCCTAACCCGAGCGCTGCTTTCAATTAAAAGAGGTACTCCCTGTATTATAAAATAACATGTCAGCATTACATTTGTTAACGATCTCTGAAGCCTACAGTGTGACTAACCTGTAAACAAACTATCAATGGAGAATGTGCGCAAACGTGCATTAATGAAATGTATAAACTGCACAAAGGAGCAGGTAAGGATTTCCTGTGAGATCCTCGTGTTCCCAGAGCTAATGTCAAGAAAGAGCAATCAAAGAGTCTGGTTACAGGAAGGAAATATACTGCACAGGAGGAGATAAGCATTATAGTTTCAAAAAAGAGGCTATGTCAATGACTGTAGCCTAGCCATTATGCGCAATTGCGCGAGTACGCTATCATAATTCTCAGATTAAATATAATGAACCTATGGCATATGAGTAAATATCATCACATTTGAATACGTTTATAAGTCTACAAATGTGTTCACTATTGAAAATGTTATGCACCAAATAAAATGTTTATTTCCCCGTTGCTCCAGTAGCTGTGTCACGACTTCCGCCGAAGTCGGTCCCTCTCCTTGTTCGGGCGGCGGTCGACGCCACCGGCCTTCTAGCCATCGCCAATCCACTTTTCATTTTCCATTTGTTTTGTCTTTGTCTTACACACCTGGTTTCAATTCCCCAATTACTTGTTCCCCCATGTTTGTTTGTGAGTAATTGTTTATTGTATTGCGGTCCGTATTTGATGGACATCGAGGGGGCCCGGCGTATGCTGTTCGAGCCATCCTGGACTCGAGGTGTCGGGCGAGGGGCCTTCAGTACCCTGTGGAGTGGGAGGGGTACGTTCCGGAGGAGAGATGCTGGGTGCCGTTGGAGGATGTATTGGACCCTTCGTTGCTGCGGGATTTCCACCGCCTCCATCCGGATCGCACTGCGCCTAGTCTTCCGGGTCGTCCCCGTGGTCGGTGTCGGCATGCTGCTGGAGCCACGCGTCAAAGAGGAGGTATTGTTGCGACTTCCGCCGAAGTCAGTCCCTCTCCTTGTTCGGCGGTCGACGTCACCAGCATTCTAGCCATCGCCGATCCACTTTTAATTTTCCATTTGTTTTGTCTTTCTCTTACACACCCACAAACAGGGAAATTCATCCCAATCAAAGGTGTTATGACGTGCTCCACTAAGGCAGTTATTTATCTTATAACTTGTCCTTGTGGTAAAAATGATGTGGGTAAAACAAAGCGTGAAAAGTATAGTACCTAGGCATTTGTAGGGTGACTCATTTTCAATGGATGTATCCCCAGATGTGAAAATGCTAACCTTCTATGGCAGAGAGCAAGCTCTGGTTAAGGTCATGAATTTCGTTTTTTTGTGTGTTCAAGACTAGTCTGAGACCATATACAGCGAGGGAAAAAAGTATTTGATCCCCTGCTGATTTTGTACGTTTGCCCACTGACAAAGAATTGATCAGTCTATAATTTTAATGGTAGGTTTATTTGAACAGTGAGACAGAATAACAAAAAAATCCAGAAAAAGCTTGTCAAAAATGTTAGAATTTGGTTTGTATTTTAATGAGGGAAATAAGTATTTGACCCCTCTGCAAAACATGACTTAGTACTTGGTGGCAAAACCCTTGTTGGCAATCACAGAGGTCAGACGTTTCTTGCGGTTGGCCACCAGGTTTGCACACATCTCAGGAGGGATTTTGTCCCACTCCTCTTTACAGATCTTCTCCAAGTCGCTAAGGTTTCGAGGCTGACGTTTGGCAAATCGAACCTGCAGCTCCCTCCACAGATTTTCTATGGGATTAAGGTCTGGAGGCTGGCTACGCCACTCCAGGACCTTAATGTGCTTCTTCTTGAGCCACTCCTTTGTTGCCTTGGCCGTGTGTTTTGGTCCATTTTCATGCTGGAATACGCATCCACGACCCATTTTCAATGCCCTGGCCGAGGAAAGGAGGTTCTCACCCAAGATTTGACGGTACATGGCCCCGTCCATCGTCCCTTTGATGCGGTGAAGTTGTCCTGTCCCCTTAGCATAAAAACACCTCAAAGCATAATGTTTCCACCTCCGTGTTTGTGGGGGGAATGGTGTTCTTGGGGTCATAGGCAGCATTCCTCTTCCTCCTAACACGGCGAGTTGAGGTAATGCCAAAGAGCTCCATTTTGGTCTCATCTGACCACAACCCTTTTACCCAGTTGTCCTCTGAATCATTCAGATGTTCATTGGCAAACGTCAGACGGGCATGTATATGTGCTTTCTTGAGCAGGGGGATCTTGCGGGCGCTGCAGGATTTCAGTCCTTCACGGCGTAGTGTGTTACCAATTGTTTTCTTGGTGACTATGGTCCCAGCTGCCTTGAGATTATTGACAAGATCCTCCCGTGTAGTTCTGGTCTGATTCCTCACCATTCTCATGATCATTGCAACTCCACGAGGTGAGATCTTGCATCGAGCCCCAGGCCGAGGGAGATTGACAGTTCTTTTGTGTTTCTTCCATTTGCGAATAATCGCACCAACTGTTGTCACCTTCTCACCAAGCTGCTTGGCGATGGTCTTGTAGCCCATTCCAGCCTTGTGTAGGTCTACAATCTTGTCCCTGACATCCTTGGAGAGCTTTGGTCTTGGCCATGGTGGAGAGTTTGGAATCTGATTGATTGATTGGTTCTGTGGACAGGTGTCTTTTATACAGGTAACAAACTGAGATTATGAGCAGTACCTTTAAGAGTGTGCTCCTAATCTCAGCTCGTTACCTGTATAAAAGACACCTGGGAGCCAGAAATCTTTCTGATTGAGAGGGGGTCAAATACTTATTTCCCTCATTAAAATGCAAATCAATTTATAACATTTTTGACATGAGTTTTTCTGGATTCTTTTGTTGTTATTCTGTCTCTCACTGTTCAAATAAACCTACCATTAAAATTCTAGACTGATCATTTCTTTGTCAGTGGGCAAACGTACAAAATCAGCAGGGGATCAAATACTTTCCCCCCTCACTGTAGGGATGTCTGGTGATGGAAAGACAACATCCTGAAACAGAGAAAGAGCATTTGAAAATATGACCCTATCATCTTCTTACAGATGAATCTTTACTGGTTTCATCCCGTTTTGCAGGTCATTGATAATAATAGAGAACAGAACAGGAGCTAAAATGGAACCCTGGGTTACAGGGTAGTAATCTCAAGGAAGCTAGACTTGTGATTCTCAGCATAGACACATTGTGTTATGCCTACAAGATAGTTCCTGAACCAATTGGCTAACCAGACTGGCTAGCCACAGCTCATGGTCAACTGAATCAAAGACAGACAGCCCCGTCACTGAGACCAATGTCACCGAGTTTGTAAACAACTGAATCAAAAACCTTTTTTAAATCAACAAACAATGCAGCACAATGTTTTTTCCAGTGCATTTATGATGTAATCTGCCACTGCCATAGCTACAGTTATGGTACTATGCCTTCAGGTTTGGGGTTAACTCCACTCATTCAATTCCCTCTTTCCCACTAATGTCAATTCCATTTCATTCAATTCAAGTTCCATTTGAATTCCGAGATAATTCAATTCCTCTCAGTTCCAATGTTAGAATTCTTGGAATTGACCTTTTCCCAGTTTTAAAATGATCCCCAACACTTCCACAAATGACGATTCACTTTTTAATTCCCCTCAGGCTTTTAGGCTGATACTGCCACTGTTCAGACAGCCTAGCTATCTGAGTGAGTTCAATCATTTCATTGGAATTGACCATGCTCAGGATGTTCTATTCAAGTAGGAATTTCTTTAGCTGTGAGTTCACTAGGGACTCAGACTTTTAGTTATTCTCATCTGAAGCCCTCTACCCTTTTAGAAGCCGGAGGACATAAGCTGATAGCCACATTTTTGGTATAGAATTGGTCAAGGGACCTAAGTTGAAAATGTGAGGCCCAGCAATAATACCAGCTGCTGTCTTTAAGAGGTAGGGATGCAATACTTTTCACGGTCTATAGGCCTCTGCATAAGAAACAGGCTCAGAGTTCACACCAGGGCCTATATTAGAGCGCACTGTAACAACTTACACCAGAGGAATGTGCTCCACCATCATAAGACTGAACCAGCAGATATGAAGTGTTTGTTAAAGACCACCCACAATATCAGCTTTATCCTTCACTTCATTAGAATCCACCACTATAAGGACAGTGTGGCCAGAGAACCTGACACTGATTTGATTCGTTTCCAGAACTTGGTAGGGTTGTTAGGGTGACTGCTTTCAGATAGAACTCTGACTTAGACTTCCTGATCAACCCTGTACACCAGTCAGCAGGTGCATTTGTACCTCTAGCATTAGCCCAAGAAACATTTCTCTGTCCAATTCATTCTGCCTATCAGGATTAAGGTAAGACCCAGTTGCAGACCGTGTCGAAGTAACAATGTTTATTACAGCAACAGAGGCAAAGGTACAGGACAGTAGACAGGGCCAGGGTCAAGGGCAGGGGCAAGGGCAGGCTCAGGGCCAGGGCCAGGCAGAGTAGTCAGGCGGGCTGGTTCAGGGTCAGAGGCAGGCAGAGTAGTCAGGCGGGCTGGTTCAGGGTCAGAGGCAGGCAGAGGAGTCAGGCGGGCTGGTTCAGGGTCAGAGGCAGAGTAGTCAGGCGGGCTGGTTCAGGGTCAGAGGCAGGCAGAGGAGTCAGGCGGGCTGGTTCAGGGTCAGAGGCAGAGTAGTCAGGCGGGCTGGTTCAGGGTCAGAGGCAGGCAGAGTAGTCAGGCGGGCTGGTTCAGGGTCAGAGGCAGAGTAGTCAGGCGGGCTGGTTCAGGGTCAGAGGCAGAGTAGTCAGGGGCGGGCTGGTTCAGGGCCAGAGGCAGAGTAGTCAAGCGGGCTGGTTCAGGGTCAGAGGCAGAGTAGTCAGGCGGGCTGGTTCAGGGTCAGAGGCAGAGTAGTCAGGCGGGCTGGTTCAGGGTCAGAGGCAGAGTAGTCAGGCGGGCTGGGTCAGGGTCAGAGGCAGAGTAGTCAGGCGGGCTGGTTCAGGGTCAGAGGCAGAGTAGTCAGGCGGGCTGGTTCAGGGTCAGAGGCAGGCAGAGTAGTCAGGCAGGCTGGTTCAGGATCAGAGGCAGAGTAGTCAGGCGGGCTGGTTCAGGGTCAGAGGCAGAGTAGTCAGGCGCGCTGGTTCAGGGTCAGAGGCAGAGTAGTCAGGCGGGCTGGTTCAGGGTCAGAGGCAGGCAGAGTAGTCAGGCGGGCTGGTTCAGGGTCAGAGGCAGGCAGAGTAGTCAGGCGGGCTGGTTCAGGGTCAGAGGCAGGCAGAGTAGTCAGGTGGGCTGGTTCAGGGTCAGAGGCAGGCAGAGTAGTCAGGCGGGCTGGTTCAGGGTCAGAGGCAGGGTAGTCAGTTAAGTTAAGAACAAAATCTTATTTTTAATGACGGGGTTAACTGCTTGTTCAGGGGCAGAATGACAGATTTGTACCTTGTCTGCTCGGGGGTTTGAACTCGCAACCTTCTGGTTACTAGTCACACGCTCTAATCACTAGGCTACCCTGCCGCCCCATTTGCTTGTGTAAGAAGTACAAAACTGCCCAAAGCTAAACCCAGTTACATTTTTTTAAAGACATTTTAGGCACTTTGGTGAGCAAGTGCATGATCTGTTAAGTACAAATGAATAATTTATATGTTGAATTCACATATCCATCTCAACCAAAAGTCTAAAAGATAAAGAATATGACTCAAATCAAATCTTAAATGAACTGTTAAATAAAGTTTGCTTTGATTTAGTCCTATTCTTAACTTAGATTTTTCGTTGAGATGGAGACATGAATCCAACATATAAATGATTCATTTGTAGACAAACTGGAATTAAAGGCAGACTAAGTCAGGGCCACAGATGGAGCTATCCAAGCATAAGATACATATCCTTCAAATGTTGATATGTTGTTGCTTTGACAACCCAAACACAATTTAAAATCACTAAATATCATTACATTTTAAATCAACCAACGATTGGAAACCTAGACCTATTATATTGTCTATTGGTAGTTGAATTCTGGATTGAATTGAAGTAATACACTATATATATAAAAAGTATGTGGACACCCCTTCAAATGAGTGGATTCGGCTAAATGAAATGTTTTTCCATGTCGGAGCAGCAGCACACAAGCCTAAGATCACCCTGCAGAATGTCAGGCGTCAGCTGGTGTGACCGTCTCACCGTCATTGTACTCTAGATCAGTGGAAACGCGTTCTCTGGAGTGATGAATCACGCTTCACCATCTGACAGTCTTATAGACGAATCTGGGTTTGGAGGATGCCCGGAGAACACTACCTGCCCAAATGCATAGTGCCAACTGTAAAGATTGGTGTAGGAGGGCTAGACCCCTTAGTTCCAGTGAAGGGAAATATTAACGCTACATCATACAATGACATTCTAGACGATTCTGTTCTTCCAACTTTGTGGCAGCAGTTTGGGGAAGGCCCTTTCCTGTTTCATCATGACAATGCCCAGTTCACAAAGCGAGATCCATACAGAAATGGTTTGTCAAGATCGGTGTGGAAGAACTTGACTGGCCTGCACAGAACCCTGACCTCAACCCCATCGAACACCTTTGGGATGAATTGGAACAAGAGGAATACATACTATGTAAGAATGATGTTCATTGACTACAGCTCAGCATTCAACACCATAGTAGCCTCCAAGCTCATCATTAAGCTTGAGGCCCTGGGCCTCAACCCCGCCCTGTGAAACTGTGTCCTGGACTTTCTGACGGGCCGCACCCAGGTGGTGAAGGTGGGAAACAACATCTCCAAGGGTCATCATCAAGGGTGCGTTCTCAGCCCTCTCCTGTACTCCCTGTTCACCCATGACTGCGTCTCCATGCACACCTTCAACTCAATCATCAAGTTTGCAGACGACACAACAGTTATAGGCTTTATTATCAACAATGACGAGATGGCCTACAGGGAGGAGGTGAGGCCACTCGGGGTATGGTGTCAGGAAAACAACCTGTCACTCAACGTCAACAAAACAAAGGAGATGATCGTGGACTTCAGGAAACAGCAGAGGGAACACCCCCATCCACATCGACGGGACAGTAGTGGAGAAGGTGGAGAATTTTAAGTTCTTCAGCGTACACATCACGGACAAACTGAAATGGTCCACCCACACAGATAGTGTGGTGAAGAAGGCACAACCCCACCTCTTCAACCTCAGGAGGCTCAATACATTTGGCTTGTCACCTAAAAACCTGCATCCTGTCGGCCTGTATCACCGCCTTGTACTCAACTGCACCACCCTCAACCGCAAGGCTCTCCAGAGGGGCCAAACTACATGCCCTCCAGGTCACCGACAGCACCCAATGTCACCAAAATGTCCCTAGATAAGAACCACAACCACCCAAGCCACTGCCTGTTCACCCCGCTATCATTCAGAAGGACAGGTCAGTACAGGTGCATCAAAGATGGGACCGAGAGACTGAACAGCTTCTATCTCAGCTTCTATATCAAAGGTGTCCACATACGTTTGGTCATGTTGTCTACCTCTTGATAATTCAAATGCTATATAGTCTGAAATAGCATCATTGATGAGTGATACAGTACGGTGACATATCATTTGCTCTGTTAAACCCTTTAGAATAACTTCCATAGCAACAGTGAATCTATTTAGTTCTTAAGTGGAGTTCTCTGAACGATTATTATAATGGTCACACATTGATAGTAGTCAGTGACAAATATCAAAGCTAAGCAGGGCTGGTTAAAACCCCAGGTGGGACACCAAAGAGTAGATGTACATAGATCAATTCTCCTGTAGGAGGTGCTGCCCAGCCTATAGTTTGTTGTCTTCTGATGGTGGATATAACGTTGAAGATCTGACATTGTTTTAAAGGTCCACATTCTACAAATTTCATACAAACTTCATCTATGTTGAACTTTGGTTACAATGATGACAATCCTGTGGTTGAAATTTCACCCTCAAAACAGTTTATATTGATCACTTTTTTCAAATCCAATGTATTTTCCACATAGATTCCACATCACCATACGTTTACAAATGACGTTGAAACAACGTTGATTCAACCAGTTTGTGCCCAGTGGGATAGGGTTAGGGTAGTGTGAAGGTTAGTATACACCATACAAATGACATTATTAGAAAGCAACAAAGTGACAACCCAGACGCTATTTCAGAGGTAATATTTAGACAGACTTGTCTGTTAGTAATATCACTGGGATGATTGACAGGCTGCTCTCCAGTAGACTATGGTCTCTGCCTGACAACAAGATGTGGAGAGAGATGTATGTTTTCAGTAGAGTTCAGACAGGGCCCAGGGGTTTTCACATGATGTCTGTGACAGAGGTTCCATTTGAGACCATGCTGCCTTGGTGACAAGTCTGTCACTGTCCAGGAACAGAACGGTTACATTACTACAACGTTACGTATACCCTACAGAAATATATACATGAGTAAGAGGCAGGGATATGTGGCACCCTGCCACTCTCCTTCACCAACCCACTTCCTCCTCTCTTTTTTAACCTCACTTCCCCCTCTCTACGCTCTCCCTCTTTGCCCTCTCCATCTCTACGCTCTCCCTCTCTACGCTCTCCCTCTCTGCCCTCTCCCTCTCTGCCCTCTCCCTCTCTACGCTCTCTCTCTGCCCTCTCCCATCTCTACGCTCTCCCTCTGCCCTCTCCCCTCTCTGCCCTCTCTGCCCTCTCCCTCTCTACGCTCTCTCTCTGCCCTCTCCCTCTCTACGCTCTCCTCTCTGCCCTCTCTCTCTACGCTCTCCCTCTTTGCCCTCTCCCTCTCTACGCTCTCCCTCTCTGCCCTCTCCCTCTCTGCCCTCTCCCTCTCTGCCCTCTCCCTCTCTACGCTCTCCCTCTCTGCCCTCTCCCTCTCTGCCCTCTCCTCTCTACGCTCTCTCTCTGCCCTCTCTCCTACGCTCTCTCTCTCTGCCCTCTCCCTCTCTGCCCTCTCCCTCTCTGCCCTCTCCCTCTACGCCCTCTCCCTCTCTGCCCTCTCCCTCTCTGCCCTCTCCTCTCTGCCCTCTCCCTCTCTGCCCTCTCCCTCTCTACGCTCTCTCTCTCTGCCCTCTCCCTCTCTGCTCTCTCCCTCTCTGCCCTCTCGCTCTCTGCCCTCTAAATTTCTTTCTCCCTATCTCCCTTTTTACCTCTCTTCCTTTTTAGCCTCTAGCATGCAGCTGTTGTTCAGACCGTTTCTTAATAACCAGGCTCACTCAATTAGCCCCTTCCTTCCTGACGAGGACGCCCGTCCTCTGGCCTGGCTCTCTCTCTGTGTGTGTGTGTGTGTGTGTGTGTGTGTGTGTGTGTGTGTGTGTGTGCGTGCGTGCGTGTGTGTGTGTCCGCATGCTGCCAGTAGCGGTTCTTCAACTACATCACAGTGCTGAGTCACATGTCTCTCTGCCCCCCTACCCCCCCACCCTGTCCCTCCTCCCCAGCCTCCCTGCCCGCCCGCAGTGGGTTTAGCCACTGCTGAGCTAACTCTCTCTCTCATAGAGACAAACACACTCGATTTTGGCTCTGGGCCACGCGACTTGTTCTTAGTAGTGATTTTCCTGCTCCAGCGGCGATGATGGAACAAGCACCATTACCCAGAGTTGTGTGTGTGTGTGTGTGTGTGTGTGTGTGTGTGTGTGTGTGTGTGTGTGTGTGTGTGTGTGTGTGTGTGTGTGTGTGTGTGTGTGTGAGACCCAGGTGCTTTATAATAATCTGACTCTAGTCAAAGGAGAGAAACACACCGTCTGTAACGTAGTCTAGTCAGTCTGTAGTCTCTGTAACGTAGTCTAGTCAGTCTGTAGTCTCTGTAACGTAGTCTAGTCAGTCTGTAGTCTCTGTAACGTAGTCTAGTCAGTCTGTAGTCTCTGTAACGTAGTCTAGTCAGTCTGTAGTCTCTGTAACGTAGTCTAGTCAGTCTGTAGTCTCTGTAACGTAGTCTAGTCAGTCTGTAGTCTCTGTAACGTAGTCTAGTCAGTCTGTAGTCTCTGTAACGTAGTCTAGTCAGTCTGTAGTCTCTGTAACGTAGTCTAGTCAGTCTGTAGTCTCTGTAACGTAGTCTAGTCAGTCTGTAGTCTCTGTAACGTAGTCTAGTCAGTCTGTAGTCTCTGTAACGTAGTCTAGTCAGTCTGTAGTCTCTGTAACGTAGTCTAGTCAGTCTGTAGTCTCTGTAACGTAGTCTAGTCAGTCTGTAGTCTCTGTAACGTAGTCTAGTCAGTCTGTAGTCTCTGTAACGTAGTCTAGTCAGTCTGTAGTCTCTGTAACGTAGTCTAGTCAGTCTGTAGTCTCTGTAACGTAGTCTAGTCAGTCTGTAGTCTCTGTAACGTAGTCTAGTCAGTCTGTAGTCTCTGTAACGTAGTCTAGTCAGTCTGTAGTCTCTGTAACGTAGTCTAGTCAGTCTGTAGTCTCTGTAACGTAGTCTAGTCAGTCTGTAGTCTCTGTAACGTAGTCTAGTCAGTCTGTAGTCTCTGTAACGTAGTCTAGTCAGTCTGTAGTCTCTGTAACGTAGTCTAGTCAGTCTGTAGTCTCTGTAACATAGTCTAGTCAGTCTGTAGTCTCTGTAACGTAGTCTAGTCAGTCTGTAGTCTCTGTAACGTAGTCTAGTCAGTCTGTAGTCTCTGTAACGTAGTCTAGTCAGTCTGTAGTCTCTGTAACGTAGTCTAGTCAGTCTGTAGTCTCTGTAACGTAGTCTAGTCAGTCTGTAGTCTCTGTAACGTAGTCTAGTCAGTCTGTAGTCTCTGTAACGTAGTCTAGTCAGTCTGTAGTCTCTGTAACGTAGTCTAGTCAGTCTGTAGTCTCTGTAACGTAGTCTAGTCAGTCTGTAGTCTCTGTAACGTAGTCTAGTCAGTCTGTAGTCTCTGTAACGTAGTCTAGTCAGTCTGTAGTCTCTGTAACGTAGTCTAGTCAGTCTGTAGTCTCTGTAACGTAGTCTAGTCAGCCTGTAGTCTCTGTAACGTAGTCTAGTCAGTCTGTAGTCTCTGTAACGTAGTCTAGTCAGTCTGTAGTCTCTGTAACGTAGTCTAGTCAGTCTGTAGTCTCTGTAACGTAGTCTAGTCAGTCTGTAGTCTCTGTAACGTAGTCTAGTCAGTCTGTAGTCTCTGTAACGTAGTCTAGTCAGTCTGTAGTCTCTGTAACGTAGTCTAGTCAGTCTGTAGTCTCTGTAACGTAGTCTAGTCAGTCTGTAGTCTCTGTAACGTAGTCTAGTCAGTCTGTAGTCTCTGTAACGTAGTCTAGTCAGTCTGTAGTCTCTGTAACGTAGTCTAGTCAGTCTGTAGTCTCTGTAACGTAGTCTAGTCAGTCTGTAGTCTCTGTAACGTAGTCTAGTCAGTCTGTAGTCTCTGTAACGTAGTCTAGTCAGTCTGTAGTCTCTGTAACATAGTCTAGTCAGTCTGTAGTCTCTGTAACATAGTCTAGTCAGTCTGTAGTCTCTGTAACGTAGTCTAGTCAGTCTGTAGTCTCTGTAACGTAGTCTAGTCAGTCTGTAGTCTCTGTAACGTAGTCTAGTCAGTCTGTAGTCTCTGTAACGTAGTCTAGTCAGTCTGTAGTCTCTGTAACGTAGTCTAGTCAGTCTGTAGTCTCTGTAACATAGTCTAGTCAGTCTGTAGTCTCTGTAACGTAGTCTAGTCAGTCTGTAGTCTCTGTAACGTAGTTTAGTCAGTCTGTAGTCTCTGTAACGTAGTCTAGTCAGTCTGTAGTCTCTGTAACGTAGTCTAGTCAGTCTGTAGTCTCTGTAACGTAGTCTAGTCAGTCTGTAGTCTCTGTAACGTAGTCTAGTCAGTCTGTAGTCTCTGTAACGTAGTCTAGTCAGTCTGTAGTCTCTGTAACGTAGTCTAGTCAGTCTGTAGTCTCTGTAACGTAGTCTAGTCAGTCTGTAGTCTCTGTAACGTAGTCTAGTCAGTCTGTAGTCTCTGTAACGTAGTCTAGTCAGTCTGTAGTCTCTGTAACATAGTCTAGTCAGTCTGTAGTCTCTGTAACGTAGTCTAGTCAGTCTGTAGTCTCTGTAACGTAGTCTAGTCAGTCTGTAGTCTCTGTAACGTAGTCTAGTCAGTCTGTAGTCTCTGTAACATAGTCTAGTCAGTCTGTAGTCTCTGTAACGTAGCCTAGTCAGTCTGTAGTCTCTGTAACGTAGTCTAGTCAGTCTGTAGTCTCTGTAACGTAGTCTAGTCAGTCTGTAGTCTCTGTAACGTAGTCTAGTCAGTCTGTAGTCTCTGTAACGTAGTCTAGTCGTCAGTCTGTAGTCTCTGTAACGTAGTCTAGTCAGTCTGTAGTCTCTGTAACGTAGTCTAGTCAGTCTGTAGTCTCTGTAACGTAGTCTAGTCATTCTGTAGTCTCTGTAACATAGTCTAGTCAGTCTGTAGTCTCTGTAACGTAGTCTAGTCAGTCTGTAGTCTCTGTAACGTAGTCTAGTCAGTCTGTAGTCTCTGTAACGTAGTCTAGTCAGTCTGTAGTCTCTGTAACGTAGTCTAGTCAGTCTGTAGTCTCTGTAACGTAGTCTAGTCAGTCTGTAGTCTCGGTAACGTAGTCTAGTCAGTCTGTAGTCTCTGTAACGTAGTCTAGTCAGTCTGTAGTCTCTGTAACATAGTCTAGTCAGTCTGTAGTCTCTGTAACATAGTCTAGTCAGTCTGTAGTCTCTGTAACATAGTCTAGTCAGTCTGTAGTCTCTGTAACGTAGTCTAGTCAGTCTGTAGTCTCTGTAACGTAGTCTAGTCAGTCTGTAGTCTCTGTAACGTAGTCTAGTCAGTCTGTAGTCTCTGTAACGTAGTCTAGTCAGTCTGTAGTCTCTGTAACGTAGTCTAGTCAGTCTGTAGTCTCTGTAACATAGTCTAGTCAGTCTGTAGTCTCTGTAACGTAGTCTAGTCAGTCTGTAGTCTCTGTAACATAGTCTAGTCAGTCTGTAGTCTCTGTAACGTAGTCTAGTCAGTCTGTAGTCTCTGTAACGTAGTCTAGTCAGTCTGTAGTCTCTGTAACGTAGTCTAGTCAGTCTGTAGTCTCTGTAACGTAGTCTAGTCAGTCTGTAGTCTCTGTAACGTAGTCTAGTCAGTCTGTAGTCTCTGTAACGTAGTCTAGTCAGTCTGTAGTCTCTGTAACGTAGTCTAGTCAGTCTGTAGTCTCTGTAACGTAGTCTAGTCATTCTGTAGTCTCTGTAACATAGTCTAGTCAGTCTGTAGTCTCTGTAACGTAGTCTAGTCAGTCTGTAGTCTCTGTAACATAGTCTAGTCAGTCTGTAGTCTCTGTAACGTAGTCTAGTCATTCTGTAGTCTCTGTAACGTAGTCTAGTCAGTCTGTAGTCTCTGTAACATAGTCTAGTCAGTCTGTAGTCTCTGTAACGTAGTCTAGTCAGTCTGTAGTCTCTGTAACGTAGTCTAGTCAGTCTGTAGTCTCTGTAACGTAGTCTAGTCAGTCTGTAGTCTCTGTAACGTAGTCTAGTCAGTCTGTAGTCTCGGTAACGTAGTCTAGTCAGTCTGTAGTCTCTGTAACGTAGTCTAGTCAGTCTGTAGTCTCTGTAACATAGTCTAGTCAGTCTGTAGTCTCTGTAACATAGTCTAGTCAGTCTGTAGTCTCTGTAACATAGTCTAGTCAGTCTGTAGTCTCGGTAACGTAGTCTAGTCAGTCTGTAGTCTCTGTAACGTAGTCTAGTCAGTCTGTAGTCTCTGTAACGTAGTCTAGTCAGTCTGTAGTCTCTGTAACGTAGTCTAGTCAGTCTGTAGTCTCGGTAACGTAGTCTAGTCAGTCTGTAGTCTCTGTAACATAGTCTAGTCAGTCTGTAGTCTCTGTAACGTAGTCTAGTCAGTCTGTAGTCTCTGTAACATAGTCTAGTCAGTCTGTAGTCTCTGTAACGTAGTCTAGTCAGTCTGTAGTCTGTAACGTAGTCTAGTCAGTCTGTAGTCTCTGTAACGTAGTCTAGTCAGTCTGTAGTCTCTGTAACGTAGTCTAGTCAGTCTGTAGTCTCTGTAACGTAGTCTAGTCAGTCTGTAGTCTCTGTAACGTAGTCTAGTCAGTCTGTAGTCTCTGTAACGTAGTCTAGTCAGTCTGTAGTCTCTGTAACGTAGTCTAGTCATTCTGTAGTCTCTGTAACATAGTCTAGTCAAGTCTCTGTAACGTAGTCAGTCAGTCTGTAGTCTCTGTAACATAGTCTAGTCAGTCTGTAGTCTCTGTAACGTAGTCTAGTCATTCTGTAGTCTCTGTAACGTAGTCTAGTCAGTCTGTAGTCTCTGTAACATAGTCTAGTCAGTCTGTAGTCTCTGAAACATAGTCTAGTCAGTCTGTAGTCTCTGTAACATAGTCTAGTCAGTCTGTAGTCTCTGTAACGTAGTCTAGTCAGTCTGTAGTCTCTGTAACGTAGTCTAGTCAGTCTGTAGTCTCTGTAACGTAGTCTAGTCAGTCTGTAGTCTCTGTAACCATAGTCAGTCTGTAGTCTCTGTAACGAAGTCAGTCTGTAGTTCTGTCGTAGTCTAGTCAGTCTGTAGTCTCTGTAACTAGTCTAGTCAGTCTGTAGTCTCTGTAACATAGTCTAGTCAGTCTGTAGTCTCTGTAACGTAGTCTAGTCAGTCTGTAGTCTCTGTAACATAGTCTAGTCAGTCTGTAGTCTCTGTAACGTAGTCTAGTCAGTCTGTAGTCTCTGTAACATAGTCTAGTCAGTCTGTAGTCTCTGTAACATAGTCTAGTCAGTCTGTAGTCTCTGTAACATAGTCTAGTCAGTCTGTAGTCTCTGTAACGTAGTCTAGTCAGAGGAGACACACACCGTCTGTAGTCTCTGTAACGTAGTCTAGTCAGAGGAGAGAAACACTGTTGGTAGTCTCTGTAAGGTATTGTGTGAGTATGTGTGTTTGTCTGCCTTCCATCCTCATGAAGATAAATACTGTTTGTTTCACTACATAAACATTGGATCAATTTAGCTGTGGGAACATTGGCATTGTTCTGCCTTTGGAACACTGATTACCCAGCTTAAACAGAAATGGAGCTGTAAGCTGCAGTATGATTTAACCACTCACTTTTCTACTCTCTGCAGCTGCGGTGATTGGTTAAGGCAGTCAGCTGGCCGATATCTCTTTATGCCTTACCTGCTGTGTCAACTCCCTGCTCAGGAGGTAGGATGAAGATGCCCCAAGGTGTTTCCCAAACTCGGTCCTGGGGATCTCAAGGGGTCCGCAGATTTTTTTTTTTATACTAGCACTACACAGCTGATTCAAATAATCAAAGCTTAATGATGAGTTGATTATTTTAGTGCTATGGCAAAAAACAAAATGTGCACCTCTTGGGTCTCCAGGAAGATGGAAACACCCTCCAGGGTATAGACATTGATCCAGTGGAGGCTGCTGAGGGGAGGACGGCTCATAATGATGTCTGGAACAGAGCAAATGGAATGGCATCAGACACCTGGAAACCAGCCATTACCACGAGCCTGTTCTCCCAATTAAGGTGCCACCAACCTCCTGTGCACTGATCCAATGTCAGGTTTGACTATATCATGGTTAGGTTAGGATTTGCTGGAGACTTACTCTCCTTGCAAACCGTGGTTACTGTCCTTGCAAACCATGGTTACTGTCCTTATGAACCATGGTTACTGTCCTTACGAACCATGGTTACTGTCCTTACGAACCATGGTTACTGTCCTTACGAACCATGGTTACTGTCCTTACGAACCATGATTACTGTCCTTACGAACCATGATTACTGTCTTTATGAACCTTGGTTACTGTCCTTACGAACCTTGGTTACTGTCCTTACGAACCATGGTTACTGTCCTTACGAACCATGGTTACTGTCTTTATGAACCTTGGTTACTGTCCTTACGAACCTTGGTTACTGTCCTTACGAACCATGGTTACTGTCCTTACGAACCATGGTTACTGTGAGGGGAACCATGATTACTGTCCTTACGAACCATGATTACTGTCCTTACGAACCATGGTTACTGTCCTTACGAACCATGGTTACTGTCCTTACGAACCTTGGTTACTGTCCTTACGAACCATGGTTACTGTCCTTACGAACCATGGTTACTGTCCTTACGAACCTTGGTTACTGTCCTTACGAACCATGGTTACTGTCCTTACGAACCTTGGTTACTGTCCAGAACCATGGTTACTGTCAAACCTTGGTTACTGTCCTTACGAACCATGGGTGTCTCTCAATCTCAGTGGTATAAAGTCAGTCGCTTCAGGATTTCACAGGATTTTTTGGTGATATTTGCCAACAAAAATGCTTGATTTTCCGCAGACAATGAAATGATTTTGTCCAATTTGTTTGCGAAAATCCACTGACGAGAGAAACAGTTTGTTGATGTGGCTCGATGATTTAACCCCATTATACGGTAAATGTGCGGTGATTTTAAAGGGCCAAGATGGGTAAAGTGGTCAGTTCTAACTGGAGGGTCAGGGTTGCAATTCCCAAGATTTGCCTCATGCCTGGGTGCATCTCAATAGTCCAAAGTAGATTCTTTTCCTTGTCTCCTTTCCTTCATCTGTAGCCTATTGATGTGGGAGGAATTGGGCAAGTGAAGATATAGGCCTTATGGAAACCATTATTTTACCTGTCTGACATGTGTTTTCAGATCAGTGCAGATGAAGGAGTGGAAAACAAGGAAACAGCTCAGACTAAGAGAAGAGCAGTCTGTCCCTCTGCCTGGCTGGTAGCAACCTGTATTTTTATACCTGGCAGATATACCCCCCAAAGGCTCTCCTTCCTCCCTCACCAGAAAATGAGCAGGTTTAAAGGTTGTGTTTGAGGATTTCATTCCCACCGGAGACTGAGGCAGAATATAAATGCACATTTAGCCGTGGGGAGTCTGAGGTCCAGGCGACTTACACATGCACGCACGCATACACACACACACACACACACACACACACACACACACACACACACACACACACACACACACACACACACACACACACACACACACACACACACACACACACACACACACACACACACACACACACACACACACACACACACACACAATGGAACAGCTGCCATTATGCCCTAGCTCTCTCTCCTGTTAACAACCTCCTCCCAGGATTCTAGCGGTAAGCTATGTTAATGCGCCTTATTGCTGTAGCGCAGGTGAAACAGTCCCTGCCAGATATATTGAATTAGCTCTGCTCCAGTCATTATCACAACATGTGCCAGGCCTGTGTACCGCAGCCACTGACCAGGAGAGGATAGCTGTCCAATCAGAAATGTGCAGGAGTTATATTTGTGTCACTATAAAATATGAAGTTAAAATATTAAATGTGCTGAAGTGTGATTAAAGAACAGGAGTGACCCAAATGTGTCCATTTTAGGAGTGTGTGTTTGGAGGTGATTTTAGGAGTGTGTGTTTGGTGTGTGTGTGTGTGTGTGTGTGTGTGTGTGTGTGTGTGTGTGTGTGTGTGTGTGTGTGTGTGTGTGTGTGTGTGTGTGTGTGTGTGTGTGTGTGTGTGCCTGCACGTGTGGTAATTTAACAGTCATTGATAAACAGGCCTTGTTTACTTTAGCAGCTATCTGTTCCGTACTATGCCCATTCCTTGACCTCACTGTCTCATGTTCACCTGCACTTTAACCTCATCTTCAACCCGAACTGTAGGCCACAAAAACATTATTTGAAGATTTCCTTGGATGATGACCTTTCACCTAACTGTGTCATAGGGCCTCCAAATGTCCCCTGTCATTCATACCAGGAGCTCAGACCTCATGTGCCCTCCAAGTTTCAAATGTCACACATGGTCTCTTTTCATAGGTCAATTATTAGAGGAGATAGTGGCAGTATTCACCTATTTATATGTGGATTATTTTAGTGGAATGCTATAGCCTCAAGCAAATGCGATAAACAAAATATTAACTCACTGCACGTAAATTAGGATTGAGTGCTGTAATGAAACAAATACAAGTAGGCCCCCTGGTGGCCAATTACCAAATAATCAGATTATTACTCAAACAGTATCGGAACGGCCAAGAAACTCACAAATAATGCTACAATGTGCATTGATTTCAAACTGGTTTGATACTATCAGTATCGATCAATATTACATGTTCCTCTCACTCTAAAAAATAAAAAAAGTCTTCAGATCACAACGTGTTGGGGTTGGTCTGTCAGTCTCTCTGTAAATCTTTGAGGATAAATTACAAAATTTCCCCCGAGAGACACAGCTGTGATTCTGCCAGGATTCTCTCAGACAGCCCCCCCCCCCACCCCCGACTGCCCCAGGAAGATTTACGACACCTTCTAACCCAACCCACACTCCCTCTACCTCACCCCTCATCTCAACCCCGCCCCCTTTTCCTCACTCCTCATCTCAACCCCTCGCCCCCTCTACCTCACTCCTCATTTCAACCTATCGCACCCTCTACCTCAACCCTCAGCTCAACCCCTCACCCTCTACCTCACCCCTCATCTCAACCCCTCCCCCTTTTCCTCACTCCTCATCTCAACCCCTCGCCCCCTCTACCTCACTCCTCATCTCAACCTATCGCACCCTCTACCTCAACCATCAGCTCAACCCCTCACCCCTCTACCTCACCCCTCATCTCAACCCCTCCCCCTTTTCCTCACTCCTCAGCTCAATCCCGCCCACTCACCCAACCCACTCATGCCAGTTAGTCTTTTCTTTTCCAAGCTATTCTGTTTCATCAGTGCCAAACAACACTGTAGGTGGCTTTCTGTCTATTCCACCCCTCCCCTCCCTACTCCTCCACTCTGCTTGTTATAGATAATAGAAATAGCAGGATGGTTGACTCACAACAGCAGACTTTTCTGAGTACAGAAGTTGTCAATGCAGATGCTGTCAACACATTTGTGTTCCTGGAAAAAGAGTACCGCTTCACTTCAACTTGAGGGGAGTCGGGGAAACTTTGTGTAGCAGGCTCATCAAGATATTCAAATGTGAAATACTTTCTCCAACTTGACAGCTGCATCACATTCATGTTGTTGTTCAGTGACTGTGTATTGATACCAAACTGTGAATAGCAGACAGACATGACCTACATTCTACATGAAAAGGTCCGTTTGATGTCAACCTAGAGCCGTTTGCATTCCACAGCCTCTAATGATCATATTCCTATTGTATTCGTCAAAGATTCATCAAACAATATGACAGGAGAGCAGAGTGAATTGGAACAGCCAGGAGAGAGAACAAATTAACTCCTACACTCGACTCTTCATTAAAATATGATTTCACCTACATTTCAGCTATAATACCATCATTAAGGTGTGAAGTGATTAATGAACACATCTTCCAACCGTGAGAGAGAGAGAGTCTATTGGCTGTGTCTTCCCACATTCTGTAACATTTAGGCCAAATACAACAAGTAACAACATAGATGAATGAAAGACATGAACCCCTGTAGCTGGTGAGGGTTTAGGGAGCAACGCTTTAATGATGAAACACTTTCCGAGAGATGTCCTTTAGTTCACATTGACAGGATTCTGTGCACAGTGCAGTCAATAGTATGTATATTCTGGTAATGTTTAATTTCAAGGTATGTGTATAAACTGTTTATATATACACAGTACACATGTATATACAGGTTAATAAACAATTGACTGAAAACAAAACATTATCAATATACAGTACCACACAAAAGTTGACACGCCTACTCATTCAAGGGTTTTTCTTTATTTTTACTAGTTTCTACATTATAAAATAATAGTGAAGATATCTAAACTATGCAATAACACATATGGAATAATGTAGTAACAAAAAGTGTTAAACAAATCAAAATATATTTTAGATTATTCAAAGGAGCGACTCTTTGCCTTGATGATAGCGTTGCACACTCTTGGCATTCTCTCAACCAGCTTCACCTGGAATGTTTCCAACAGTCTTGAAAGAGTTCCCACATATGCTGAGCACTTTCTGGCGGCTTTTCATTCACTCCGTGGTCTAACTCATCCCAAACCATCTCAATTGGGTTGAGGTCGGGTGATTGTGGAGGCCAGGTCATCTGATGCAGCACTCCATCACTCTCCTTCTTGGTCAAATAGCCCTTACACAGCCTGAAGGTGTGTCGGGTCATTATCCTGTTGAAAACAAATGATTGTCCCACTAAGCGCAAATCAGATGGGATGGCGTATCGCTGCAGAATGCTGTGGTAGCCATGCTGGTTCTGTGCCTTGAATTCTAAATAAATCACCGTCAGGGTCACCAGCAAAGCACCATCACACCTCCTCCTCCATGCTTCACGGTGGGAACCACACACGTGGAGATCATCTGGTCACCTACTCTGCATCTCACAAAGACACAGCGGTTGGAACCAAAAATTGCAAATTTGGACTCATCAGACCAAAGGACAGATTTCAACAAGTCTAATGTTCATTGATCGTGTTTCTTGGCCCAAGCAAGTCTCTTCTTTTTATTGGTGTCCTTTAGTAGTGGTTTCTTTGCAGCAATTCGACCATGAAGGCCTGATTCACACAGTCTCCTCTGACCAGTTGATGTTGAGATGTGTCTGTTACATGAACTCTGTGAAGCATTTTTTTGGGCTGCAATTTTTGAGGCTGGTAACTTTAATGAACTTATCCTCTTTAGGAGAGGTAACTCTGGGTCTTCCTTTCCTGTGGCGGTCCTCAGAGCCAGTTTCATCATAGCACTTGATGTTTTTTGCGACTGCACTTGAATAAACTTTAAAAGTTCTTGAAATTTTCCGCATTGACTGACCTTCATGTCTTAAAGTAATGATGGACTGTTATTTCTCTTATTTGAGCTGTTCTTGCCATAATATGGACTTGGTATTTTACCAAATAGTGCTATCTTCTGTATACCACCCCTACCTTGTCACAACACAACTGATTGGCTCAAACGCATTAAGAAGGAAATTAACTTTTTAAGAATGCACACTGGTTATTTGAAATGCATTCGAGGTGACGACCTTGTGAAGCTGGTTGAGATAATGCCAAGAGTGTGCAAAGCTGTCATCAAGGCAAAGGGTGGCTACTTTGAAGAATCTCAAATATAAAATATATTTTGATTTGTTTAACACTTTTTTGGTTACTATATGACTCCAAGTGTTTTTTCATAGTTGTGATGTCTTCACTACTTTTATAAAATGTAGAAAATACAAAAACATTAAGAAAAACCCTGGAATGAGTACAGTAGGCATCCAAACGTTTGACTAGTACTTATATATATATAAAATATATATATATATATATATTCCAAATTTGGTTATCATCACAAATTCCATGTAATCAGATAACTTATACAGTCACTCCTTACAGAAGCAATGATTCATATTAACCAATGAAGGCACAAAGCAAGCAATATTAGTAAGAAAATAAACATCCATCTCTGTACATATGCACACTGACGAGGGGACTGCATTCCCCAGTATCTATAAACACGCATTTACTATTCCAAACAAAACTCTACAGAACAGCTGTTAGCTTCAGAATTACATACTTTATACATTTTACAAACCTCAGATTCTAATTTTGTACATACCATCAGCTACAGATAGGCTCTGTTTAAAGAATGCCAAGAACCCTTTTAGTCCAGTATAATACATACAGTTTGTCTAGTAGGTCAAGGGTTGGTCTCCCTCTCTGACAGACTCAATAGAGCTGATTTTGCAGTGTCCTTTGTGAGGGTTTATGGGACTACTGTGTGTTTGTGTGCACAAGTCCTGCTCTGTGCAGCTAGCTGAGGGTGTGTTCGGGTCTAGCTAGCTGAGGGTGTGTTAGGGTCTCGCTAGCTGAGGGTGTGTTAGGGTCTAGCTAGCTGAGGGTGTGTTAGGGTCTAGCTAGCTGAGGGTGTGTTAGGGTCCAGCAAACTGAGGGTGTGTTAGGGTCTAGCTAGTCGGGGTGTATTAGGGTCTGGATAGTCGGGGTGTGTCAGAGTCTAACAAAGCTAGTCAGGGAGTGTTAGGTTCTAACAAACTGAGGGTGTGTCAGGTTCTAGCCAGTTGGGGTGTGAGGGTCTAACTAGTTAGGGTCTGCAAACTGGGGTGTGTCAGGGTCTAACTAGTCAGGGTGTGTTAGGGTCTGGATAGTCGGGGTGTGTCAGAGTCTAAGCTAGTTAATGTCTAGCTAGTCATGGTGTGTTCGGGTCTCGCTAGTCAGGGTGTGTTAGGGTCTAGCTAGCTGAGGGTGTGTTAGGGTCTAGCTAGCTGAGGGTGTGTTAGGGTCTAGCTAGCTGAGGGTGTGTTAGGTTCTTGCTAGCTGAGGGTGTGTTAGGGTCTAGCTAGCTGAGGGTGTGTTAGGGTCTAGCTAGCTGAGGGTGTCTAGCTAGTCAGGGTGTGTTAGGGTCCAGCAAACTGAGGGTGTGTTAGGGTCTGGATAGCTGAGGGTGTGTTAGGGTCTAGCTAGCTGAGGGTGTAGGATTAAGGGTTAGCTAGCTGAGGGGGTGTGTCAGGTTCTAGCCAGTTGGGGTGTGTTAGGGTTCTTAGGGCTAGCTAGGGGGTGTTAGGGTCTAACTAGTGAGGGTGTGTTAGGGTCTAGCTAGGCTGAGGGTGTGTTAGGGTCCAGCAAACTGAGGGTGTGTTAGGGTCCAGCAAACTGAGGGTGTGTTAGGGTCTAGCTAGTCGGGGTGTATTAGGGTCTAACTAGTCAGGGTGTGTTAGGGTCCAACTAGTCAGGGTGTGTTAGGGTCTAGCTAGTTGGGGTGTTAGGATCTAACTAGTCAGGGTTGTTAGGGTCTAACTAGTCGGGGTGTGTTAGGTTAACTAGTCAGTGTGTGGGGTCCAACTAGTCAGGGTGTGTTAGGGTCTAACTAGTCAGTGTGTTAGGGTCCAACTAGTCAGGGTGTGTCAGGGTCTAGCTAGTCAGGGTGTGTTAGGGTCTAAGCTAGGCAGGGTGTGTTAGGGTCTAGCTAGTTAATGTCTAGCTAGTCAGGTGTGTTAGGGTCTCGCTAGTCAGGGTGTGTTAGGGTCTAGCTAGTCAGGGTGTGTTAGGGTCTAACTAGTCAGGGTGTGTTAGGGTCTAACTAGTCAGTGTGTGTTAGGGTCCAACTAGTCAGGGTGTGTTAGGGTCTAGCTAGTCATGGTGTGATAGGGTCTAACTCTTCAGGGTGTGTTAGGGTCTAGCTAGTCATGGTGTGTTAGGGTCTAGCTCGTCAGGGTGTGTTAGGGTCTAGCTAGTCAGGGTGTGTTAGGGTCTAACTAGTCAGGGTGTGTTAGGGTCCAACTAGTCAGGGTGTGTTAGGGTCTAACTCTTCAGGGTGTGTTTGCGTTTAACTAGTCGGGTGTGTTAGGCCTCTCAGTTCTCCAGAAGTGTATAATTATGGTGCCCACTGTGTTGACATCACAGCACAGTTATCCTTCCATCTTCTCTTTCCCTCCACCTCTCTGTAGAGACAAATCTTCATTAGGCCTTAGTTACAGCCAATCTCCATTCTATCACCTTGTCTTTCTATAGAACAGCTAACAACACCCCCAACCTTTCACATATATATGTCTGTTCTGATGGACCAACGTTTCAGCATCACTGTGCCTTCTTCCTGAAGAAGAAGTGAGGACGAACCATTGATTTACCCAATAAATGACTGGGAGTTTATATGTGGGGTTTGTGACTCTTTATGTTTTATTCGCCGTTAGTCAGCACCTCCACAGAAGAAAAACAATTCTGGGTGTGCGCCCATGTTCTGATGGAACAAACAACTTTTACAGGCTGTATCACTGCCTGGTATGGCAACCGCAGGGCTCTCCAGAGGGTGGTGCAGTCTGCCCAACGCATCATCGGGGCAAACTACCTGCCCTCCATGACACCTACAGCATCCGATGTCACAGGAAGGCCAATAAGATCATCAAGGACAACAACCACCCGAGCCACTGACTGTTCACCCCGCTATCATCCAGAAGGCGAGGTCAGTACAGGTGCATTAAAGAGACTGAAAAACAGCTTCCATCTCAAGGCCATCAGACTGTTAAAAACCACTTGGCAGCTTCCATCTCAAGGCCATCAGACTGTTAAATAGCCACCACTAGGCAGCTTCTGCCCGGTTACGTAACCCTGCACCTTAGAGGCTGCTGCACCATATACATAGACATGGAATCACTGGCCACTTTAATAATGGAACACTAGACACTTCAATAATGTTTACATATTTTTGCTTTACTCATCTCATATGTACAATTGAAGTCAGAAGTTTAAAGTCATTAAAACTTGTTTTTCAACCACTCCACAAACATCTTGTTAACAAACTATAGTTTTGACAAGTTGGTTAGGATGGCACAAGTAATTTTTCCAACAATTGTTTACAGACAAATTGTTTTACTTATAATTCACTGTATCACAATTCCAGTGGGTCAGAAGTTTACATAAGTTGACTGTGCCTTTAAACAGCTTGGAAAATTCCTGAAAATGATGTCATGGCTTTAAAAGCATCTGATTGACTCAAATTATGTCAATTAGCCTATTGGAGGTGTACCTGTGGATGTATTTCAAGGCCTACCTTCAAACTCAGTGCCTCTTTGCTTGACATCATGGGAAAATCTAAAGAAATCAGACAAGACCTCAGTAAATATTTTGTAGACCTCCACAAGTCTGGTTCATCCTTGGGAGCAACTTCCAAACGCCTCAAGGTACCACGTTCATCTGTACAAACAATAGTACGCAAGTATAAACACCATGGGACCACGCAACCGCCATACCGCTCAGGAAGGAGACGTGTTCTGTCTCCTAGAGATGAACGTACTTTGGTACGAAAAGTGAAAATCAATCCCAGAACAACAGCAAAGGACCTTATGAAGATGCTGGAGGAAACAGGTACAAAAGTATCTATATCCACAGTAAAACGAGTCTAATAGCGACATAACCTGAAAGGCTGCTCAGCAAGGAAGAAGCCCCTGCTCCAAAACCGCCATAAAAAAAGCCAGACTACGGTTTGCAACTGCACATGGGGACAAAGATCATACTTTTTGGAGAAATGTCCTCTGGTCTGATGAAACAAAAACAGAACTGTTTGGCCATAATGGCCATCGTTATGTTTGGAGGAAAAAGGGGGAGGCGTGCAAGCCGAAGATCACCATCCCAACCGTGAAGCACGGGCTTGGCAGCATCATGTTATGGGGGTGCTTTGCTGCAGGAGGGACTGGTGCACTTCACAAAATAGATGGCATCATGAGTAGGGAAAATTATGTGGATATATTGAAGCAACATCTCAAGACATCAGTCAGGAAGTTAAAGCTTGGTCACAAATGGGTCTTCCAAATGGACAATTACACCAAGCATTCTTCCAAAGTTGTGGCAAAATGGATAAGGACAACAAAGTCAAGGTATTGGACTGGCCATCACAAAGCCCTGACCTCAATCCCTTAGAAAATTTGTGGGCAGAACTGAAAAAGCGTGTGCAAGCAAGGAGGCCTACAAACCTGACTCAGTTACACCAGCACTGTCAGGAGGAATAGGCCAAAATTCACACAACTTATTGTGGGAAGCTTGTGAAAGGCTACCCGAAACGTTTGACCCAAGTTAAACAATTTAAAGGCAATGGTAACAAATACTAATTGAGTGTATGTGAACTTCTGACCCACTGGGAATGTGATGAAAGAAATAAAGTCTGAAATAAATAATTCTTCACATTCTTAAAATAAAGTGGTGAGCCTAACAGACCTAAGACAGGGAATTGTTAATAGGATTAAATGTCAGGAATTGTGAAAAACCGAGCTTAAATGTATTTGGCTAAGGTGTATGTAAACTTCCGACTTCAACTGTATTCTATTCTACTGTATTTTAGTCAATGCAACTCCGACGTTGCTCATCCAAATATTTATATATTCCTTAATTCCATTCTTTACTTTTAGATTTGTGTGTATTGTTAGATATTGCTGCACTGTTGGAGCTACGAACACAAGCATTTCGCTATATCCGCAATAACATCTGCTAAACGTGTATGAGACAAATAACATTTGATTTTGATTTGTTCTCCCTGGCTGGGCTTCATGCCTGGTAGAGGGGCACCACTCTGTTGATGGCCTGCCGGCATATGGGGCAGATGGGCTGAGGCAGGGCCTGGTAGCAGCTGTAGCAGCAGCACACGTGCCCACAGTCCAGTAGCACACAGCTACGGAGCTGGGTCAGGCAGATCACACAGTCATTCTCCAGGGCGTCTCCTCCTCCCTAGACCCCTGTTGTGTAGCCCCAGACCCCCGGCGCCCAGTCTCTCAAACTCCCTCTTCAGACGTTCCTGTTCCCAGCAGACCCTCAGGCTGCGGTAGTAGCGGCAGCCCACCCAGAGGAGGACGGCGGCCCGGCCAGGGCAAACACAGAGGCCAGGACCCGCCAGACCACCGCCTGGTCTTCCTGCTCCAGCCGCAGGGTCTCAAAGTCTGCTGTGCTTAGGAAGTACTCTGAGCCATCGGTGGGCGGGCGGAGCTTCAGCACCCGGTCCGTGTCCAGGATGAGCTCGCCTACACCTGTAAGAGTAGCGCCAACCTGGAAATACAGACCGACACAAATTAGTCAGGATTATTCATGCTCTTTGGAGCACTATTCAGGGGCAATAGTGGTGATCTCCTCCTAAACACAATGGAATGTTTTGGGATGTTATTGTGGAATTTTTGAATTGAAGATGTAACAGGTAATTTATCAGTGGTAAAATGATCAAACCAAACTAAATCTCACCTTGAGCATTTCCTCAGTCTCCAGCTGGCCTTTGGGCTTCTCTCCACTGAGGTACTGTCCAACGATGTCGGTGAAACCGTAGGTGGCCTGGTGGAACTTCTCATGGAGGATCTCCATCTTCAGCTCTGAGGCCTCCAGGGGACACAGCACCCTCACATTGGCCTGGTCCGACCCCACCAGGCTGAAGGGGACAGTATTCACCCTCTGGTGCAGCACACACTCACTGTCCATCCTACACAGGAAAGGGGGCACAGTATTCACCCTCTGGTGCAGCACACACTCACTGTCCATCCTACACAGGAAAGGGGGCACAGTGAGTAAGGTGTTTTGTGTGGTGATCTGATAGGTTATAATTAGTGATGTATATCTGTTGAGACTAAATGTCAGACGCTCCTAGTCATATTACAGTTGATAACAAAATGATGATACAGATTAAACTAGTCTTTCACATGATATTTGGAGTGTCAGTCAAGAGTGTTTCTACCAGGTGTGGGCCAGGCTGTTCCACACCAGCTTGTGTTCCCTTAGCATGAGTTTCTGCACTACCCCTACGCTGCCTTCCTGGTACTGACTCCTTAGAGGCTCCCCACAGGCTGCACTGCTCCTATACACACACACACACACACACACAACACACACACACACACACACACACAATGGATAGAGCCATTAATTACGTAGGTGAGAGAGAATAGGTTTCGCTCATTATCATAATAATATGATTATAGTGATACATTCAGAAATGTTACCCATTCACACAAATAACTTTACCTTCGATGACAACATACTGCAGACACTTTCCCTGTGTCACATTCAAAAGGTCTGCCAGTTTCCCATCCAAATTCATGTGGGGTGCCTCCTGAAACAACAAGCAAAAAGAAAAGCCTGTCATTCCTATGAAAATTCTCATGTCTCCTAAAAAAAAATCATGGTTTTGCACTCTGTTTACAATGTTATTCAATCCGGATTGCGGAAGATCCTTGTTAAAGCGCAATTAACATTTAAAGGTCATTTCCTTTAGAGCCGACATATGCAGCGTGTAGCCTCTACCGTGAATGCAGTCTCTGCGAAAGCTGAAACATTGCCTTTAAAATTTTGATTGTGCTTTTGCGTGGATCTTCAGCGATACGGATAGAATCTAGGCCATAGTCTGAAGGAATAGAAACAGGGCAGGCTACTAACATTGAGCTTGTCCACCGATTTCCTCTTTTTCCTGTAGATGTAGAAGAAGAGGCCTGATATGGCCAAGCTGGTGCCTAGACACAGCCCCTCCACCGTCCTCACTGGAAACTCCTCCATCCCCCCAACACACTCTCCACACAGTCTCTTCTCACCTCCCTTGTAATAGGGCTACAGTACAGAAACAGACTGCCAAACATGTGATGTAATATGAAGGAGGTTCTTTAGCATGAATGCAAGATGCCCACGCATCACTCTGACAAGCTGCAATTAAATCCGCAGCTGCCGGATTCTCTTTGAGATTTTCAGTGAAATGCTTGAAAATGTCTATAATTTTCTGTATGCCATCAAAGTGGCACAAGGCTGGTTGCTATTTCTGTTCAGCACTTTGACAGTAAACTGAATTAGGCTACTCAGAATACAAAGAGTCACAAAATGTTGGGTTATTCACATATGATTGGGTTATATAACCAAAAGTATTACACTGATTCAGTCAGATAAGAAACTTGATTTCAAACAATTGACAATAGTATTACACTGATTCAAAGTCAGATAAATTTTTTATGACTATTTACATATTCACTGCCTTCACCGGGCACAAGCACAACAAAGTTGAAAATTGTTTTATTTCATTGATGATTTACAAAATCGGTAGGTGGCATTTTATAAAGCTTTTTTACATGTTTTTTTAATACAAAAGGGGTAACGACCTTACCATGCCCCAGGATCTGACATGATGACTCCTTCTGTCCCCAGTCCATGCTTTTCAACTGTTCTGTAATTTATGAACATTTGAACATCTTGGCCATGTTCTGTTATAATACCCGGCACAGCCAGAAGAGGACTCAAATAGGTTTTGGCCTTTCTAAGTTTTTTGCTTCTACACCTGCATTGCTTGCTGTTTGGGGTTTTAGGCTGGGTTTCTGTACAGCACTTTGATTGATGCGAAGGGCTATATAAATACATTTGATTTGAATATGACAGTGTTTGAATTCAAATACCAATTGCTGACTTAGGTGATTAGCTAATACAATTATAGGGTTGATTGACCATGTTATTTTGGGCCAAGCTAACTAATTAGAACAACCGGTAGTTTAAATACATATGAACCAGTAAAGCCATTTCTCTGATGTAACGTTAGCCGACACAGATCTACATGTAACGAAATATCTCGTTGAACATTGACATTATGCTATCTAATATAGCTAGCTACTTATAAATAATAAAAGTATAAATTAAAGTTGATGGCTGGCTCACTGAGAGGCTAGAAATAAACATTACACAGTTGGTTAGCAAATGTTTAGTTAGCTGGAAAACCTGCAATTGACCTTTAAAACATCTTATTTGGTTAGTCATAAATGTGGTCTATGTCCGCAAAAGTCAGACCATAACATGACAATAGTATTTGTACACTCTTCTGCAACGGTCAATACGTCAAATTGAACTTAATCAATCAGTATTGTCATTTTTTACCTTTGAAACCGCTCAAGTTATCATCCCCGGAAGAATGGCTATTTTTGTTTTGGTCATATGACATGTTCCACTTCCTTGAAGCCACCATGTATCTTCGGGTGAAGCTTTCCTGAATCATGTGACGGGGTACTTACAAGTCCCGTCACGTATTGTCAGTTATTTGTATTTTTTTAACATAAAAAAAAAGCATATTTGGTACTGTCTTTGGTCGAAATGGCAGGAGGTGTGAGGAAAAAGTCGTCCCCTGGTCCACGGTCTAGAGTGTGGGCGCCACTTCGTACACTATGGCAGGAGAAACATTTGATCGTATTCAAGGCAGAGCACACAATACTGGTCGCCTCTGTTCTGTGGTTCCTGGAGATCGGAATAAACATATGGGTCATCCAAAAAGTTGCATGTAAGTACTAGTAGCATGCTAGCAGTTTAGCCAGTTAGCTTGCCCCTGCATTGCAATGAACGTAGCTCGCTAGCTAACAGCTAGTGTTTGCCAGCTAGCCTCTGTAGTGCCACTTGTTAAAGTGACTTTACAGCCACAGCGTGATTATACATTCCCTTCCTAGGGATGGTGTTGCCTAGTATGAATGAAATATGTTTACAAAAGTTGTGCCAATTTCTGTTGCCAACACAAGAATGTGTAAGATAGACAACCAGGAATTTGAAAGCAACAATGGTAGTTTGTTAATCTAGTCTACTGAACTTTTGACACAGTTCCTGCAGTTTCCCTCTTGTTTATAATTTTTTTTCTTCGCAGTAACGTTAGTTGCTGCTGATTGTTCTGTCACCTGATTCTTTAGGTACCTTCCACAACCCCGTTTGTTGAATGCATATTTCCAAGTTATTGCAAATGCCACCTGTCACTCATTGGTGAATGTCTCCTCATGCAGACACAGAGATCGACTGGAAGGCGTATATGGATGAGGTAGAGGGAGTCATCAACGGCACCTACGACTACACCCAGCTCAAAGGAGGCACAGGCCCGCTGGTGTAAGTTCCACTAACCTATTTGTGCTGGCACTTTCTAAGTTAAGGAACCAGGATCCAGGACCAGGATTGGCCTTCATCACTGAACCCCATGACAAATCATTACAACTATGTTTGTGTACCTGCAGTGTGACATTTCTTAACATGAACAAAATTAGTCTTGCAACTGACTTCCGGAAACTACCATTCCAGATACCCAGCAGGATTTGTGTACACCTTCACAGCGCTGTATTACATCACCAACCATGGGGTGAATATTCGCCTGGCCCAGTACCTGTTTGCTCTTTTCTACCTGCTCACCCTGCTGCTCGTCTTCAGGATCTACCACCGCACCCAGAAGGTCAGCTAGGTCTAAATAGTTACCCAGAGAACAGTCTTTATCTACAATTTGCTCTCTCAATATTAGAGTATCAAGTCCCAACTTAAACCAGTTTGAACTGGAATATTCTGTTTCCTATGACAATCTCTGCATGAGAAAATCCTGCACTGTAAAAGGCTATTCACTTTTCTTTAGATGCCTGCCTGTCTGTTTGTCTGCCCTCTCCAGAATCCTCATTCACAAAACATTCTGAAGTTATTTTCTTGGAAAATCAATTAGTCTTAAGATATTGTTCAAAAATTGCACTTAGAAACTATCTTATGAACTTATTTTTTTTCTTAAGAAGCTTAAGTGTTTGCGTAAGAAGTGTTTTGTGAATCTGGGCCCAGGTTCCTCCCTACGTATTCTTCTTTGTGTGCTGTGCCTCCTACCGGATCCACTCCATCTTCGTCCTGCGTCTTTTCAACGACCCTGTAGCCATGATGATGTTGTTCGGGGCTGTCAATCTGTTCCTGGATGGCCGCTGGACTCTGGGCTGTGGCCTCTACAGGCAAGTATGAACCCTGGTCCTGCACAACTGGAGCCTATCTCAGCTTAGTTCCACCTGGATCAGATCAGTTCAAGTTTAGCTTGGTTCAGTTCAGTGTGGGCAAATACGGCTGCGTTTTATAGAGGCAACCCAATTCTGATCTTTCTTTCACTAATTGGTCTTTTGACCAGTCAGATCAGCTCTTTTGCCAACAATAGGGCAAAAGATCAGAATTTGGCTGCCTGTGTAATTGCAGGCTATGGGATACAATAGCACTCTTAATTTAGATTGGCAGAACTGAGTTGCCCAACTCAACATCTATGGCTACGTTGTCCCATCACATGGTGAATGACAACTTCCTCTCCCATTTTTGTGGACAGTTTAGCAGTGTCTGTGAAGATGAACGTGCTCCTGTTTGCCCCGGGCCTCCTCTTCCTCCTGCTGTCTGAGTTTGGCCTGATGAGGGCCATACCCAAGCTCTCTCTCTGTGCTGCCATCCAGGTTAGGACCTCCTTCATCTGATTTAACTGTTACATTTAGATTTTAGACACAGATGAATGTCATAGCATTGACTATCTTTAAATGTGAAGACTATATATTATCAAATCAATTCTTTATGTGTAATTATTCCGTAATTCAACGGATCACGGAATAGGAATTAACTAGGAAGTTGGGGCATCATGGGAAAATGTTGTTTATAGAGTGTCAATTTCCCAAATATAAAACTCTTCAGATATTTTAATACCTTATTTATTAGTCACTTATTAATGTATTCTTACCTCATCAGTCTCATTCCTGAATGTCGCAAACCCTTGGATATCTGCACGAACCCTAACACAAATCATGAATCAGCGATATAGAAATTGGCTTAATTATTTATTTACTAAGTAACTTACTCACAGAATTACATAAACACACACACACACACACACACACACACACAGGTCATACATTGGTTACTGACATGATAGAAAAGTCCCTAGTGGGCTAAGCTGATATGACGGCTTGTTAGACAAAGGAAAGGGGTGGGGACAGTTTGAGAGTGGGGAAACTCAGAGGATTCACTGTAATACAGTGGAGAACTACGCTCATGAAATGCTAATAGTTCTAACATGAACAGCCGCTTATTGGAAAATAAATTGACATATTTACGAGTGTATGCCTTTGCTGTCCCTATCTGCGATCGCCGGTCCGTCTGATGGATAGTCGACAGGAAGCCTCTGGTTTGTCCACCAGAGATCAAAGTCTGTCGGAGTTGTAGGTTGTTATAATGGGTACTTCAGATTACCATTTGGAAATGTTCGTAGATCGGCTGCGTTTACCAGACTAAAGTATTTAAACAGCTGCAGCCTGAATAATTGGTCTTTAATTTGTAGATTTCTTCACCATTTCAACATGTAACGACAGCTCCTTGTTTTCTGATCTTGTCCTCTGGTAGAGTTGTGATTTAAATCACTTCACACACCAGCGTCACCTGGCATGTTTTGGTCTCTAGAGTGATAGCCATTCCAACGTGGGGACCTTGTCCCTGTGTTCTCTTGATTACAGTTTGTAGATTTCTTAACCATTCAAGGCGGCCGGCTTACCATAGGTCTCTTTGGCAGAGTTGCCAACCATTTCAACATGTAGCTACCACTTCATGTTTTCTGATCCAATGTAAATTTGGTTGGAAGTGGCTTTTATACTAGAGTAGAAATGGGGGAGTTCCATGATGTAATGTCTGGGCTCACGGTATACACCCAAAAGGGCCACGTTGTGATATGTTTCTTGTCTCCAGAGTTCCATCCCATCTCCACATTGTGAGGACAATCAGGTTTTTCCTACTCTATTTCCATTCTGTTCATTGTCCATCTTTACTCCACCTCCCCTCACTTCTCTCCCTATCACAGATATTGTTGGGCCTACCCTTCCTGATGGAGAATCCCATTGGCTATATGACCCGGGCCTTTGACTTGGGTCGTCAGTTTATGTTCAAGTGGACAGTGAACTGGCGCTTCCTGCCTGAGTGGCTTTTCCTAAGTCGCTACTTCCATCTGGTGCTCCTGGCTGCCCACCTGCTAGCCCTGCTACTGTTTGCCCTGCGCCGCTGGAAGAGGTGAGAGATGTGGCTACTGGGGTTATCACTAGGATTAGATATTTTCATGGTCAAGGTGAAATTATTGGCCACTAGTGTAGCCTAAAATAAACCACACAGCCTAACTGACAAGCACACCAATGCTTGAGTCTGGCTATCTCTGATTTTTGTTGTTACGGGACATGCATTTTGATTTTATTAAACCAACTCATTTTCCCCTCAGGCCTGGAGAGAGCGTCATGGAACTGCTGAAGGAGCCAGGCAAGCGAGTCAACCCTGCCCAGAAACTCACCTCGGATCATATCCTTTCCTCAGTCTGTGTCTCTGGAGCCATGAGTAGAAACACTGTACCATTATGGTGTTTTCTATATCTCTAACTCTTATCTTATTAGGTCTGTCTCTATGGCCATAAAGTGCCAGGTCTAGTATATCACTAAAGAGGGCTATTGGTGGGTTAAAGTGTTCCAAAAGCCAATTATATTAGACCTTAACAGCTGATCACAGATGGTGCTGATCCTCTTCACGTCTAACTTCATCGGCATATGCTTCAGCCGCTCGCTGCACTACCAGTTCTACGTCTGGTACTTCCACACCCTACCTTTCCTTCTCTGGAGTGGAGGAGTCAAGAAGCTGGCTCACCTACTCAGGTAAGAGGGGACGGGACATACCTTTGGCTTCAATGTTGGTAGCAGAATTAGGAACCATAAAATATGAGCCTAGATGTGTCAAAATACCTGTTATTGTCACTATGTTCTTCTGTTATGTCTAACATGGTGTTTCTGTGGACAGGGTTTTGATCCTCGGCCTGGTGGAGCTGTCGTGGAACACCTACCCTTCTACTACACACAGTTCAGCTGCCCTCCATGTCTGTCATCTCATCATGCTGCTCTCCCTGTGGTTCGCCCCCGGGTAGAGGAGAAGACCAAGAGCAAGTGAGCTTTTCCCTTAGGAGACCCTCCTGTCGAAGGGTTCTGGTCGACCATCTCCACCCTGCTCTCACCCCAGGCTGGTTCTCACCCTTCACCACGTCTTGCCCATCTCGCTGTAGCTCTGTGCTAATGTATAGCATAACGTACAGGTGGGAGAAGGTACAGCGTGAGACTGCATGTGGAAGGTTCGTGGGGTGGGAGGAGGCCCGAAAACAATTAGGATTCTCAGGTTAAAGAATTAGATTTAATTTAGGTTGGGGTCTCGTTGTGAGGAGAAATGCTGAATGCTTTGCTGTATTGTTGATAAGACATCTTAAGTAAGGGTCTCTTACTTCCAGTATGTATTTTTTATGGAGAAACTGCCTTTAGCCCATAATTTGTCCTGTTAAGTATTATCACTGGTCTTGGTGATAGTAGAGAACAGTCAAACTGTTAGTACAGTAGTTCCTCATCCTGGCAATCAGCTGGTCTGAACTTCTGTTACTGGACTATTTGTTGATGTAAACATCCTGGTTTGCTGTAGCTCAGTTGGTAGAGCATAGCGCTTGCAATGCCAGGATAGTGGGTTTGATTCCAGGGACCACCCATGTGTAAAGAATATATGTTTTTAATGTATGCATGACTCAGTCCTTTTGGATGAAAGCATCTGCTTAATGGCATATTATATTGAAGATGATTTCTATGTTTTTTTTAATGAAGCTTTAAATTGAACTGCAATAAGCTTTTGGTACCACCCATTGGGCACAATAGGAATGACGTAGCCTAGCTACCACAAGGCTTACTATAGGCTAATACATAATAAATGGCATTTCATATCACAATATGACCATGCAAAACTAAGCTGTTGACAATCAAGGTTCTGTCGATTTGTTAAAACAAAATTCTAATAGTTTGGTTTTCAGTGTGGTGTGCAGTAGACTAAATAGAAGGCCAGTTTCCTGCACCTGGATTACTTCTACCCCTTGTCAACACGCACTGAAGTTATTTTAGTCTAAGAATAGCGGTAGTTCAGTGAGCTAATGTTGATATTTTGGTGAACTGTGCCTTTTAATATGAATACCGAACTGTACCTTTTAAGTATGAACTCTTTTTTAATGTGCTGCTATAGATTATGTGTAGCGTAGTTTAATGTTCATATTTGTTTGCTGATATACAGTTGGAATCAGTTTACATACACTTAGGTTGGAGTCATTTACTCGTTTTTCAACCAC
The DNA here is from genome assembly GCF_036934945.1 of Oncorhynchus masou masou. Lineage (NCBI taxonomy): Eukaryota > Metazoa > Chordata > Actinopteri > Salmoniformes > Salmonidae > Oncorhynchus > Oncorhynchus masou. The sequence goes on from NC_088214.1 coordinate 11,909,407, forward strand.
TCCACAAATTTCTTGTTAACAAACTCAGTTAGGACATCTACTTTGTGCATGACACAAGTAATTTTTCCAACAATTGTTTACAGACAGATCTGTACAAACAATAGTACGCAAGTATAAACACCATGGGACCACGCAGCCGTCATAACGCTCACGAAGGAGACGAATTCTATCTCCTTGAGATTAACATACTTTGTTGTGAAAAGTGCAAATCAATCCCAGAACAACAGCAAAGGCCCCTGTGAAAATGCTGGAGCAAACAGGTACAAAAGTATCTATATCCAGTAAAACTAGTCCTGTATCGACATAACCTGAAAGGCCGCTCAGCAAGGAAGAAGCCACTGCTCCAAAACCGCCATAAAAAAGCAAGACTACGGTTTGCGACTGTACATGGGGACAAAGATTGTACTTTTTTGAGAAATGTCCTCTGGTCTGATGAAATAAAAATATAACTGTTTGGCCATAATGACCATCGTTATGTTTGGAGGAAAAAGGGGGAGGCTTGCAACCTGTTTGAACACCATCCCAGCCTTGAAGCAGAGGGGTGGCAGCATCATGTTATGGGGGTGCTTTGCTGCAAGAGGGACTGGTGCACTTCACAAAATAGATGGCATCATGAGGCGGGAAATTTTGTGGATATATTGAAGCAACATCTCAAGACATCAGCCAGGAAGTTAATGCTTAGTTGAAAATAGCTCTTCCAAATGTCAAATCTTCCGAAGTTGTGGCAAAATAGCTTAAGGTCAACAAAGTGAAGATATCGGAGTGGCCATCACAAAGCTGTGTCAGGAGCAATGGGCCACAATTCACCCAACTTATTGTGGGAAGCTTGTGGAAGGCTACCCAAAACGTTTGACCCAAGTTAAATATTTTAAAGGCAATGCTACCAAATACTAATTGTGTGTATGTAAACTTCTGACCCACTGGGAATGTGATGAAAGAAATAAAAGCTGAAATAAATAATTCTCTCTACTATTATTCTGACATTTCACATTATTAAAATAAAGTGGTGATCCTAACTAACCTAAAACAGGGAATTTTTACTAGGATTATATATCAGGAATTGGACAAAACTGAGTTGAAATGTATTTGGCCAAGGTGTATGTAAGCTTCTGACTTCAACTGTATGTTTTGATTTGCATGAGTGTTTGTGTTACAGAGATTGGAGATTTATTCTGTTGATAAAGAGAAAATAAAATGTGTAAAGAAATGAGAATTGAATGTATTTCAGTCAGTCATTTGATTCTACACTTTAATGCAAGTTAGACATACTGCCTATTTAATAGGTAATTCAGCTCTGATTTATTTGAGCAGTAACTCAAACTCAAATAAAAGTAAAACTTCAGAGATGATTTATCTAATTCGATGGCTTTAAAATGATCTTTTAACTGGTAAATATGGCATTAGATTCGTAGACAGGGCACAAAGGCATTAGTAACAGACACCAGAGCTGTAAATATCATTTTTCAACCTGAACCTAACTCAAATTTAAGGTGGGAATCCCACCAAAGTTATGGTAGGAGAAACACTGGTGACATGTTTCTATGGATTAATCGTCACTACCATCACTTCACATGTGGTGAAAGTAGTTCCACAGATTGTGGAGGTTTTAACATGGTGACTATGTGGTGACATGTTTGGGATTGTAGCAGAGCATGTTGAGCTGGCTGTTCTCATCCCAGTAGCAGAGCAGCAGGAACAGCTGCCTGGCATGTCCACCCCCCCCCCCCCCCCCCACACACACACACACACACCCACACACACCTGAGAGGGAGGCATATACTCTAAGAAAATACGGTGCTATCTTGGACCTAAAAAGTTATTTGATTTGGCTGTACCTGTAGGTGAACCCTTTGAAGGACCCTTTTCGGTTCCCATTTTCCACCATAATTTGCAAATAAATTCATTAAAAATTCTACAATGTGATTTTCTGGAGAAAAAAAATTCTCATTTTGTCTGTCATGGTTGAAGAGTACCTATGATGACAATTACAAACCTCTCATCTTTTTAAGTGGGAGAACTTGCACAATTGGTGGCTGACTAAATACTTTTTTTGCCCCACTGTAATCCATATCGTGTATGTATGTACAGTCATTACAGTAGATCCAGCCTTTGCCTGACAGGTCTTAGGGACCTTTTTCTAGCCTCTGCAACAGCATTGCTGTGATTCTCACACATACTACTGTGTATTTCCCCATTTGTTCACCCAAGTTAATGATTTGCATTCCCCACTAGGGGGCAGTGATGCCACTTCTCTCACCTTGGGCTACAGTCTCTCCTCCTCACCCAAGAACTCTGGTTCCACCTGTCACACTGGCAACGCCCTGTAGGAGCCTCCTGCAGGCTTGGGGGCCAAAACCAAAGCACCTGGTATACTAACAAAATAACCTCTTATTCAGTTAATACAGAGACAGATGCAGTCTTTAAAGGAAAGAGAGAATACCTAGTCAGTTCTACAACTTGTATGCATTCATTCTGAAATGTGTCTTCCACATTTGACCCAACTGTGTCCTTCCGTATCTAAAGCTGGAGTTAACCTGAGTTAGTAACTACACACCACAATCAAAAGCTATTTAACTAATTGAATTGTTGCCAGGGCCACAGGCAAGAGTGAAAAAGCCAATTGAAAAGCGTTGTCTTCTCAGAATGCAGCTACCTCTGTCTGGCAGGGACAGACAGACTCTGTCCCCGGTTCACCCACCCACACACGTTATTACCACAATAATGATGGTTGAATCTACAGTATCAGTTTTCATCAATAGTAGGTTGTAAATGCTCAATGTTCACAATTCTACTGATGTCATTCTACCAGCTTCCATCAGACAGTACCCTACCTGGCAGCACAGGTGTTCCTGTGGACCAGCTTCAGCACCCTGAATGTATTCACAGGCCTGGGTCAGGGTCACATGGCGAGAGGGGAGGGACAGAAGGGTTACTCCCTATTGGAAAATATTGAAGGACACATTATATATATTCCCCCGTAGAATAAATTAAACAGACATAATCCTATATTAATGATATTAGAATGTAATCCAGCCCTGTCCAACCAGGAATACGAACCTAAAGCCCATAGCACATGCACCTGCCCAAAACCAAATCACAAAATGGACACATCAATTTTAACATGTGAAGAGACAGCATTGAAAAAGTTAATCTTTCATGTAATAAATAATCCTTGGTTCCTGCCTGTGCTTGGTAAAGGTATGAGGGGAGGCAACATGACCCCTTCCTCAGGACCATCTGTCAGAGCGGCCAGAATATGTTCTATTAGTTATTAAGACAGGAGCGTGTGCCAGAGACATGCAGGAACAAACCCTATGACCTATGCATATGTAACGTGTGTAACGTGTCTGCATCTCAATAGTCTAAAGGGGCGCTATCACCTTGTCTTCTTTCTCAGTCTGCACTGCCTTTTAACCACTGAAGGAGAGGAGACAAGGAGAGGAAGAACCGTTTAAGATGCATCCCATCGGTTTTTGGCCTGTACTTGGAATATTTTGTTATTGCACTATCCTTCCCCCAGTTTAGAAAAAGGATCCATTAAATAAAATATTAGATGTTTCTAATTCGTCTTAAAGATAGTTTTGGATAAAGAGAAGATACATTATTTCATGTTAAATGTGGTGATTTTGTAATTGTATGTTGATATAATTAATGAGATGTTTAACAATGACCGGCTCCAGTCCTGCACAGACAAGATGTTTAACAATGACCGGCTCCAGTCCTGTACAGACAAGATGTTTAACAATGACCGGCTCCAGTCCTGTACAGACAAGATGTTTAACAATGACCGCTCCAGTCCTGTACAGACAAGATGTTTAACAATGACCGGCTCCAGTCCTGTACAGACAAGATGTTTAACAATGACCGGCTCCAGTCCTGCACAGACAAGATGTTTAACAATGACCGGCTCCAGTCCTGTACAGACAAGATGTTTAACAATGACCGGCTCCAGTCCTGTACAGACAAGATGTTTAACAATGACCGGCTCCAGTCCTGTACAGACAAGATGTTTAACAATGACCGGCTCCAGTCCTGTACAGACAAGATGTTTAACAATGACCGGCTCCAGTCCTGCACAGACAAGATGTTTAACAATGACCCGCTCCAGTCCTGTACAGACAAGATGTTTAACAATGTTGTGTTTATCCAGTCCTGCACAGACAAGATGTTTAACAATGAGTGTTGTGTTTATCCAGTCCTGCACAGACAAGATGTTTAACAATGAGTGTTGGTAGTGTTTATGGAGTGTTGTGTTTATGGAGTGTTGTGTTTATGGAGTATTGTGTTTATGGAGTGTTTATGGAGTATTGTCTATTTTGTTTATGTCACCAACTTATGGAGTGTTGTGTTTATGGATGGTATTGTGTTTATGGAGTGTTGTGTTTATGGAGTAAACTGCTGGACTGGTTGTGTTTATGGAGTGTTGTGTTTATGGAGTGTTGTGTTTATGGAGTTTGAATTTTAAGCGTGTGACTTTGGGTGGAGACTTGTTGTGTTTATGGCAGATTGTTGTCACAGCAACAAGAGGAGATCTATTTTTGTTTATGTCAGTACCAACTCTGACGCATTCCTCCCTTGTTTGCTGGTCCAGGAGTTACCACTGGCACTGGCAAAGAGGAGCAACTGGGTGATAGACTGGCCCTGCCAAGAGGAGTGATAGACTGGCAAAAGAGGAGCAGTACTGGTGATAGACTGGCAAAGAGGAGTGATAGACTGGCAAAGAGGAGCGAGGAGTGATAGACTGGCAAAGAGGAGTGATAGACTGGCGAAACTGAGATAGACTGGTAAAGAGGAGCGATACTGGCAAAGAGGAGTGATAGACTGGCAAAGAGGAGTGATAGACTGGCAAAGAGAAGCGATACTGAGTGATAGACTGGCAAAGAGGAGCGATACTGAGTGATAGACTGGCAAAGAGGAGCGATAGACTGGCAAAGAGGAGTGATAGACTGGCAAAGAGAAGCGATACTGAGTGATAGACTGGCAAAGAGGAGTGATAGACTGGCAAAGAGGAGTGATAGACTGGCAAAAGAGAAGCGATACTGAGTGATAGACTGGCAAAGAGGAGTGATAGACTGGCAAAGAGGAGTGATAGACTGGCAAAGAGGAGTGATAGACTGGCAAAGAGGAGTGATAGACTGGCAAAGAGGAGTGATACTGAGTGATAGACTGGCAAAGAGGAGTTATAGACTGGCAAAGAGGAGTGATAGACTGGCAAAGAGGAGTGATAGACTGGCAAAGAGTAATAGAGCGATACTGAGTGATAGACTGGCAAAGAGGACTGGCGATAGACTGGCAAAGAGGAGTTATAGACTGGCAAAGAGGAGTGATACTGAGTGATAGACTGGCAAAGAGGAGTGATAGACTGGCAAAGGAGTGATAAGCGATACTGAGTGATAGACTGGCAAAGAGGAGTGATAGACTGGCAAAGAGGAGTGATAGACTGGCAAAGAGGAGTGATACTGAGTAATAGACTGGCAAAAGAGGAGTGATAGACTGGCAAAGAGGAGATGGGAGAAGAGAAAAAGAGTGGGTGAGGGATGGAAGGGGATGGAAGGGGGGAGGAGCGAGTGAGCAGAGGCCAGATTAATAAAAGGACATCAAAGGCAGATGGAGGGATGGGATGAAAGAGCGCCGCCCATTTGTCCCATGCCATCCCTCTCCACTCCGCTCTGCCTCAGCTGGCTTACAGATCTCAGGACCATTGTGCTGTACGGGTGTATGGAGGGGGCTGGGCCAACACATACACACACACAACAGTACAAGCACACAGCACTGCAAACTTATGAACAACAAAGAGACAAGCATACACAAACACACATTCACACACACACATGGTCACACACAATCTCACACGTATGTTGTTGGCAGTGTGAACCCTGCTGTTAGCGTTGGCCTGTGGTGAGGGTCGGGGCGGGCACCTTTGATGCTGTCCCGTTACGAGTCATGCCGCGCTTCATTGTTCAGCCGCTCACTTGGCTTGAAGATGACTCTAATTTGCCTCTGGGTTGTCAGATGTTTGCTTAGCATGGACCTCTAGCTAGACTGTGACCACGTCCGCTCCACTAACAGTCTGTGTGTGGGTGTACGGAACATTGTGTCTGTCGGTGGTATACTCATCTGAGGTTGGCGTTAGTGTCAGCTTTGATGTACAGTTCTAGTCAAAACTTTGGACACACCTACACATTCAAGGGTTTTTCTTTAAATGTACTATTTTCCACATTGTATAATATTAGTGAAGTCATCAAAACTATGAAATAACACATGGAATTATGCAGTAACCAAAAAGGTGTTAAACAAATCAAAATATATTTTATATTTTAGTTTCTTCAAAGTAACCACCCTTTGCCTTGATGGCAGCTTTGCTGCATTCTCTCATGATTCCATATGTGTTATCTCATAGTTTCGATGTCTCACTATTATTCTACAATGTAGGAAATAGTCAAAATAAAGAAAAAACCTGGAATGACTAATAAATCTTGGTCGATCAACAGCCTATCAACCAAACAATCGACCTGTCGACTAATTGGGATCAGCCAGTAAACATAGGCAAAAAAATTAATAGTTAGTCAAGAACGTCCTAGAGAACATGTGAACTGCCTAACCAGCTCTGCTACAGCGAGTAAAATGATCAGAGTGAGGTGTGCTCTCATTTGTGTCTGGAAGTAGCTAGCAAACTAGCTAACTTTGGCCTGTTAGCTTGGGTGCTTGGTTGGGACTTTAGCCTGTTAGCTTGGGTGCTTGGTTGGGACTTTAGCCTGTTGGCTTGGGTGCTTGGTTGGGACTTTAGCCTGTTAGCTTGGGTGCTTGGTTGGGACTTTAGCCAGTTAGCTTGGATGCTTGGTTGGGACAAGCATGCAGTGGCAGACAAGCTGCAGAAAGAATGGTAACTTACAATTCCCCATAATTTATCAGTGCAATTTTAAGGGCCAACTAGCTAAAAGGTTTGAGAGGGTTTATCTAATGTTCCCTCGTTAGATTTCAGCTCATCTTGCTCTGGCTAGCATTAGTTGTTGATCCTACCTTTTCATGGTTATTCGATAAATAATACTGTAAAGTTCCTGAAGTTAAGAGGACTCCGTGGTATTTAGCTACATATTTGCAGAAATTCAGGTTTATTTTGTGGCTTTTGGCGAATGTGCTCTAGTGATCTAAAGTCTCGCTGTTGCAACTGCCTGTAAACACACAGTCCAGTTCAAAGTGAATGATGGCAGGCCCATGTGGGAAGTGGCTTGTTTGTAAACTCAGCAAAAAATAAACGTCCCTTTTTCAGGACCCTGTCTTTCAAAGAAAATTCTTAAAAATCTGAATAACTTCACAGATCTTCATTGTAAAGGGTTTAAACACTGTTTCCCGTGCTTGTTCAGTGAACCAGAAACAATTAATGAGCATGCACCTATGGAACGGTCATTAAGACTTTAACAGCTTACAGACGGTAGGCAATTAAGGTCACAGTTATGAAAACTTAGGACACTAAAGAGGCCTTTCTACTGACTCTGAAAAATACCAAAAGAAAAATGCCCAAGGTCCCTGCTCATCTGCGTGCACATGCCTTAGTTATGCTACAAGGAGGCATGAGGACTGCAGATGTTGCCAGAACAATAAATTGCAATGTCTGTACTGTGAGACGCCTAAGACAGCGCTACAGGGAGACAGGACGGATAACTGATCGTCCTCAGAGTGGCAGACCACGTGTAACATCACCTGCACAGGAGCGGTACATCTGAACATCACACCTGTGGGACAGGTACAGGATGGCAACAACAACTGCCCGAGTTACACCAGGAACGCACAATCCCTCCTTATTGTGTCAGACTGTCCACAATAGGCTGGATTGAGGGCTTGTAGGCCTGTTGAGGCCGGTCCTCACCAGACATCACCGGTCGCCTATGGGCACAAACCCACATCGCTGGACCAGACAGGACTGTGGCTCTTCACTGACGAGTTCGCGATTTTTGTCTCACCAGGGGTGATGGTCAGATTCCGTTTATTGTCGAAGGAATGAGCATTACATCGAGGCCTGTACTCTGGAGCGGGATCAATTTGGAGGTGGAGGGTCCGTCATGGTCTGGGCTTGTTGTCATTGCAAGCAATCTCAACGCTGGTGTTACGGGGAAGACATCCTCCTCCCTCATGTGGTACCCTTCCTGCAGGCTCATCCTGACATGACCCTCCAGCATGACAATGCCACCAGCCATAATACTCGTTCTGTGCATGATTTCCTGCAAGACAGGAATGTCAGTGTTCTGCAATGGCCAGCGAAGAGCCCGGATCTCAATCTCATTGAGCACGTCTGGGACCAGTTGGATCGGAGGGTGAGGACAAGGGCTCGTTCCCCAGAAATGTCTGGGAACTTGCAGGTGATTTGGTGGAAGAGTGGGGTAACATCTCACAGCAAGAACTGGCAAATCTGGTGCTCGCTTGTCAGAATTGTTTTTTTAAAGTGTAATATTCTTCCTCGGGTGTATGTGTTCATATTTTAGTTAGATTTTGTGTTGCTAAATGCTATCAGTTCCACTTTAAATGACACCACTTCAAATTAGTAGATTCTACTATTTATGCCACACCGTTGTTGACAGGTGTATAAAATCGAGCACAAGCCAGACAAACATTGACATTAGGATGGCCTTACCGAAGAGCTCAGTGACTTTCAATGTGGCACCATCATAGGATGCCATGTTTCCAAAAAGTCAGTTCCTCAAATTGCTGCCCTGGTAGAGCTGCCCCGGTCCACTGTAAATGCTGTTATTGTGAAGCGGAAATATCTAGGAGCAACAACGGCTCAGCCGCAAAGTGGAGGCCACAAAAGCTCTCAGAACGGGACCGCAGAGTGCTGAAGCACATACCACGGAATTGTCTGTCCTCGGTTGCAACACTTACTGAGTTCCAAACTGCCTCTGGAAGCAACGTCAGCACAAGAACTGTTCGCCAAAAAAAACAACTTTTGACTGGTACTGTAGGTTCTGGTACAGCCGTCTCAAGAACCTGTGTGATGGGTGTCTGAACATCCAGCGCGAAGTTTAACTTATGATTTTCAAAGGAAAAATACAACTAAACACAAAGTTTCAATTTAGAAGTGACTTTAATTACAATGAAAATCTGTGTCCTACCCTTCATTTGACATATTTGTAATACCTCACAGATTGGATGGGCTAGGAGTTATAATAGATTATAGATAGGGCCAGGAGTTATAATAGATTATAGATAGGGCTAGGAGTTATAAAACCTTATAGACAGAGCTAAGAGTTATAATACCTTATATATAGGGCTAGGAGTTATAATACCTTATATATAGGGCTAGGTGGTATAATACCTTATATATAGGGCTAGGAGGTATAATACATTATAGATAGGGCTAGGAGTTATAAAACCTTATAGACAGAGCTAAGAGTTATAATACCTTATATATAGGGCTAGGAGTTATAATACCTTATATATAGGGCTTGGAGGTATAATACCTTATATATAGGGCTAGGAGTTATAATACTTATATATAGGGCTAGGAGTTAAAATACCTTATATATAGGGCTTGGAGGTATAATACTTATATATAGGGCTAGGAGGTATAATACCTTATATATAGGGCTTGGAGGTATAATACCTTATATATAGGGCTTGGAGTCATAATACCTTATATATAGGGCTAGGAGTTATAATACCTTATATATAGGGCTAGGAGTTATAATACCTTATATATAGGGCTAGGAGTTATAATACCTTATATATAGGGCTTGGAGTCATAATACCTTATATATAGGGCTAGGAGTTATAATACCTTATATATAGGGCTAGGAGTTATAATACCTTATATATAGGGCTTGGAGTCATAATACCTATATATAGGGCTAGGAGTTATAATACCTTATATATAGGGCTAGGAGTTATAATACCTTATATATAGGGCTAGGAGTTATAATACCTTATAGACAGGGCTTGGAGGTATAATACCTTATATATAGGGCTAGGAGTTATAATACCTTATATATAGGGCTAGGAGTTATAATACCTTATATATAGGGCTTGGAGTTATAATACCTTATAGACAGGGCTTGGAGTTATAATACCTTATAGACAGGGCTAGGAGTTATAATAGAACGGGACCGCAGAGTGCTGAAGCACATACCACGTAAGAATTGTCTGTCCTCGGTTGCAACACTTGCTACTGAGTTCCAAACTGCCTCTGGAAGCAACGTCAGCACAAGAACTGTTCGCCAAAAAACAAACAACTTTTGACTGGTACTGTAGGTTCTGGTACAGCCGTCTCAAGAACCTGTGTGATGGGTGTCTGAACATCCAGCGCGAAGTTTAACTTATGATTTTCAAAGGAAAAATACAACTAAACACAAAGTTTCAATTTAGAAGTGACTTTAATTACAATGAAAATCTGTGTCCTACCCTTCATTTGACATATTTGTAATACCTCACAGATTGGATGGGCTAGGAGTTATAATAGATTATAGATAGGGCCAGGAGTTATAATAGATTATAGATAGGGCTAGGAGTTATAAAACCTTATAGACAGAGCTAAGAGTTATAATACCTTATATATAGGGCTAGGAGTTATAATACCTTATATATAGGGCTAGGTGGTATAATACCTTATATATAGGGCTAGGAGGTATAATACATTATAGATAGGGCTAGGAGTTATAAAACCTTATAGACAGAGCTAAGAGTTATAATACCTTATATATAGGGCTAGGAGTTATAATACCTTATATATAGGGCTTGGAGGTATAATACCTTATATATAGGGCTAGGAGTTATAATACTTATATATAGGGCTAGGAGTTAAAATACCTTATATATAGGGCTTGGAGGTATAATACTTATATATAGGGCTAGGAGGTATAATACCTTATATATAGGGCTAGGAGTTATAATACCTTATATATAGGGCTAGGAGTTATAATACCTTATATATAGGGCTAGGAGTTATAATACCTTATATATAGGGCTAGGTGGTATAATACCTTATATATAGGGCTAGGTGGTATAATACATTATAGATAGGGCTAGGAGTTATAATACCTTATATATAGGGCTTGGAGGTATAATACCTTATATATAGGGCTAGGAGTTATAATACCTTATATATAGGGCTAGGAGTTATAATACCTTATATATAGGGCTTGGAGGTATAATACCTTATATATAGGGCTTGAGTCATAATACCTTATATATAGGGCTAGGAGTTATAATACCTTATATATAGGGCTAGGAGTTATAATACCTTATATATAGGGCTAGGAGTTATAATACCTTATATATAGGGCTTGGAGTCATAATACCTTATATATAGGGCTAGGAGTTATAATACCTTATATATAGGGCTAGGAGTTATAATACCTTATATATAGGGCAAAGTCATAATACCTTATATATAGGGCTAGGAGTTATAATACCTTATATATAGGGCTAGGAGTTATAATACCTTATATATAGGGCTAGGAGTTATAATACCTTATAGACACTTGGAGGTATAATACCTTATATATAGGGCTAGGAGTTATAATACCTTATATATAGGGCTAGGAGTTATAATACCTTATATATAGGGCTTGGAGTTATAATACCTTATAGACAGGGCTTGGAGTTATAATACCTTATAGACAGGGCTAGGAGTTATAATACCTTATAGACAGGGCTTGGAGTTATAATACCTTATATATAGGGCTTGGAGTTATAATACCTTATATATAGGGCTAGGAGTTATAATACCTTATAGACAGGGCTTGGAGTTATAATACCTTATATATAGGGCTTGGAGTTATAATACCTTATATATAGGGCTTGGAGTTATAATACCTTATAGACAGGGCTTGGAGTTATAATACCTTATATATAGGGCTTGGAGGTATAATACCTTATATATAGGGCTTGGAGTTATAATACCTTATAGACAGGGCTTGGAGTTATAATACCTTATATATAGGGCTTGGAGTTATAATACCTTATATATAGGGCTTGGAGTTATAATACCTTATAGACAGGGCTTGGAGTTATAATACCTTATATATAGGGCTTGGAGGTATAATACCTTATATATAGGGCTTGGAGTTATAATACCTTATAGACAGGGCTTGGAGTTATAATACCTTATATATAGGGCTTGGAGTTATAATACCTTATATATAGGGCTAGGAGGTATAATACCTTATATATAGGGCTTGGAGGTATAATACCTTATATATAGGGCTAGGAGTTATAATACCTTATATATAGGGCTAGGAGGTATAATACCTTATATATAGGGCTTGGAGGTATAATACCTTATATATAGGGCTAGGAGTTATAATACCTTATATATAGGGCTAGGAGTTATAATACCTTATATATAGGGCTTGGAGGTATAATACTACCTTATAGGGCTATCTGCCAATCACCACCTTCCGGAGACACCTGAAACCCCACCTCTTCAAGGAATACCTAGGATAGGATAAGTAATCCTTCTCACCCCCCCTTAAATGATTTAGATGCACTATTGTAAGTGGCTGTTCCACTGGATGTCAGAAGGTGAATTCACCAATTTGTAAGTCGCTCTGGATAAGAGCGTCTGCTAAATGACTTAAATGTAAATGTAATGTAGACAGGGCTAGGAGTTATAATACCTTATAGACAGGGCTTGGAGTTATAATACCTTATATATAGGGCTTGGAGGTATAATACCTTATATATAGGGCTAGGAGTTATAATACCTTATATATAGGGCTTGGAGTCATAATACCTTATATATAGGGCTTGGAGGCTACTTAAAGGACCCGTGTTGTACTATTTTACTGTATATTCAGTAGCTATAGCAACACTACTTATAGGACCCCGTGTTGTACTATTTTACTGTATATTCAGTAGCTATAGCAACACTACTTATAGGACCCCGTGTTGTACTATTTTACTGTACATTCAGTAGCTATAGCAACACTACTTATAGGACCCCGTGTTGTACTATTTTACTGTACATTCAGTAGCTATAGCAACACTACTTATAGGACCCTGTGTTGTACTATTTTACTGTATATTCAGTAGCTATAGCAACACTACTTACAGTGCCTTGCGAAAGTATTCGGCCCCCTTGAACTTTGCGACCTTTTGCCACATTTCAGGCTTCAAACATAAAGATATAAAACTGTTTTTTTTGTGAAGAATCAACAACAAGTGGGACACAATCATGAAGTGGAACGACATTTATTGGATATTTCAAACTTTTTAACAAATCAAAAACTGAAAAATTGGGCGTGCAAAATTATTCAGCCCCTTTACTTTCAGTGCAGCAAACTCTCTCCAGAAGTTCAGTGAGGATCTCTGAATGATCCAATGTTGACCTAAATGACTAATGATGATAAATACAATCCACCTGTGTGTAATCAAGTCTCCGTATAAATGCACCTGCACTGTGATAGTGTCAGAGGTCCGTTAAAAGCGCAGAGAGCATCATGAAGAACAAGGAACACACCAGGCAGGTCCGAGATACTGTTGTGAAGAAGTTTAAAGCCGGATTTGGATACAAAAAGTTTTCCCAAGCTTTAAACATCCCAAGGAGCACTGTGCAAGCGATAATATTGAAATGGAAGGAGTATCAGACCACTGCAAATCTACCAAGACCTGGCCGTCCCTCTAAACTGTCAGCTCATACAAGGAGAAGACTGATCAGAGATGCAGCCAAGAGGCCCATGATCACTCTGGATGAACTGCAGAGATCTACAGCTGAGGTGGGAGACTCTGTCCATAGGACAACAATCAGTCGTATATTGCACAAATCTGGTCTTTATGGAAGAGTGGCAATAAGAAAGCCATTTCTTAAAGATGTCCATAAAAAGTGTTGTTTAAAGTTTGCCACAAGCCACCTGGGAGACACACCAAACATGTGGAAGAAGGTGCTCTGGTCAGATGAAACCAAAATTGAACTTTTTGGCAACAATGCAAAACGTTATGTTTGGCGTAAAAGCAACACAGCTCATCAACCACAACACACCATCCCCACTGTCAAACATGGTGGTGGCAGCATCATGGTTTGGGCCTGCTTTTCTTCAGCAGGGACAGGGAAGATGGTTAAAATTGATGGGAAGATGGATGGAGCCAAATACAGGACCATTCTGGAAGAAAACCTGATGGAGTCTGCAAAAGACCTGAGACTGGGACGGAGATTTGTCTTCCAACAAGACAATGATCCAAAACATAAAGCAAAATCTACAATGGAATGGTTCAAAAATAAACATATCCAGGTGTTAGAATGGCCAAGTCAAAGTCCAGACCTGAATCCAATCGAGAATCTGTGGAAAGAACTGAAAACTGCTGTTCACAAATGCTCTCCATCCAACCTCACTGAGCTCGAGCTGTTTTGCAAGGAGGAATGGGAATAAATGTCAGTCTCTCGATGTGCAAAACTGATAGAGACATACCCCAAGCGACTTACAGCTGTAATCGCAGCAAAAGGTGGCGCTTCAAAGTATTTACTTAAGGGGGCTGAATAATTTTGCACGCCCAATATTTCAGTTTTTGATTTGTTAAAAAAGTTTGAAATATCCAATAAATGTCGTTCCACTTCATGATTGTGTCCCACTTGTTGTTAATTCTTCACAAAAAAATACAGTTTTATATCTTTATGTTTGAAGCCTGAAATGTGGCAAAAGGTGGCAACGTTCAAGGGGGCCGAATACTTTCGCAAGGCACTGTATGGGACCCCGTGTTTTACTATTTTACTGTATATTCAGTAGCTATAGTAACATTATAGTTTGTTTTACTGTTGTACTATGCTATACTGTAGCATATATGTTAGTCTGTGCTTTACTATACCAGTTTTAACCATGTTTCTGATGTAATTTCCAGGCAGAGGACTGCTCTCTCCGTCATTTGGAGGGGAAGTACCAGACCATGATCTGGGCCTTACGCTCCAAACTGGGCTCCAGACTCACTCCTCCAATCCTGCACCTGGATACAGCCCCCTACAGCAAGACTCCCCCCACATTCCTGCTTTTCCCACCAGAGAGTCACCCACCTCATTCCCACCCCCCCCCGGAATCTCCAGAATCTCTCTTCACAGCCCTCATCAGTGAAATCCATAAATTCGGGACACAGAATGAAATGACGACAGAAGATGTAGAAATGAATGTGACGTCTTTTGAAGAGGAGACGTTTTCTGATCCAGCATCAGTCAGCTCAGTAGACCCTTCTGATTGGCTTGACAAAGCTGTGACAGAACACACAACGTTACAGCGTCAATTCCCGTCTCTGTCCACTGTCAGCAGCACAAAGTCTCCCATAGCAACAACCTCTGACTCCAGACACTCTACTTCCTGGTTCTCCCTCCCTCCGGGTTTCCCTCAACCACAGGAGGCGTCTCCACAAGAGGCAGATACCTAGGGTTAACGGTGCGTATCACAGTTAGGTCTATACAGGAGGCGTCTCCACAAGAGGCAGATATCTAGGGTTAACGGTACGTATCACAGTTAGGTCTATACAGGAGGCGTCTCCACAAGAGGCAGATACCTAGGGTTAACGGTACGTATCACAGTTAGGTCTATACAGGAGGCGTCTCCACAAGAGGCAGATACCTAGGGTTAGTCACGTATCACAGTTAGGTCTATACAGGAGGCGTCTCCACAAGAGGCAGATACCTAGGGTTAACGGTACGTATCACAGTTAGGTCTATACAGGAGGCGTCTCCACAAGAGGCAGATACCTAGGGTTAACGTTCGTATCACAGTTAGGTCTATACAGGAGGCGTCTCCACAAGAGGCAGATACCTAGGGTTAACGGTACGTATCACAGTTAGGTCTATACAGGAGGCGTCTCCACAAGAGGCAGATACCTATAGGGTTAACGGTACGTATCACAGTTAGGTCTATACAGGAGGCGTCTCCACAAGAGGCAGATACCTAGTGTTAACGGTACGTATCACAGTTAGGTCTATACAGGAGGCGTCTCCACAAGAGGCAGATACCTAGGGTTAACGGTACGTATCACAGTTAGGTCTATACAGGAGGCGTCTCCACAAGAGGCAGATACCTAGGGTTAGCAGTCGTATCACAGTTAGGTCTATACAGGAGGCGTCTCCACAAGAGGCAGATACCTAGGGTTAACGTTACGTATCACAGTTAGGTCTATACAGGAGGCGTCTCCACAAGAGGCAGATACCTAGGGTTAACTGGTACGTATCACAGTTAGGTCTATACAGGAGGCGTCTCCACAAGAGGCAGATACCTAGGGTTAACGGTACGTATCACAGTTAGGTCTATACAGGAGGCGTCTCCACAAGAGGCAGATACCTAGGGTTAACGGTACGTATCACAGTTAGGTCTATACAGGAGGCGTCTCCACAAGAGGCAGATACCTAGGGTTAACGTTACGTATCACAGTTAGGTCTATACAGGAGGCGTCTCCACAAGAGGCAGATACCTAGGGTCTACGTATCACAGTTAGGTCTATAGCAAGAGGCAGAGACCTACGGTACGTATCACAGTTAGGTCTATACAGGAGGCGTCTCCACAAGAGGCAGATACCTAGGGTTAACGGTACGTATCACAGTTAGGTCTATACAGGAGGCGTCTCCACAAGAGGCAGATACCTAGGGTTAACGGTACGTATCACAGTTAGGTCTATACAGGAGGCGTCTCCACAAGAGGCAGATACCTAGGGTTAACGGTACGTATCACAGTTAGGTCTATACAGGAGGCGTCTCCACAAGAGGCAGATACCTAGGGTTAGGTCGTATCACAGTTAGGGCGTCTCCACAAGAGGCAGATACCTAGGGTTAACGTTACGTATCACAGTTAGGTCTATACAGGAGGCGTCTCCACAAGAGGTAGATACCTAGGGTTAACGGTACGTATCACAGTTAGGTCTATACAGGAGGCGTCTCCACAGGCAGATACCTAGGGTTAACACGTATCACAGTTAGGTCTATACAGGAGGTGTCTCCACAAGAGGCAGAGACCTAGGGTTAACGGTACGTATCACAGTTAGGTCTATACAGGAGGCATCTCCACAAGAGGCAGATACCTAGGGTTAACGGTACGTATCACAGTTAGGTCTATACAGGAGGTGTCTCCACAAGAGGTAGATACCTAGGGTTAACGGTACGTATCACAGTTAGGTCTATACAGGAGGCGTCTCCACAAGAGGCAGATACCTAGGGTTAACGGTACGTATCACAGTTAGGTCTATACAGGAGGCGTCTCCACAAGAGGCAGATACCTAGGGTTAACGGTACGTATCACAGTTAGGTCTATACAGGAGGCGTCTCCACAAGAGGCAGATAACTAGGGTTAACGGTACGTATCACAGTTAGGTCTATACAGGAGGCGTCTCCACAAGAGGCAGATACCTAGGGTTAACGGTACGTATCACAGTTAGGTCTATACAGGAGGCGTCTCCACAAGAGGCAGATACCTAGGGTTAACGGTACGTATCACAGTTAGGTCTATACAGGAGGCGTCTCCACAAGAGGCAGATACCTGGGGTTAACGGTACGTATCACAGTTAGGTCTATACAGGAGCGTCTCCACAAGAGGCAGATACCTAGGGTTAACGGTACGTATCACAGTTAGGTCTATACAGGAGGCGTCTCCACAAGAGGCAGATACCTAGGGTTAACGGTACGTATCACAGTTAGGTCTATACAGGAGGCGTCTCCACAAGAGGCAGATACCTGGGGTTAACGGTACGTATCACAGTTAGGTCTATACAGGAGGCGTCTCCACAAGAGGCAGATACCTAGGGTTAATTGATTAACGTATCACAGTTAGGTCTATACAGGAGGCGTCTCCACAAGAGGCAGATACCTAGGGTTAACGGTACGTATCACAGTTAGGTCTATACAGGAGGCGTCTCCACAAGAGGCAGATACCTATAGGGTTAACGGTACGTATCACAGTTAGGTCTATACAGGAGGCGTCTCCACAAGAGGCAGATACCTAGGGTTAACGGTACGTATCACAGTTAGGTCTATACAGTGCATTCGGAAAGTTACATTTTGTTACGTTACAGCCTTATTCTAAAATTGATTAACCCTCCTGTTGTGTTTTTTTCATTTGAATTAATTCTGTGTTCCTGGTCCAAAATGACCGCCAAATTATAGATGATTATAAATCCATAATCATACATATCTTATCACCTAATGTTGTATTAAATATTTTTATCAACTTAAGTTATTGTGAACATTACAAGTTTTAAACTTCTATTTGCTATTTATGGCCTGTAGGCCTCATTGATCTGAGCTCATACAACTAGTTTTTGAGTAAAAAAAGCATAATGTATGGATTATTTTGACTATAACAAATTCTCAGATTAAATTTATTGTGCTACTTATCACAGACTACTTTGTGTCATAGTTTAATAATGACTCTCTCCTCACCAGAGTCACGATCAAAGATATTATCAAGATCCTCACATACAGTATATAATTTGGTCATTGTGCTGCCACAGAATGAATTGTGAGCAAGGCCTCAAAAAAGCTTTATATACCAGAGCTGCGAAAAAAGTTCTATATATTATTGAAACAATGTTGCGATTGTTTGTGAGAATGCCAAAATGTGTGCTTCCCATGGGGGAAAGATTCTATTGGGAAAAGGTTCCTGTAGGGGTTACCATGGAAGCCAAGAAGGGGAGTGAGGTGTTCTCAAACACACATGCATGTGGGGTCTGGGAGAGGAAGTGTGTCCATCTGATGAATGGGCATGTGCCATAACTACATTTTATACACTAATTGTATTCTCAACCATTCATTTCTAATGACCGGTCATTTTTGACCAGGAACACCACAGATGTACAAAAGTTAAATAAAAGACCCAAAATGTAATGAAAATCATCAAAATGCATTTTGTGTGTTCAGATGACCTGTGTGGACAAATACATGGAACCTTATGACAAGCAGATTAAATTAACTACATTTTTCAGAGAGGGAACTTGTAAATCGGTCCAATTCGACGAGAACACAGCAAGAGGGTTAAATATTTTTTTCCCTCATTAATCTACACACACAGTGCCTTGAAAAAGTGTTCATCCCCCTTGGTATTTTTCCTATTTTGTTGCATTACAACCTCTCATTTAAATAGATTTTTATTTGGATTTCATTGTAATGGACACAAAATAATCCAAATTGGTGAAGTGAAATGAAAAAAATTACTTGTTTAAAAATATATGCATATGTATTCACCTCCTTTGCATATGTATTCCCCCCCTTTGCATATGTATTCCCTCCTTTGCATATGTATTCACCTCCTTTGCATATGTATTCCCTCCTTTGCATATGTATTCCCTCCCTTTACATATGTATTCCCTCCTTTGCATATGTATTCCCTCCCTTTGCATATGTATTCCCTCTTTGCATATGTATTCACCACCTTTGCATATGTATTCCCTCCTTTGCATATGTATTCCCTCCCTTTTCATATGTATTCCCTCCTTTGCATATGTGTTCACCCCCCCATGCATATATATTCCCTCCTTGGCATATGTAGTCACCCCCTTTGCATATGTATTCACACCCTTTGCATATGTAGTCACCTCCTTTGCATATGTATTCACCTCCTTTGCATATGTATTCACCTCCTTTGCATATGTATTCACCCCTTTGCATATGTATTCACATATGTATTTACTCCTTTGCATATGTATTCACCCCCTTTGCATATGTATTCACCTCCTTTGCATATGTATTCACTCCTTTGCATATGTATTCACTCCCTTTGTATATGTATTCACACCCTTTGCATATGTATTCACTCCCTTTGCATATGTATTCACCCCCTTTGCATATGTATTCACCCCCTTTGCATATGTATTCACTCCCTTTGCATATCTATTCACTCCCTTTGCATATGTATTCACCTCCTTTGCTATGAAGCCCCTAAATAAGATCTGATGCAACCAACTACCTTCAGAAGTCACATAATTAGTTTAATAAAGTCCAGCTGTGTGCAATCTAAGCGTCACTTGATCTGAGTATATATACACTTGTCCTGAAAGGCCCCAAAGTCTGCAACACTACTAAGCAAGGGGCACCACCAAGCAAGCAGCACCATGAAGGCCAAAGAGCTCTTAAAATCTATTTTAATTCCAGGTTGTAAGGCAACAAAATAGGAAAAATGCCAAGGGGGGTGAATACTTTTGCAAGCCACTGTAATACCCCATAATGACAAAGCGAAAAACAGGTTTTAGACATTTTTACAAATATATTAAAAATAAAAAAACTGATACTTTATTTACATAAGTAATTAAACCCTTTGCTTTGAGACTCGATATTAAGCTCAGGTGCATCCTGTTTCCATCGATCATACTTGTGATGTTTCTATAACTTGACTGGAGTCCACCTGCGGTACAGTTAATTGATTGGACATTATTTGGAAAGGCACACACCTGTCTATGGAAGGTCCAACAGTGCATGTCAGAGCAACAACCAAGCCATGAGGTAGAAACAACCAAGCCATGAGCTGTCCGTAGAGTTCCGAGACAGGATTGTGTCGAGGCACAGATCTGGAGAATTGTACCAAGATATTTCTGTAGCATTGAAGGTCCCCAAGAACACAGTGCCCCCCCATCATTCTTAAATGGAAGAAGTTTGAAACCATCAAGACTCTTCCTAAAGCTGGCCGCCCGGCCAAACTGAGCAATCAGTGGAGAAAGGCCTTGTTCAGGGAGGTGAGATCCTTGATGAAAACCTGCTCCAGAGCGCTCAGGACCTCAGACTGGGGCAGAGGTTTACCCTCCAAGAGGACAATGACCCTAAGCACACAGCCAAGACAATGCAGGAGTGGCTTCAGGACGAGTCTCTGAATGTCCTTGAGTGGCCCAGCCAGAGCCCGGACTTCAACCCAATCTAACATCTCTGGAGAGACCTGAAAATTCCTGTGCAACGCTCCCCTTCCAACCTGACAGAGCTTTATAGGATCTGCAGAGAAGAATGGGAGAAACTCCCCAAATACAGGTGTCAAATCAAACTTTGTCACATGCGCCAAATACAACAAGTGTAGTCCTTACCGTGAAATGACAAGCCCTCAACCAACAGTGGAATTCAAGAAGAGTTACGAAAATATTTACCAAATAAACTAAGGTAAAAAGTAATAAAAAAGTAACACAATAACAAGGCTATATACAGGGGGTACCGGTACCAAGTCAGTGTACAGGTTAGCTGAGGTCATTTGTACATGTAGGTAGGGGTGAAGTGACTATGCATAGATATTTAATAGCGAGTAGCAGCAGTGTACAAAACAAATGGAGGGGGGATGGCAGGAAGCTTCCATCCTGGATGGCAGGAAGCTTGGCCCCAGTGATGTACTGGGCCGTACGCACTACCCTCTGTAGTGCCTTATGGTGCCATATCAGGCGGTGATGCAACCGGTCAGGATGCTCTCGATGGTGCAGCTGTAGAACTTTTTGAGGATCTGGGGACCAATGCCAAATCTTTTCAGTCTCCTGAGTAGGAAAAGGTTTTGTCGTGCCCTCTTAACGACTTTCTTTGTGTGTTTGGACCATAATATATCATTGGTAATGTGGACACCAAGGAACTTGAAACTCTCGACCCGCTCCACTACAGCCCCGTCGATGTTAATGGGGACCTGTTTGGCCCACCTTTTCTTGTAGTCCACGATCAGCTTCTTCGTCTTGCTCACATTGAGGGAGAGGTTGTTGCTCTGGCACGACATTGCCAGGTCTCTGACCTCTTACCTATAGGCTGTCTCATCATTGTCGGTGATCAGGCCTAACACTGTTGTGTCGTCAGCAAACTTAATGATGGAGTCGTGTTTGGCCAAGGTGTGCCAAGCTTGTAGCGTCATACCCAAGAAGACTTGAGGCTGTAATCGCTGCCAAAGGTGCTTCAACAAAGTACTGAGTAAAGGGTATTTTTTAAATATTTATTTTTATAAATAAGTAAAAAGGGGTATTGTGTGTAGATTGATGAAGGGGCTAAATTAATTTTAGTATAAGGCTGTAGCGTAACAAAATGTGGAAAAAGTCAAGGGGTCTGAATACTTTCCGAAGGCACTGTATGTCTCTGTGATATAATGTCATAATATATCGTATGTCTCTGTACTGTATGTGTCTTGTTATTGTGAGATGGAACAGCCTCTAATCAACAATGTCACATTATTAGCCTTGAGTTGTTCCTGATCATGTGACATGACTAGGACCAACTCTGGTCCCTAGATAGAGAGAGACTAAACATAAGGCTTGGAGTTTTTCCTGGCTAGGTCTCCTATAGCCCCAGGTCTCCTATAGCTCCAGGTCTCTGTAGCCCCAGGTCTTAAACTCCTAGCCCCATTCATAGAATCTATGTATGCGTGTGTGTTAGCATCAGTAGAACTGGATATTAGCAGCATAATAACAGGTTGGATGTGCATGTTTGACAGCTTGTCCAGGAGTAGCAGAGCCTACCCAGCATGTGATTGGAATCAGAGACACGTACAAGTGGGTCCTGGGCATCCCCACCAAGAACCTCCACATGAACTTCCAGGAAGTGAGTTACACTTCAGTATTTACGGGGTCTATTTACAAGGGACATATTATGTAGAGATTGAACCAGACTTGTGGAGGTCTACAATTTTTTTCTGAGTTCTTGGCTGATTTCTTTTGATTTTCCCTTGAAGTTCAAGCAAAAAGGCACTGAGTTTGAAGGTAGGCCTTGAAATACATCCACACGTACACTTCCAATTCACTCAAATTATGTCAATTAGCGTATCAGAAGCTTCTAAAGCCGTGACATAATTTTCTGGAATTTTCCAAGCTGTTTAAAGGCACAGTCAACTTAGTGTATGTAAACTTCTGACCCACTGGAATTGTGATACAGTGAATTATAAGTGAAATAATCTGTCTGTAAACAATTGTTGGAAAAATTACTTGCGTCATGCACAAAGTAGATGTCCTACCTGACTTGCCAGAGCTATAGGTTGAAAACAAGAAATTTGTGGAGTGGTTGAAAAACGAGTTTTAATGACTCCAACCTAAGTGAATGTGATCTTCTGACTAAGTGAATGTGATCAACTGTACGTGCATATACTATATTGTTGAAACAATTGATTTTCAGGACAAACTCTCTTAAAATTAATGATCAAAACAAAACATGGATGCAAATATTATTATATTTCATGAATCACTAAATATAGGGAAAATGCTACATTTCCTAGAATGCATTAGTTTAACCCTCAAGTTGACCCTGAGGCCTTCAAAAAGAAGCCAAACAATGAAATCGTTAGTGGAAATATAAGTGACTATTCTATACACTAAGGTTAAAAGAATATGTGAACATTGTTTCCAGAGAAAAGTGATTCTTTGGTATTTGGAAGTGTGACCTCTCAGATTCAATGAAACACTCATGTTCTATGACTGAGTGGAATTGATTTGAAATGTACTGAATTAAATCATATTTAATGTCACTCAAACTCAAATTCTAATTGTACATACTGTGGGGTATCCAATTCAATTAACAAATGTATAATTTCAACTCCTGAGTTGAATGCGAGCCAATTCCAAACTTCTAAATTGAGCCAAACCCTGGTATATAATGTCAAAGACAAGTAAACTCAAAACACTCAGACCTTATCACTTGTTCTTCCTTCAATTGATGTGTCACTGTATAACTGCTTCATTCCATTCTCTCTCCTCTCCTCTCCTCTCCTCTCCTCTCAGGTGCTAGTAGACCTGAGCTCTAAGAACGTGTACGAGGCATGGGTTAATGCGGTGGTGGGGGGTCAACCTCTGACCTTTTACAGCCTGGTGGGTTTGGAGAACGGGTCCTTCTACCGTAGCATGCCACGCATCATCGCTCTGGCGCTGGGCGCTCTCAAAACGTAAACACTATCAACAACAGAACAAACACACGGCAAAGACTCAGTGTAGAAGTGGTCTGGTGTCAGCTTGTGACGGCAGAGACCATAGACATTATCTGCTGGGGAAATGAACCCAGAAGTGACCAGGAGACTGGAGACTACTCATTCAGATGGGAGGAGAGAGGGCAGGCGGTGGGCATTCTAGGAGACCTAAACATAATACACACACACATAGAGCTGCCATATCTGTGTCAGTATATCACCTGTGATTCTCTCAAAGCAACTCTGCTTGTACTCTCTGAAGAACACAGCCAGGAGTGGGACATTACAATATGACATCATTTCAGCCCACTGGAGAGCCTGACCTCTGACCTCTATCTGTACACACAGCCTTGAATGTATGCCTTGCAACCGTGCACGGAGATAGCTTGTTGTTCTCCATGGCTGGCATAATGCAGTGAGACGCAGCCCATTCTATGAGCCAGTATAAAAAAAATAAGTTATTCAAAAATTTCTGTCTTTTGAAAACAGTCCTAAAGCATTGATTGTACATGCTGTACGTTGGTATCTTCGTTTTGCTATATTTATTTGTATAGAGAGACATGCTTTGTATTTTTGTAAAACATCTCAGTAAAATGATTATCCCATCTTCTGTGCTTGGTGATACAGTATGCTGTAAGTGATAATGTGAAGTGGTGGTGATACAGTATGCTGTAAGGTAATGTGAAGTGGTGAAACAGTATGCTGTAAGGTAATGTAAAGTGGTGATACAGTATGCTGTAAGGTAATGTGAAGTGGTGATACAGTATGCTGTAAGGTAATGTGAAGTGGTGATACAGTATGCTGTAAGGTAATGTGAAGTGGTGATACAGTATGCTGCAAGGTAATGTGAAGTGGTGATACAGTATGCTGTAATGTGAAGTGGTGATAATGTAAAAGTGGTGATACAGTATGCTGTAAGGTAATGTGAAGTGGTGATACAGTATGCTGTAAGGGTAATGTGAAGTGGTGAAACAGTATGCTGTAAGGTAATGTGAAGTGGTGATACAGTATGCTGTAAGGTAATGTGAAGTGGTGATACAGTATGCTGCAAGGTAATGTGAAGTGGTGATACAGTATGCTGTAAGGTAATGTGAAGTGGTGATACAGTATGCTGTAAGGTAATGTGAAGTGGTGATACAGTATGCTGTAAGGTAATGTGAAGTGGTGATACAGTATGCTGTAAGGTAATGTGAAGTGGTGATACAGTATGCTGTAAGGTAATGTGAAGTGGTGATACAGTATGCTGTAAGTGGTGGTAATGTGAAGTGGTGATACAGTATGCTGTAAGGTAATGTGAAGTGGTGATACAGTATGCTGTAAGGTAATGTAAAGTGGTGATACAGTATGCTGTAAGGTAATGTGAAGTGGTGATACAGTATGCTGTAAGGTAATGTGAAGTGGTGATACAGTATGCTGTAAGGTAATGTGAAGTGGTGATACAGTATGCTGTAAGGTAATGTAAAGTGGTGATACAGTATGCTGTAAGGTAATGTGAAGTGGTGATACAGTATGCTGTAAGGTAATGTGAAGTGGTGATACAGTATGCTGTAAGGTAATGTGAAGTGGTGATACAGTATGCTGTAAGGTAATGTGAAGTGGTGATACAGTATGCTGTAAGGTAATGTGAAGTGGTGATACAGTATGCTGTAAGGTAATGTGAAGTGGTGATACAGTATGCTGTAAGGTAATGTGAAGTGGTGATACAGTATGCTGTAAGGTAATGTGAAGTGGTGATACAGTATGCTGTAAGGTAATGTGAAGTGGTGATACAGTATGCTGTAAGGTAATGTGAAGTGGTGATACAGTATGCTGTAAGGTAATGTGAAGTGGTGATACAGTATGCTGTAAGGTAATGTGAAGTGGTGATACAGTATGCTGTAAGGTAATGTGAAGTGGTGATACAGTATGCTGTAAGGTAATGTGAAGTGGTGATACAGTATGCTGTAAGGTAATGTGAAGTGGTGATACAGTATGCTGTAAGGTAATGTGAAGTGGTGAAACAGTATGCTGTAAGGTAATGTGAAGTGGTGAAACAGTATGCTGTAAGGTAATGTGGTGAAAAGTGGTGATACAGTATGCTGTAAGGTAATGTGAAGTGGTGATACAGTATGCTGTAAGGTAATGTGAAGTGGTGATACAGTATGCTGTAAGGTAATGTGAAGTGGTGATACAGTATGCTGTAAGGTAATGTGAAGTGGTGATACAGTATGCTGTAAGGTAATGTGAAGTGGTGATACAGTATGCTGTAAGGTAATGTAAAGTGGTGATACAGTATGCTGTAAGGTAATGTAAAGTGGTGATACAGTATGCTATAAGGTAATGTGAAGTGGTGATACAGTATGCTGTAAGGTAATGTGAAGTGGTGATACAGTATGCTGTAAGGTAATGTGAAGTGGTGATACAGTATGCTGTAAGGTAATGTGAAGTGCACAGCAGTGAACGCTTGTCCTCGTTTCAACTCTGATCTCATTCATTTATAAATTATTTAAAAAAAATCTATCAATTAATCAATCATGGTCCTTCTTAAAACCTCTTGAAACTCCCCATCCCGGATCCGGGATCGTGAATAAAGCCTCAGGCTCATTAGCATAACGCAACGTTAACGATTTCTGAAAATCGCAAATAAAATGAAAATAATGCGCCTACTCTCAAGCTTAGCCTTTTCTTAACAACACTGTCATCTCAGATTTTCAAAATATGCTTATGAACCATAGCAATTCACTAATTTGTGTAAGAGTATGCTAAGCTAGCTTAGCATTTTGAGTAGCATTTAGCATGCAACATTTTCACAAAAGCCAGATAACCAAATAAATAAAATCATTTACCTTTGAAGAGCTTCGGATGTTTTCAATGAGGAGACTCAGTTACATAGTAAATGTTCAGTTTTTCCTGAAAGCATCTTTGTGTAGGAGAAATCGCTCCGTTTTGTACATCACATTTGGCTACCGAAACGAACCGAAAATTCAGTCACCAACAACGTCAAACTTTTTCCGAATTAACTCCATAATATCGACCGATACATGGCAAACGTTGTTTGGAATCAATCCTCAAGGTGTTTTTTCACATATCTCTTCATTGATATATTGTTCGTGGAAGCCTGCTTTCTTCTCTGAATTCCATGGAAAAATACTTGCAGCTGAGTTTTGCGCACCAATTTCGGCGCAGGACACCGGGCGGACACCTGGTAAATGTGGTCTCTTATGGTCAATCTTCCAATGATATGCCTACAAATACGTCACAATGCTGCAGACACCTTGGGGAAACGACAGAAAGGGCAGACTCACACCTCTCGCATTCACAGCCATATAAGGAGACAATGGAAAACGGAGCCTCAAAAATCCTGCTCATTTCCTGGATGCCGTTTCATCTGGGTTTTGCCTGTAGCTCACGTTCTAGGGCACGCACAGAAAATATCTTTGCAGTTCTGGAAACGTCAGAGTGTTTTCTTTCCAAAGATACCAAATATATGCATAGTCGCGCATCTTTTTGTGACAAAATATTGCGCTTAAAACGGGAACGTCTTTTTATCCAAAAATGATATAGCGCCCCTAGAGTTTCAAGAGGTTAATTCAACCTCAAATAAGAGGTTGAATCAAGGTCTCATTTGTTTTGTCTATCGTCTACAGTGGACCAGAATAAGCATAATGTTGACTCTTTAACATTAGCTTTCCTGTCAACACAGCAGCTGCTGTGATCCAGGCTGGAGGAATGATAGGGGAAGGGAACCATCAACCCCCCCTCATCTCCATAGCCCTTATCCCTATTCCCAGACCCTTGTCACAGATATGGGATTGTCTTTCAGGTCTGACATGATTTGGATGGTTTGTATACACACTATCAACAAACAATTGGCTTGATCTACCAGAAACAACTGCAGCTGTGTTGACAGACCTACAGTTCACAGATCAGATCTCACCCTGATAGGAAAGTTATTTGGGTGATGATGGTGGTCAGAGTTGGGGAAAAGAAGGGAATGTCTGTCTCAGACTAGCTTTGTGAAGAAGTTGACTCAGGGCTCAAAATGGAAGTTGAGCCATTCAAGATTCAACTCGTCATCTATTATGAAGACCATAATTATTGAATCAGATCTATTCCTAAGCTGGGCTGAGGGAAAAAGCCTGCACACGCTACAGATCCTATGCCCATCACTGCCCCAGAGGGAAAGCATGAGAAGTATGGGGCTCCTAAAAAGAGCTAGTCAGGTTGGGACTCGGGAGAAGGGAGAATAAATAGGCAACAGGGCAACAACTGTATAAACATACTGTAAGCCTATACATCTGTTCCACAACAGCAAGTTATCCACCCAGCCTAGCTAGCCTACAGTTTCTTTCATATGGCATTAGAGGGCTTTGGCCTCAAGGTTTGGATCTGAGCTGAAACTTTCGACAGTGGGATCTCTTAAATTGAATAATCACATGATGACAGTGTAAAGTCAGTAGTTGTTAAGCTTACATCAGACGTTAAGAAGTCTGTCATATTGTTATTATATTATGTCAGCGTTCTCCAAACTCCAGGGCACATTTAGTTTTTCACCCTTGCTCTATACAGCTGATTTACATAATCAAAGCTTGATGATGAGTTGATTGTTGGAATCAACTGTGTAGTGCTAGGGCAAATAAATACATGTTTGTGGTCCCCAGGACTGAGTTTGAGGACCGCTGTACTATATGATATTATGAGTGTTATGTGCTATAAACCAGTAGAATAATGATTTTTCTTGCTGATCCCATATCAGTCTTGAAATCTGGAAATCAATGCTAATATTCAAGCAAAACTGCAATAATATATTCTAAGAAGTGGTAAATACACATATAGGACAATGGCGAAAATGTTTTGTCTGGCCAACAGACTGACAGACACACATCACAGACACCACAGCAAATGCTCTCCATGCCAGTAAGCAAAGCTATTATCACTAAATCATTCCAAATATGTCCCATACACAAACAATCTCCCGAGGGACTCTGTAAACTGAGCCTGGCTGTGAATTACAGGAGCAATATTAGAGGGATTTTTCCATCAGGGTGCGAGTTGCTGTCTCCTCATGATGGCAAGCAGCTGTCGCCTCATGACAGCTAGCTGCTGTCGGTCGCCTCATGACGGCTAGTTGCTGTCGCCTCATGACGGCTACTTGCTGTCGCCTCATGATGGCTAGCTGCTGACGCCTCATGACTGCTCGTTGCTGTAATCTCATGACGGCTACAGTAGTTGCCGTCACCTCATGACGGCTAGCTGCTGTCGGTCGCCTCATGACGGCTAGTTGCTGTCGCCTCATGACCGCTAGTTGCTGTCACCTCATGACGGCTAGCTGCTGTCGCCTCATGACGGCTAGTTTTGTCGCCTCATGGCTAGCTGCTGTCATCTCATGACGGCTAGCTGCTGTCGGTCGTCTCATGACGGCTACTTGCTGTCACCTCATGATGGCTAGCTGCTGTCGCCTCATGACGGCTACAGTAGTTGCTGTCACCTCATGACGGCTAGCTGCTGTCGGTCGCCTCATGACGGCTAGTTGCAGTAGCATCATGATGGCTAGTTGCTGTCGCTTCATGATGGCTAGTTGCTGTCGTCTCATGATGGCTAGCTGCTGTCGCCTCATGACGGCTAGTTGCTGTCATCTCATGACGGCTACAGTAGTTGCTGTCACCTCATGACGGCAAGCTGCTGTCGGTCGCCTCATGACGGCTAGTTGCTGTCTCCTCATGACGGCTAGTTGCTGTCACTTCATGACGGATAGCTGCTGTCGGACGCCTCATGACGGATAGCTGCTGTCGCCTCATGACTGCTAGTTGCTGTCGCCTCATGGCTAGCTGCTGTCATCTCATGACGGCTACAGTAGTTGCTGACACCTCATGATGGCTAGCTGCTGTCGGTCGCCTCATGACGGCTAGTTGCTGTCGCCACATGATGGCTAGCTGCTGTCATTTCATGATGGCTACAGTAGTTACTGACACGTTATGAGGGCTAGCTGCTGTCGGTCTCCTCTATATAGTAGTTCCATCAGGGTGCCCCCACTTTGATCTCTATATAGTAGTTCCATCAGGGTGCCCCCACTTTGATCTCTATATAGTAGTTCCATCAGGGTGCCCCCCCTCTATATAGTAGTTCCATCATCACTTTGATCTCTATAGTAGTTCCATCAGGGTGCCCCCCACTTTGATCTCTATATAGTAGTTCCATCAGGGTGCCCCGACTTTGATCTCTATATAGTAGTTCCATCAGGGTGCCCCCACGTTGACCTCTATATTGTAGTTTCATCAGGGTGCCCCCACGTTGACCTCTATATTGTAGTTTCATCAGGGTGCCCCCACGTTGACCTCTATATTGTAGTTTCATCAGGGTGCCCCCACTTTGATCTCTATATAGTAGTTCCATCAGGGTGCCCCCACTTTGATCTCTATATAGTAGTTCCATCAGGGTGCCCCCACTTTGATCTCTATATAGTAGTTCCATCAGGGTGCCCCCACTTTGATCTCTAAATAGTAGTTCCATCAGTGTGCCCCCACTTTGATCTCTATATCGCTGTATCTTTCTCTTCCGAGTTTCGGGGATGAGGGCCTGGTCCGGGGTGAGCAGTACATCCTGCGCCTCCGAATCTTTGAAGTGGTAATCTTCATACAAATCGAGGTTAGTGATCGCTGTTCTTTTCGGTCATGGGAAACCATGGCGATAACATTATGTACAAAAAAAGTTACGATCAGTGTAAAAAAACACAACATTAAATAATGGGTAAGGAGCATGTAAAAGGGTCACTACACATTCCAGTGCCGTGTGTGTGTGTGTCTGTGTGTGTGTGTGTGTGTATGTGTATAGGCGTGTGTGCGTGCGTGTGTGTCTGTGTTTTTGTGCGTGCATGCGTGCGTTGTGACAGCTGACAATGCAGTCCTGGGTTGGACAGTAGGAGTGTAGCGCTCCAGAAATACTTTTAGGGCTATAAGACAGTAAACCCTCCCCTGAAACTGACACAACCCTGACCACCTCACACACGCACACGCACACACACACACACACACACACACACACACCCCACCCCTCACCCCTTGTCCAGGTGGCAGCCAAACCTAAAGAGTAGTGTCGGTGTGAAACAATAATCTCAGTCCCAGAGATGTCGGCAGGATCTCAGCACTTTCTACCACTCGGTCTATGGATATTTCTCTTCATCTTCACTACTGGTAAGAATGCTGGCTTCCACTTTACTGTATAAGCATGGCTGGTTTCTAGAGGTATTTCAATTGGTATTTTATTGGTATATGGTGGAATGTCAGGGTATGGGTTGTGTAGCTTATACAGGATTTCAGAGCGGTTGGCAGAAGCATTATGACCATGAGTTTAAAGCTTTATACATGCACTTCAAAATGGCACAAACGTTTTGCATGATTTAAAAGTGTCACTGGAGAACAGAATAAACTATTAAAAATAGTTTAGCTATTTTTGTATGTTCAAAAAAAAGGCCCTTAGGGAAGCTGTCTTTTATTAAAACCTTCTTAAGCCGAGGCCTCCCGCTAGCGGAACAACTTCCGGGTGAAACTGGAGGGTGCGCAATTGAAATAAATTATCATCAAAATTATGGATATTAAACATTTAGGTACACACAAGTGTCTTATATCGGTTGAAAGCTTAAATTATTGTTAATCTAACAGTACCGTCCGATTTGCAGTACCTATTACAGCGAAAGCCATGTGATTGTTTGAGGACGGCGCGCCACATTAAAATATTTTTCCACCGGCACAGGTTTCATAAATTCAGAAATAGAGATAAAATATTCACGTACTTTTGGAATATCTTCCTCTGATTTGTCATCCAAAGGGTTCCAGCTATAACATGCAGTGTTGTTTTGTTAGATTAAAAAAAGTATGTTTCGTTGGCGCCATCGATTTGAGTAATCCAATTGTTCAACATCCAAAAATCTACCCCTAAACTTTGTTTCAACAAGTCAAAATACATTTCTATTTACTCATCAGATACTCTAAAATGTCATCAAACTATAAGAAGTATGTACAATAGGAAAGCGATTTTAGCAGGTGCGTCTTATCTTCATGGCGTGCCCAAACACAAATGTCCAAGACTGTACTGAAACTGATATTTCTTATTCGTTTTGGAAGTTACAAGCCTGAAACCTTGAACATAGACTGCTGACCCCCTGTGGAAACCATAGGAGTTGCATCCTGGGAGCTAGAATTCAGTATGCCCCTATACTTTCCATTGTAGGAGCACGGTCTCTCAAAACATTCTAATTTTGATTGTTTTTTCTTTGGATTTTCTCCTACCATATCTATTGTGTTATATTCTCCTACATTATTTTAACATTTCTACAAACTTCAAAGTGTTTTCTTTCCAATGGTACCAATTATATGCATATCCTGGCATATCTTGACAATGTTTGTTTTTTATGTCTTTGAAGCTGGAATAAAATACATATTTTAGCTTTTTTGCATATAACA
Source organism: Oncorhynchus masou masou (assembly GCF_036934945.1). NCBI lineage: Eukaryota > Metazoa > Chordata > Actinopteri > Salmoniformes > Salmonidae > Oncorhynchus > Oncorhynchus masou. The sequence continues at coordinate 11,941,646 of NC_088214.1, forward strand.
TTGAAAGAATAATTTGCTGCAGGAAATTTGCTGCAAGATGATGAAGTGGGATTCATCACTCCAGAGAACACGTTTCCTCTTCTCCAATGGCGTCGAGCTTTACACCAGCCGACGCTTGGCATCGCTTGGCCATGGAAACCCATATAATGAAGCTCCCGACTAACACTTCTTGTGCTGATGTTGCTTCCAGAGGCAGTTTGAAACTCGGTAGTGAGTCTTGCAACTGAGGACAGGTGATTTTTACATGCTACGCACTCGACTGTCCCGTACTGTGGGCTTGAGGGGCCTACCACTTTGCGGATGAGCCGTTGGTGCTCCTAGACATGTTCACTTCACAATAACAACACTTACAGTTGACCGGGGAAGCTCTAGCAGGGCAGAAATTTGACGAACTGACTTGTTGGAAAGGTGGCATCATATGACGGTGCCACATTGAAAGCCACTGAGCTCTTCAGTAAGGCCATTCTACTTCCAATGTTTGTCTATGGAGATTGCATGGCTGTGTGCTTCATTTTATACACCTGTCATCAACGGGTGTGGCTGAAAAAGCCGAATCCACTCATTTGAAGGGGTGTCCACATGTTTTTGTATATATCATGTAGTTTTAGCTGACATCCAACTTGTGTGTTCCCCTATTGAAGTATTAACAACTCACTCTATCTCCTTCTATCTCCATCTATCTCACCTTATCTCCCTCTATCTCACTATGTGTCTCTCTCACTGTAACCCACTTGGTGTCTCTCATTGTATCTCACCATGTGTCTCTCTCTATCTCACTCAATCATTTTGTCTCTGATGGTATCTCAGCAGTAGCAGGGGTGAACCTGGAGGGGGAGCTGTTCAAGGACCTGATGAGAGGCTACAACAAGAACATCCGGCCCATGGAGAAGAGTGGTGACATCACACAGGTCACCGTCAAGATGACCCTCACCAACCTTATTTCCCTGGTCAGTGTGTGTGTGTGTGTGTGTGTGTGTGTGTGTGTGTGTGTGTGTGTGTGTGTGTGTCTGTGTGTGATCATCTTGCTTTCCATCCCTAGAATGAAAAGGAAGAAGCCCTTACAACCAGCGTCTGGATTGAAATGGTAAAATCCCTTGTTGACTCAGGTTAAACACTCACACAGTGGCTTAGTACCACACCATGTCACTCGACTCTTTGTCTTTGTTTCCTTTCATATTCTATTTGTTATCTGCTTTTTCCATTGTCAGAAATGGTGTGACTACAGGCTGAGGTGGGACCAATCTCCCAGGTCTATCCTGTACGGAAACCTCACCTCCCAGATGAGGATCCCATCCAAGAGCATCTGGCTGCCTGACATCATCCTGGAGAACAAGTGAGTCTAGAAAGCATGACGTAAAATCATCACTTAACGTGCTGGCCAAGGGAACACTGCAGATTCATGATAATGGTATCCATGTTAGGACAAAACATGTGATCCCATACATAACCTCCCTCCTTTCTCTCTCTCTCTCTCTCCAAAGTGTAGACGGAAAGTTTGAGATAGCCATGTACTGTAATGCCCTGGTGTCTCCTGGTGGCTGTGTGTACTGGCTGCCTCCTGCCATCTATCGCAGCGCCTGCTCCATCACCGTCAACTACTTCCCCTTCGACTGGCAGAACTGCACCATGGTGTTCCGGTATGGGTGTCACAGTCACACACACCCCACTAATGACTGAATCTCAACTGAATATAACCTCAGTACAGCAGATCTGAAAGAATTGAGTAGAGGCTGGATTCAATCCGCATCGCAAAGCTCTGTTAAAATGTAAAGTTCATTTCCGATTCAGCTGACCCATGCAGCATTTACTGTGAATGCAGTCTCTGCGAACACAGGAACATTGCCTTTAAATTTCGATCGAGCTATAACATGGATCTTCCACAATAGGGATTTAATCCAACCCAAAGTATACGCAAAATGGTCTGGGAAACCAATCAATTGAACCACAAATATAAAAAACATCAAGTTAGTCAATATGAGACGCAGCTTATTGGTGTGACAGTGTAGTGTGTTCTGTGTTTTTAGTTTCACGGTTATGGATGACTGTTTCCTCTATCCCCGTGTTCAGTTCCCAGACCTACAACGCTAACGAGATAGAACTAGTTCTTACAGAGGAGGACAACCAGCCTGTGGAGTGGGTGGTGATCGACCCCGAGGCTTTTACAGGTATTGTAGTAACCCTACGCCGCAAACACCTTGATTGATTTATGTTTTTTTGTTTTTGTGAGCGTATGAAAAATACAAGGAACATTAGGGAACAGAGGATAACATGAGAGCATTTTACAACAAGACCAAAAAATGTTCATAGAATCGTCAATAAACGTTCAATTCAATTTGGGTTCTGTTTCTTAAAAACAAATACAAAGTTATTGCATCATCTGGGAACTGAAGAGGATTTAAAACCTTCTCTTGTTCTCTCGTTATCTCATTCTAGACAGAATTGGATAATTTACATTTACATTTAAGTCATTTAGCAGACGCTCTTATCCAGAGCGACTTACAAATTGGTGAATTCACATTCTGACATCCAGTGGAAATAATGTTCTAAGCAGCATACATGGGAGCCATGACACTATTCATATTAACTCTAGCTCTCGTCTGTTGTCAGAGAATGGGGAGTGGATTATCAAACACAGGCCTGCTAAGAAGATGATTAACCAGCGCTACACTAAAGATGAGTTAGAGCACCAGGAAGTGGTGTTCTTCCTGATGATCCAAAGGAAACCTCTATTCTACGTCATCAACATCATCGTTCCCTGTGTCCTCATCTCATCCCTGGGCCTGCTCGTCTACTTCCTGCCTGCCAAAGGTGACGACTGCATGGACACACACACACACCCAAACACAGACGCATATACATCTACACGCGTATGCACACCCACGTTCACTCACACACACGTTCATGCACAAACACACACACACACACGCACACACTCACGCACGCACGCGCACACACACACACACACACACACACACACACACACACACACACACACACACACACACACACACACACACACACACACACAGACACACACGCACACACACACACACACACACTCACATACTTACTGTCCGCACTCAAGACATTCACCTAACCTACCCGGTAACACTTCTGATACACCTATAGATGCTTGTGAAACCCAGTACATACAGTATGATGAACTGCATGTCGCTCCGAATAAGAGCTGCTAAATTACTAAAATATCAATGTAAATGTAAAATATCAATGTAAATGTAGATTTTCATCAACTGATTGACTCTCTGTGCTTGTGATCTGATTTTGGTTTTGGTCAGCTGGGGGTCAGAAGTGCACGGTGTCCATCATGATTCTCCTGGCCCAGACTGTCTTCCTCATCCTCATAGCCAACAAGGTCCCAGAAACCTCCCAGACTGTTCCTCTTATCGGAAAGTAGGACCACTTATTTTAATATCATTTACTTAGACTATATTTTACTGCTTCCCTTTAAGTACATTTTTTTAATTTCTTCAACTACCACAAAAATACATATAAAGAGTGGAAGCAAGTCACACAATTTTCAATGTGTTCACAATGGAAAACGGCCTTCTAGTTCTAATATGTTATTCTATAAAAATAAAAATAAACTATGTTTTAAGTGAGAATTAGCCATTGATCAAAGTTGATAAAGAAAGGAAATTCACACAATGCCTACTGTACTTTACCCATGCTCTACCAAGGTTTTCCAGCACACGGCTTTGACCTACTACAGTGTTGGTATTGTAATTCAAACTATGTGTAAGCAGGTTGTTTAGTATTCAAACATTCTCAAACCGCGTAATTCATACTCTTAGAGGAGAAGTTCCCACAATAATATGATTTGTACCACATACAACGCGTATTATTGGATTCTTCCCACTCCACACTAAGACATGACCCCATTTCACTACCTCTTCAATATGTTTTTTATTATATCAAAGCTGGCTTATATAGACCATCATATTTGATTGAGTGAGCTGTTTTGTCTTGTAGTAATGTGGTGCCTGCCTGTATTTCCTTAAATCTTTATTTTTGCAAAAAATGTCAAAATATTTAAAAACGTATGTTTTTGTCAGGAGGTGTCCAACATAACAACAGGTCATGTATATAGAGGTCTGTAACAGAGATCTATAGAGCCTGTCTGCAGTCCTGACTTCTGTAACCGTTAGCTTTAATGGCTTCGTGTGTTTTATAGGTACCTGATGTTTGTCATGTCCGTGACCACCATCATAGTAATGAACTGTGTCATCGTGCTGAACCTGTCTCTAAGATCCCCCAATACACACATCATGAACAATAAAGTCAGGAAGGTAAGACTGTAAAACTGTGACCAACAAGTTTGTCAGAAGCGTCCCACGCCTCTAATGTGGTTTTATATGGTCCTCTGCATTACCGGATGGCTTCTTAGGCCATAAGTTTGGCTGATACTGGACTGGTAGTGTTGACCAGGGATGGGGTCATGGGGTCAATTCAGGAATTAAACTGAAATTCTAAATCATGAATAGATTTTTAAAAAAATCTAATTTGAATGATTTATCAATAAACTAAGGACAAGTAATCTATGTATATATATAGACTTCCTGAATTGAGTACCTTCCATTCAAATTGGCCCTATATTTACATTTTGGTCATTTAGCAGACGCTCTTATCCAGAGACACTTACAGGAGCAATTGGGTTTATGTGCCTTGCTCAAGGGCACATCAAAAGTTTATGCTAGGGGATTCGAACCAGCAACCTTTCGTTATTGGCCCAATGCGCTTAACCGCTAGGCTACCTACCCCAACTCTGGTGTTGACCTTTGACCCTTGACAATGTTGACCTCAGATCCTGCTGAACATCCTGCCTCGGCTGCTGAGGATGCAGATGCGACCGTGGACACCGTCTGAGGACTGTGACCTCAGTGATGGAACCGGTAATGGTCACAGTCACAATACCGACAGTGGGAGTAACATATTCCTAGTCCCCTGCCGGCGTCGCAGCTCCCTAGGACTCATCATCAAGGCAGAAGAATACGTCATGAAGACGGCCCGGTCTGAACTCATGTTCTCCAGGCTCAGAGAGAGAGACGGCCTCATGAAATCTGCACTGGAGAAGATCTGTGAGTAGGGTTAGGCATAGAATAATACAATGGGAATTGATGGGATTTTTTGTTCACACTGTACTTACCCTCCACTTAGGATAAGGATAAGGGTTAGGATAAGGGTTAGGTTTGAACCAGCAGCTGGACATGAAGCTAGGGATAGGTTTGAACCAGCAGCTGGACATGAAGCTAGGGATAGGTTTGAACCAGCAGCTGGACATGAAGCTAGGGTTACGGTTGAACCAGCAGCTGGACATGAAGCTAGGGTTACGGTTGAACCAGCAGCTGGACATGAAGCTAGGGTTAGGGTTGAACCAGCAGCTGGACATGAAGCTAGGGTTACGGTTGAACCAGCAGCTGGACATGAAGCTAGGGATAGGTTTGAACCAGCAAATGGACATGAAGCTAGGGATATGGTTGAACCAGCAGCTGGACATGAAGCTAGGGATATGGTTGAACCAGCAGCTGGACATGAAGCTAGGGTTACGGTTGAACCAGCAGCTGGACATGAAGCTAGGGATAGGTTTGAACCAGCAAATGGACATGAAGCTAGGGATAGGTTTGAACCAGCAAATGGACATGAAGCTAGGGATATGGTTGAACCAGCAGCTGGACATGAAGCTAGGGATAGGTTTGAACCAGCAGCTGGACATGAAGCTAGGGATAGGTTTGAACCAGCAGCTGGACATGAAGCTAGGGTTAGGGTTGAACCAGCAGCTGGACATGAAGCTAGGGTTAGGGTTGAACCAGCAGCTGGACATGAAGCTAGGGATATGGTTGAACCAGCAGCTGGACATGAAGCTAGGGATAGGTTTGAACCAGCAGCTGGACATGAAGCTAGGGTTAGGGTTGAACCAGCAGCTGGACATGAAGCTAGGGTTAGGGTTGAACCAGCAGCTGGACATGAAGCTAGGGTTAGGGTTGAACCAGCAGCTGGACATGAAGCTAGGGTTAGGGTTGAACCAGCAGCTGGACATGAAGCTAGGGTTAGGTTTGCTGCTGTAAGTACAGTGTAATTACACAATAATAAGGGCAGTTTAATGTAAAGTGTTACCATATTTTCAATCTTAGCTGTGAGAAATTTGCAAAAATTTGTATAGGTTAATTCTCTGTTTTAACCTTTGACCCTAGATAACAGTCTTGAGGGGAGTACGGCACAAGACCTGGGGACCAGCCTGGCCCAGGCCTCACCGGAGGTACGCCAGTGTGTGGAATCCTGCAAACATATTGCCAAGAGTGCCAGGCAACAAAACAACTTTGAGAGTGTGAGTCTCCCAAATGTGTTTCACCCACCTGGGTGATGCACAGTTACCATTTTGTGCCAGAACATTACTGAAAGGAAACTGATTTCCCAACATTTAGAGTGAGTCTCCCCTCTGACCTGTACCTCTGATGCCACAACAGGAGAATGAGGAGTGGTTCCTGGTTGGCCGGGTGATTGACAGGGTGTGCTTCATCGCCATGGCGCTGTCGTTCTTCATGGGCACCATCGGAATCTTCCTGATGGGGCATTTCAATCAGCCCCCTCCGTACCTTTCCCTGGTGATCCCAGGAAGTACCTTCCTCCGTTAGGGGATAACATCACCGATCCCACTGGGAATGACACTGGTGAAAATCTACTGGGTTGAGAAATGTCCATAAACCAGGAAGAGGTCTGAAAATGGCCCTAGAAAGGAATGGGTTTTAGCACAGGTTATTGTGGCTGCAGAAAGCTTTGAGAGATCTTTGATTATGTATGTATTGGTGGTCTGAGACTGAAACTAAACCATGTGGGTCTGTCACAGGTTTTGCAGTTTATGAGTTTGCTCATTCAGTGAGACAACAAAGATTTTGACAGTGGATTATAGATGTCCGTACTAATTACAAAGGGATATGCTTGACCATACGCACTGATGCCTTGTATGATATGTGTGTTTCAGAGAAATGGTTGAAGGTGGTATTTTTGAACATAGATATTACCACTGAGTAATATGCTAAAGTTTTATCACACTGTTATGTTTACTTTCTTTAAGGCAACCCAACCCAGACTCAGGGGTAGACGTAACCAAACAAATGTAAATCCGGGACACTCCAATTAGTATGATATGTTACGTTTCTTAAGGTATGAATTCATTTGTGGATGTCCATCATCCATTTTATATAATATGTTACGAATTACAATTTGTACAATATGTGACGGATTTCAAAACATATATGTTACGAATTACAATTTGTTGTTACTAACATTAGCTAGGTGGCTAACGCTAACGTTGGCTAGGTGACAAATGTTAACGTTAGCTAGGTGGCTAATGTTAGCTAGGTGGCTAACACTAACGTTGGCTAGGTGGCAAATGTTAACGTTAGCTAGGTGGCTAATGTTAGCTAGGTGGCTAACGTTAGCTTGGCTAGGGGTTAGGGTTAAGGGTTAAGGTTAGGGTTAAGGTTAGGATTAAAGTTAAGCTAACGTGCTAAGTAGTTACACAGTAGCTAAAAGGTAGTAAGTAGTTGTAAAGATGCTAATTATACAAAATGCTAAAGTTATATGTGATAAGATTCAAACACACAACCTTTAGTTTGCTAGACCTTCGCATTATACGTCTACTCATCCACCCCGACCAACCATCCTACTTAAGTTACTTTCAATCTTATGTAACATACCGAACATAACATATCATATTAATTTGAGTGTCCCGGATTTACATTTACTATGTTACGTCTAGTCTATGAGACCATGCTGGGCAACCATCATCCATCATGTTTTTTGTAAGATAGTTAAATTTTGTTGTGATTTTGATATTAATCAGCAAACACAGTGTTCTCTTTTCCAGATTGTTGATCATACACATGTTTTTTCTGTTTTGTTCAAAGATTAACTTTGTTTCATTAAAAGTAAAGGTATAGCAACTTTTGGTAGTATGGGTGTGAGGCAGAGTCGTCCCCCCCTGTTTGAAAACCACAGCTGCTTGCTTGCTAGCCACTAACATCAATCATGAGATGCCAGGGAGTGGACCTCAGAGGGTAAGTGCTTGACAAATGGCAACATTTAAAAAGCTGGAATTGTTTTAAGATGGTCATACCGTGAATCATTTAGCTATTTGAGGACCCCTTTAGGTATAACATATACAGTTGAAGTCGGAAGTTTACATACACATAGGTTGGAGTCACTAAACCTCGTTTTTCAACCACTCCACAAATGTCTTATAGTTTTGGCAAGTTGGTTAGGACATCTACTTTGTGCATGACACAAGTAATTTTTCCAACACTTTTTCCTACAATTGTTAACAGACAGATTATTTCACGTATACTTCACTGTATCACAATTCCAGTGGGTCAGAAGTTTACATACACAAAGTTGACTGTGCCTTTAAACAGCTTGGAAAATTCCCAAAAATGATGTCATGGCCGTTGTCATGGCTGCTGAACTACACTGAACAACTACAAGTCTGGTTCATCCTTGGGAGCAATTTCCAAACAAAGGTACCACGTTAATCTGCACAAACAATAGTATGCAAGTATAAACACCATGGGACCACGCAACCGCCATACTGCTCAGGAAGGAGATGTGTTCTGTCTCCTAGAGATGAACGTACTTTGGTGCGAAAAGTGCAAATCAATCCCAGAGCAACAGCAAAGGACCGTGTGAAGATGCTGGAGGAAACAGGTACAAAAGTATCTATATCCACAGTAAAATGAGTCCTATATCGACATAACCTGAAAGGCCGCTCAGCAAGGAAGAAGCCACTGCTCCAAAACCGCCATAAAAAAGACAGACTACGGTTTGCAACTGCACATGGGGACAAAGAGCGTACTTTTTGGCGAAATGTCCTCTGGTCTAATTAAACAAAAATATAATTGTTTTTCCATAATGACCATCCTTATGTTTGGAGGAAAATGGGGGAGGCTTGCAAGCCGAAGAACACCATCCAAACCGTGAAGCACGGGGGTGGCAGCATCATGTTGTGGGGGTGCTTTGCTGTTGGAGGGATTGGTGCACTTCACAAAATAGATGGCATCGTGAGCAAGGAAAATTATGTGGATACAGTGCCTTGCGAAAGTATTCGGCCACCTTGAACTTTGCAACCTTTTGCCACATTTCAGGCTTCAAACATAAAGATATAAAACTGTATTTTTTTGTGAAGAATCAACAACAAGTGGGACACAATCATGAAGTGGAACGACATTTATTGGATATTTCAAACTTTTTTAACAAATCAAAAACTGAAAAATTTCTGCAAAAGACCTTAGACTGGGACGGAGATTTGTCTTCCAACAAGACAATGATCCAAAACATAAAGCAAAATCTACAATGGAATGGTTCAAAAATAAACATATAGCAAGCGGGAGCGGGCCTCTTCAATGGCGGATGTTTGTTTACAGCCCTGTCAGCTCCCATTAGCGCCCGGCCCATCGACAACCTCTGATGTGCTAATCACCACCGCCGTGAGTTGAGGGAGGGAGGGAGAGAGAGAGAGCGGATAGATGTCGATCGGCTCCTCGAGCCTTTCCATGCGTGCACACACACACAATGTTCAGGAGAGGGAGACCTAAATCCTTTTATCTGTGTCCAGGAACTGATGCAAGACAAAGCAATGCAAGCCCACGTCAGCAGAGCAGCAGCACAACTCCCAGACCTAACTATGCATCACAGAGATGAGAGAGTGAGTGAGTGAGTGAGTGAGTGAGTGAGTGAGTGAGTGAGTGAGTGAGTGAGTGAGAGCCCTGGATACACAGAGAGCAGTGGAGGCTGGTGAAGGGCTCATAATAATGGGTGGAACAGAGTGAATGGAATGGTATCAAAAACCCGGAAACCATGTTTGATGTATTTAATACCATTCCACTGATTCCGCTACATTCATTACCATTAGCGCCTTTCATTACCATTAGGGGTACATTTAATTTCTGTACCCCTAATTGCACCGAATACATCTGTTTATCCTACAGCTATTGTAAGCAGTAATCATGAGCCTATAAACCAGAGTTACGCTGTTAGCACTGAGGCGGTGTGCAATAGTAGGAAGACCACATTATGCAGCTCATCCTGCCCTATCAGCTCCAATGTAAATAACATGAGTAAGTCTACCTCCGATAAGCTTCTCAGTAAAGCATTAAAAACAATCAAGCAACCCAGAAAAGTGCTAAAAAGAGCCCATATTAACATACGTAGCCTAAGAAACACGGTCCATGAAGTCAATAACTTGCTTGTAACAGATGACATTCATATTCTGACTATCTCTGAAACTCACTTAGATAATACCTTTGCTTTAAAGCAGTATCCAAATCCATAGGATGCAGCGATCACAATATAATAGCCATATCTAGGAAAACCAATGTTCCAAAGGCTGGGCCTAATATAATGTATAAGAGGTAAGAACAATACGTTTTGTAGTGATTCATATGTTGATGATGTAAAGAATAGTTGCTGGTCTGTGGTGTGTAATGAGGAGCAACCAGACGCTGCACTTGACACATTTATGAAACTACTTATTCCAGTTACTAATAAGCACACATCCATTAAGAAAATGACTGTAAAAACTATTAAATCCCCTAATTGCGCACCCAACTCACTCAGGTGCTTTGCTATATCACATTTGACATCGTTCGTAAACTTGAGTTCATTGGCACACAATTTTTGGAGGTCACTTTCAAATAGAGGTCGACCGATTATGATTTTTCAACGCCGATACAGATTATTGGAGGACCAAAAAAGGCCGATACCGATTAATCTGACAATTTTTTACATTTATTTGTAATAATGACAATTGCAACAATACTGAATGAACACTCATTTTAACTTAATATAATACATCAATAAAATCAATTTAGCCACAAAAATATATAATGAGAAATCGTCCAATTTGGTTTAAATTATGCAAAAACAAAGTGTTGGAGAAGAAAGTAAAAGTGCAATATGTGCCATGTAAGAAAGCTAACGTTTAAGTTCCTTGCTCAGAACATGAGAACATATGAAAGCTGGTGGTTCCTTTTAACATCAGTCTTCAATATTCCCAGGTAAGAAGTTTTAGGTTGTAGTTATAATAGGAATTATAGGACTATTTCCCTCTATACCATTTGTATTTCATTAACCTTTGACTATTGGATGTTCTTATAGGCACTTTAGTATTGCCAGTGTAACAGTATAGCTTCCGTCCCTCTCCTCGCTCCTCCCTGGGCTTGAACCAGGAACACAACGACAACAGCCACCCTCGAAGCAGCGTTACCCATGCAGAGCAAGGGGAACAACCACTCCAAGTCTCAGAGCGAGTGACGTTTGAAATGCTATTAGCGCGCACCCCGCTAACTAGCTAGCCATTTCCCCGGTTACACCAGCCTCATCTCGGGATGAGATAAACAGCGCAATGCTTGACGCACAACGAAGAGCTGCTGGCAAAACGCAAAAGTGCTGTTTGAATGAATGCTTACGATCCTGCTGCTGCAGGATTATACCGCTCAGTCAGATACTTGTATGCTTGTATGCTCAGTCAGATTATATGCAACGCAGGACACGCAAGATAAACTAGTAATATCATCAACCATGTGTTGTTAACTAATGATTATGATTGATTGTTTTTTATAAGATAAGTTTAATGTTAGCTAGCAACTTACCTTGGCTTACTGCATTCACGTAACAGGCAGTCTCCTTGTGGAGTGCAACGAGAGGCAGGTGGTTAGAGCTTTGGACTAGTTAACTGTAAGGTTGCAAGATTGAATCCCCCGAGCTGACAAGGTGAAAATCTGTCGTTCTGCCCCTGAACGAGGCAGTTAACCCACAGTTCCTAGGCCGTCATTGAAAATAAGAATGTGTTCTTAACTGACTTGCCTAGTTAAATAAATGTGTACATTTTTTTTTTTTAAATCGGCCAAATCGGTGTCCAAAAATACAGATTTCCGATTGTTATGAAAACTCGAAATCGTCCCTAATGTGTCAAGAAGCAGTGCGGCTTGGTTGGGTTGTGTTTTGGAGGACGCACGGCTCACGACTGTCACCTCTCCCGAGTCCGTACAGCGGTGCAGCGATGAGACAAAATTGGAATACATGAAATTGGGGAGAAACATTGGTAAAAAAAAGAGTAGACCTCCAGTAGAGCTACCCAGAATGCAGTGGGGGACTGGCAGCGGGAAAATCTTGACACTGAGGCAGGGCAGATGATCATCAACAGCCAGAGGCAGAAAAGGATGGAGCCCCTGTACCCCCCTCTCCCCCCACTGGGGCTAGGCAGGGGGCACCACCTGGTAAAGAGAGAGTGTACAGGGAAACATGTTGTTGTTCAGGCACATGCCCACTTATCAGTGTAACCTCTCTACACTGGCTTCCTGTTAAGGCAAGGGCTGATTTCAAGGTTTTACTGCTAACCTACAAAGCATTACATGGGCTTGCTCCTACCTATCTTTCCAATTTGGTCCTGCCGTACATCATTATTGTCCCTAGAATTTCTAAGCAAACAGCTGGAGGCAGGGCTTTCTCCTATAGAGCTCTATTTTTATGGAATGGGCTGCCTATCCATGTGAGAGACGCAGACTCACTATCGACCTTTAAGTCTTTATTGAAGACTCATCTCTTCAGTAGGTCCTATGATTGAGTATATTCTGGCCCAGGAGTGTGAAGGTGAACGGAAAGGCACTTTAGCAACGAACCACCCTTGCTGTCTCTGCCTGACCGGTTCCCCTCTCTCCACTGGGATTCTCTGCCTCAAACCCTATTACAGGGGCTGAATCACTGGCTTACTGGTGTTCTTCCATGCCGTTCCTAGGAAGGGTGTGTCACTTGGGTGGGTTGAGTCACTGACGTGATCTTCCTGTCCCGGTTGGTGCCCACCCTTGGGTTGTGCCGTGGGGAAGATCTTCGTGGGCTATACTCGGCCTTGTCTCAGGATGGTAAGTTGGTGGTTGATGATATCCCTCTTGTGGTGTAGGGGCTGTGCTTTGGCAAAGTGGGTGGGGTTGTATCCTGCCTGTTTGGCTCTGTCCGAGGGTATTGTCAGACAGGGCCACAGTGTCTCCCGATCCCTCCTGTCTCAGTCTCCAGTATTTATGCTGCAATAGTTTATGTGTCAAGGGGCAAGGGTTAGTCTGTTATATCTGGAGTTTTTCCCCTGTCTTATCCAGTGAATTTAAGTATGCTTTCTATAAATCTCTCTTTCTTTCTTTCTTTCTTTCTTTCTTTCTTTCTTTCTTTCTTTCTTTCTTTCTTTCTTTCTTTCTTTCTTTCTTTCTTTCTTTCTTTCTTTCTTTCTTTCTTTCTTTCTTTCTTTCTTTCTTTCTTTCTTTCTCTCAGAGAATGATAGCGGGGTGAACAGCCTGTTGCTCGGGTGGTTGATGTCCTTGATGATCTTTTTGACCTTCCTGTGACATCGGGTGCTGTAGGTAGCCTGGAGGGCAGGCGGTGTGCCTCCGGTGATGCGTTGGGCAGACCACACCCCCCTCTGGCGAGCCCTGTGGTTGCGGACGGTGCAGTTGAAGTACCAGGTGGTGATACAGCCCGACAGGATGCTCTAAATTGTACATCTGTAAAAGTTTGTAAGAGTCTTAGGGACTAAGCCAAATTACTTCAGCCTCCTGAGGTTGAAGAGGCTCTGTGAGAAAGGTACAGCTAAGCCACCCGGGAGCCCAAATCACCCTCTGAAAATAGTTGACAAAGTCAGGTCTGTGTGGATGCCACCACCATCTTCAGGCTGCCATCCTTTTGATCCTTAAAAGAAAATTCATAGAGCACATTATCGTTAATCATAGTCTACAATGTATTACAGTGCTATTCATTACATTCACAATGAGTGAACAATGCATGTATTTCATTGTACTTTGAGTTTTTCTGTATTCTTCAGTTAGAGTAACATAATATTATGCCATAAAATACAACTAATTCATCAATAGCATCCTGTACCCATTTCTGGTTGGTGTCGGCACAGGCAGGTTTGTCCCAATCCCTTTTCACAGTGGTGAATCTACGAGAGAGAGGAGAGAAGGATTTAGAAACATTAAACATTCCTGACAGATTCAACAATCAATCTGAACATGTGTCTGGTAGCCCTTTCCTGCAGTCAAATCACATAGTGGCCTCATGGATGGAATGTTATCAGAATTTCAGAATGAATAAAAATTATTTTAGAAAATCAGCCAAAAATGTGGTGTTTCTCATTCAAACAGTTACGTTATAGTTCAGTCTTCTGTGACATATATAAAGTGTAATATTGGGAGGCAAACTCAAAATGTAATACATTTAAACTCTATATCTGACATGGTACAGGTGTTCTCTTTTTTAAAGCCCATAACCATGTGTGTGAAGTATATACATTTGTTTCAAAGTAGGTTTGTTTAAGACTTCCACTAAAGACTTCCACTTAAGACTTCCACTCAATCAGGCTGACCCTGATTGACTGTAGCCCACTGCCATACATGGTTGAACATTCAGAAAATAATCTCTTCTAAAACATATTAGGAAAATAGGAAATAGCTGAATAAAACATCTGCTCTTCCTAGTTGTATTTAGTTTTGTTTAGTCAGCCTCATCTTGGTGATGGGGTCCTTTTGGTATTTTGTGCAACATGTTGTGTTCTGTGCATTCTTGTGCTTACTTATTTTCAGAGGACCTGCACAACACAAACATCACAGATATTAAGACAAACGATAAGATAATACAAAAAGTTAAACTAGGTGGGAAACTAAAATATGACTAAGCGAACATTGATGGTAGCGAACAGCACATTAGATGACAGTTCCTGTCCTATTTACTAGTTTCACCCAGAGTCATCAGTGCCAACAACAGCAGCAGCAGAGTAGAGAGAGTCACAGCAAGCTTTGCCATCTTGTCAGGTTCAGAGGTCGAGGCAGGTAGTGAAGTTCAACAGATACCTGGAACTCTCTCCTCAGAATGAGATTCCAAGATGATCTGATCCAATGATCTGGAATTCTAGTTGAAATACTTTCACAGTTGGAAATATGTTGCCCTTTTCTGGACCGCAGACCCAGCGTTTGAGGAACAAGGTGGATTTTTATTTGGGTCAGGGAGGGAAGTGTGACAAACAGGCCCCATTGTTTGTAACTTGGTACAAAACCCCCTTCCACTCTCTGGCCTCGTCAAGAATTTACAGCAACTATATGTTGGTGCGTGTCAGCAACAAATGAAGGAAGATGTTATTGTTGTACTACACGCTTTGAAAAAAAGTTGCCATCTAGAACCTTTTTTTGTTCCAGGTAGAAACTTTCTGGGTTCCATATAGAACCCTTTCCACAGAAGGTTCTACATGGAACCCAAAAGGTTCTACCTGGAACCAAAAAGGGTGTTCCTACTGTATGGGGACAGCCAAAGAAGCCTTTTGGAAGCCTTTTTTCTGAGAGTGTAGATCATTACATAATGTTGGTCTCGTGTGACATAATGTGATGTCATGTACAGTAGCCTTTTGGAAGCCTTTTTTCTGAGAGTGTAGATCATTACATAAGGTTGGTCTCGTGTGACATAATGTGATGTCATGTACAGTAGCCTTTTGGAAGCCTTTTTTCTGAGAGTGTAGATCATTACATAATGTTGGTCTCGTGTGACATAATGTGATGTCATGTACAGTAGCCTTTTGGAAGCCTTTTTTCTGAGAGTGTAGATCATTACATAAGGTTGGTCTCGTGTGACATAATGTGATGTCATGTACAGTAGCCTTAAAAGTAAGTTTGAGTGTTCAATTCAAACACAATAAATCTTGACCATTGTGATTAGTAGGCCTACTGTATGTACTGTAGGAGATACTTTTACATGTATCGCAACTGTAATATCAGATACTGATATTACAAAAAGAGAACACTTGACTGCAATAATCCTTTGATATATTTAATATAAAACAAGTAGCAGTGGGTGTGAAAATGAAGCTTTTTCTCATCACTTCAGTTCATTGAAGTGGTCTTCAATGGCTCTGTGAATGGAAATGATCCTTCATTTCAGTTAGTCTTTCAATCAGTATTGTGATCTCTGTTGTACATGATTGAAAGATTACCTGTAAGTAGTAATAGTAGTAATGGCTTTTTGTAATTTTATTTACAAAGGGTATTTCTATAGCAGAAAACAAGAAAAAGCCAACAATCTTAACGTTCTCCAAAGTGGAAGAACCATACACTGCCAAATATTGTGAAGCTAAGACCATGTTTTGAAATGGTAGACCTGCAGTAGCTCTATGTCATTGTTTAACGTCCCCATCTTGATATACATGAAAATATCAAAAATGAGCACATCGTGTGACAAACTCAAGGGAGAAAAGGTTGTGGTTGTCACAGGGACAGTTGTGCTGCAACAACTGAAGAGGAACTGTCAAAACTCCTTCATCATGACCTGTTTAGTTGTCACAGAAACACTTTTCCCCATTTGAGTTGACGGCATCAATACATTCTGTGTTCCACTGACCTAGAAAATAACCATTATTATCAAGACAACCTACACGTAACAGCCCACGTCCCTGCACTTCAGTGCACGAGGTCTAAGTCACCAACCTGATCTCAGAGCATTTCATATTATTCTGTACGTAAATCCGAGACACTCTATTTACAATGATAGGTTATGTTTGGTATAGTTACATAAGACAGATGGTTACCTAATGCAACAATGAAAGGAGGGTGGTTGATCAGGGTGGACAGGTATGCATGTAACGCCAACGTCTAGCAACCCAAAGGTTTCATGTTCTAATTGCATCATGGAAATTTGAGCAAATAAGCAAATGTTCAACTACTTACTACTTTTTAGGTGCTTTGGAACTAAGGTGGCTTGCGACAGTATTCACCCCCTTGTCATTTTCCTATATTGTTGCCTTACATCCTGGAATAAAAATTGATTTTTGGGGGGAAGGTTGTGTCATTTGATATACACAACATGCCTACTGTAAGGATTTTCCTCTGGTGAAGGAGAAGCGGACCAAAATGCAGCGTGGTGGTTATTCATGTTCTTTAATAAAGGAACTAGACATGAAATAACTAACAAAACATGTGTGAAAACCTAAACAGTCCTATCTGGTGCAAACACAGAGACAGGAACAATCACCCACCAACACACAGTGAAACCCAGGCTACCTAAATACGGTTCCCAATCAGAGACAATGACTAACACCTGCCTCTGATTGAGAACCATATCAGGCCAGACATAGAAATAGACAAACAAGACATCCAACATAGAATGCCCACCCAGATCACACCCTGACCAACCAAAACATAGAAACATACAAAGCAAACTATGGTCAGGGTGCGACACCTACCACTTTGAAAATGCATTTTTTTTTATTGTGAAACAAACAAGAAATAAGATTTAAAAAACAGAAAACTTGAGCGTGCATAACTATTCACCCCCCTCCCCCAAAGGCAATACTTTGTAGGGCCACCTGTCGCAGCAATTACAGCTGCACGTCTTCATAATACCCCTTGTTTGGTGGTGTTGCAGACCTTGGGGTCTTTCAGAACAGGTGTATATATATATACTGAGATCATGTGACAGATCATGTGACACTTAGATTGCACACAGGTGATCTTTATTTAACTAATTATGTGACTTCTGAAGGTAATTGGTTGCACCAGATCTTATTCAGGGGCTTCAGAGCAAAGGGGGTGAATACATATGCACCACTTTTCCATTTTTCGTTTAAAAAATGTTTAGAAATAAGTTATTTTTTTCATTAGACTTTAAAAAAATATTTTGTGTATGTCCATTACATGAAATCCAAATAAAAATCCATTTAAATTCCAGGTTGTAATGCAACAAAATATGAAAAATGACAAGGGGGGTGAATACTTTTGCAAGGCACTGTACTTAGCATGTTAGCTAACCCGTCCCCGTCCCCGTCCCCTTTATCCTAACTCCTAAACTTCAGTCTAACCCCTAATGTTAGTACCTATTCATCTAGCTAGAAATTGAAACATATCATACGAAATACAGTGTCTCAAATTGACATAATCATATGAAATGCTCTGAGACCATGTTGCAGTCACACACACACACATAGTAGGGACTATTGTATTTATCAGATAAGATATTACATTCCTCTGTTGTATTTCAGTACAAATCAAATCAACGTTTATTGATCGAGCGCACAGATTTGCTGATGTTATGCTTGTGTTTCTAGCTCTAACAGTGCAGTAATACCTAGCAAATGTAAATCAATAATACGCACATCAATCTCATTTATATTCCCCTGCTCAACAGGTTAGAGGAGTTCCTCTAGTATAGAATGTTGACCATCAGTCAGAGCTGTAGAATTAGGAATTACAACTCAGAGCCCTGGGGTCATTATGTCATCATAGCTGTCATACGTCTTGTAAGAAAAGTTCTTGCTCATCCTCAGTGCATCACCCTGTGGTGAAATTAAAGTTCTTTACTGGTTCTGTGGTGCAATTGTGGTTTGTTTGCTATCTAACAGTCCAATCACATATTTTCTCATCAATATCACCATCTTAAATATGTCAAGTGCTTCATAAGCTACAAACAGGGGCAATCCTTTGCTTATGAGGCGGAAAGTGGATTATACTGTGAGGTCCAGCGGCAATGCAACCTCATAATAGAAAGGCAATAACCTGTCACTCTCGAGGCTGACAGATATGTGTTTGTGTATTTAGGATCATAGGAAAGAGTATCAACACAAATTCTTCATTTAAATATTTAGTACTTAATACTATTACTTAATACTATGATTATCATGAAAAAGCAAGTAAAGATTGGGCCCAAAACATTCTCCCTCTTATTCTGTTGAAGAATCTTGTTCCTTTTTGTTGCTCATTGGGGAAAGTGATGGGGAAATTCTGCTGTGGAACTTTGGTTTTAAGGCGTGGGTAGGAAAGCCCATTTCACCTCTCAGAGAATACGTTTCTACCTGCACCAGGAGTATATATATGGCTCTGGTGAGGAGTAGGACCTCACACAGCCACTGAAGCTCTCTGTCTGAAGACAAGACAGCAGCTCATCACATCACAGCACCACAGAAGAAGAGATGGCCCAGATCAGAGCCCCTGTTATTGTGCTGCTCGTGCTCCTGACTGTGGGGCTGTTCACTACTGAGGCTTCTGCAGCTAAACAAGGTCAATATTCTGCTGTGAAAGTTGTGTCTTAGTCCGTCTGTCTGTGTTATTACTGGAACACTGAACTAAACTGTTGGACAATTAGAGTAATATTTAGTCTTCATCAAGAGTCCTCTTTAATTGTTTATTTGTTCATTTTTTACAGCACGTCGTAGAAGATTCTGCTGTCAAAGCTATACTGGTGGGGAAATACCTTTTGCAGTTATCGTAGGATATACCCTACAGCCCACGACTGAAATCTGCAGAATCCCTGCCATCATGTGAGAATCTTTGATTATTTATTTTTGAATTGAGGTTCAGGATACTTTACAGAAAAATACATTATAGTTGAATAGAAATATGGGTTAACAATGCAGGAAAAACATAGCGTTGAATATGGACTTACGGTTTTGTATGTGTCTCTTCCAGATTCCACACTAAAAATGGGAAAGATTTGTGTGCAGACCCTTCCCAGAGCTCGGTGATCCAACATATCAACCGACTGAGGTAAGAATGACTCCCATAAATAGCATTACAACTGTTATACTATTTACACTTGAATATTAAAAGGGATTTAGAAAATAGTTGTTTATTATGAATGGTACAAACAAAGATGAATGTAGACACATTGAACCTGTTTCAGATTTTACAACAGATACACCTCTAAATTGGAGATATTGAAATATAAGAGTGGCCTTAACAGCTGAAAATAATCTGCATTTTTCTAATCTATTTCAGGGACAAGGCGATTCACATCAGTAAATCACAGTCCTAATCCGATGATGGGTTCTGGATACAGAGGAGCAGAACATGTGTATTCGTTATAAGACAGGAAACTAAATATTTAAACTTTTTTTCATGAAAACATTTGTTACTTTTTGTCACTGTTACAATTTATGTCTATAATAAATGTAATATATTTCACTATAACCTGTTTGTATATGAAATAGGCTTTGTGATTGCAGAGTTTAATGGTTTGATCTTGTTTTATGGGCATCAGAAATTGCACACGTTGTAACATTTTATTCATAAAAGTCTTGTGTATGATCATATCATTGATCACATCTGTTGCTTTAAACTGTTACTTTAATATTTTATGTCTATAATAAATATATTTTCCTAAGAATTCTCACTTGTTTTGTGTGTTCATCTTGTGTGGTATGAGTGGTGAATGGAAGATGAACCTTGGACAGTACAATGACAGATACGAACTGATGAAGCAGACAGAGACAAGATATTGAATAGTAACTGTGGAGGAGACAACATCATGAGAGGTCACCAGTGGGTGGATGTAGTAACTGTAGAGAACCCTACACCATGAGAGGTCACCAGTGGGTGGAGGTAGTAACTGTAGAGGACCCTACACCATGAGGTCACCAGTGGGTGGAGGTAGTAACTGTAGAGAACCCTACACCATGAGAGGTCACCAGTGGGTGGATGTAGTAACTGTAGAGGACACTACATCATGAGAGGTCACCAGTGGGTGGATGTAGTAACTGTAGAGAACCCTACACCATGAGAGGTCACCAGTGGGTGGAGGTAGTAACTGTAGAGGACCCTACACAATGAGAGGTCACCAGTGGGTGGATGTAGTAACTGTAGAGGACACTACATCATGAGAGGTCACCAGTGGGTGGATGTAGTAACTGTAGAGGACCCTACACCATGAGAGGTCACCAGTGGGTGGATGTAGTAACTGTAGAGGACACTACACCATGAGAGGTCACCAGTGGGTGGATGTAGTAACTGTAGAGGACACTACACCATGAGAGGTCACCAGTGGGTGGATGTAGTAACTGTAGAGAACCCTACACCATGAGAGGTCACCAGTGGGTGGATGTAGTAACTGTAGAGGACACTACATCATGAGAGGTCACCAGTGGGTGGATGTAGTAACTGTAGAGAACCCTACACCATGAGAGGTCACCAGTGGGTGGAGGTAGTAACTGTAGAGGACCCTACACAATGAGAGGTCACCAGTGGGTGGATGTAGTAACTGTAGAGGACACTACATCATGAGAGGTCACCAGTGGGTGGATGTAGTAACTGTAGAGGACCCTACACCATGAGAGGTCACCAGTGGGTGGATGTAGTAACTGTAGAGGACACAACACCATGAGAGGTCACCAGTGGGTGGATGTAGTAACTGTAGAGGACACTACACCATGAGAGGTCACCAGTGGGTGGATGTAGTAACTGTAGAGGACACTACATCATGAGAGGTCACCAGTGGGTGGATGTAGTAACTGTAGAGGACCCTACACCATGAGAGGTCACCAGTGGGTGGATGTAGTAACTGTAGAGGACACTACACCATGAGAGGTCACCAGTGGGTGGATGTAGTAACTGTAGAGGACACTACACCATGAGAGGTCACCAGTGGGTGGATGTAGTAACTGTAGAGGACACTACATCATGAGAGGTCACCAGTGGACTGATGTAGTAACTGTAGAGGACACTACACCATGAGGTCACCAGTGGGTGGATGTAGTAACTGTAGAGGACACTACATAATGAGAGGTCACCAGTGGACTGATGAAGTAACTGTAGAGGACACTACACCATGAGGTCACCAGTGGGTGGATGTAGTAACTGTAGAGGACACTACACTATGAGGTCACCAGTGGGTGGATGTAGTAACTGTAGAGGACACTACATCATGAGAGGTCACCAGTGGGTGGATGTAGTAACTGTAGAGGACACTACATCATGAGAGGTCACCAGTGGGTGGATGTAGTAACTGTAGAGGACACTACACCATGAGGTCACCAGTGGACTGATGTAGTAACTGTAGAGGACACTACATCATGAGAGGTCACCAGTGGACTGATGTAGTGACTGTAGAGGACACTACACCATGAGAGGTCACCAGTGGACTGATGTAGTAACTGTAGAGGACACTACACCATGAGGTCACCAGTGGACTGATGTAGTAACTGTAGAGGACACTACACCATGAGAGATCACCAGTGGGTGGATGTAGTAACTGTAGAGGACACTACAGTGGGTGGATGTAGTAACTGTAGAGGACACTACATCATGAGAGGTCACCAGTGGACTGATGTAGTAACTGTAGAGGACACTACACCATGAGAGGTCACCAGTGGACTGATGTAGTAACTGTAGAGGACACTACACCATGAGGTCACCAGTGGACTGATGTAGTAACTGTAGAGGACACTACACCATGAGAGGTCACCAGTGGGTGGATGTAGTAACTGTAGAGGACACTACACTATGAGGTCACCAGTGGGTGGATGTAGTAACTGTAGAGGACACTACATCATGAGAGGTCACCAGTGGACTGATGTAGTAACTGTAGAGGACACTACACCATGAGAGGTCAGCAGTGGGTGGATGTAGTAACTGTGGAGGACACTACATCATGAGAGGTCACCAATGGACTGATGTAGTGACAGTGGAGGACACTACACCATGAGAGGTCAGCAGAGGCTGAATCACTCTCAAAGTTTCTTAAAAAACACTTCTATTCCAAAGGCCTTGTCGAGATGACATACAGTATATTTACTTTGTATGTCTATGGTGTTTAAGCTCCAAGTTGTTATTTTTGGATTACATTGAAATCTACATAGACCTGGCCTTGATGGTTGTATACAATGTACAATAACTTCTACCTGGCTAACAACAGGAGTTTCATACAACTGTTTCTTCTTGATCATTTTGAGGTTTTAGGAAAGAGTTGATGTTGTGACAAATGCATATTAATTCAAAACAATCAGATATATGACTAAGAGCTATTCATATTCATCTATTAAGGTAGCACAACCAAGAGGAACCAATGACATCAGCACTGAGTCAAAGACTATATCACCTCCACCTTACCTGACACCCTAGACCCACTCCAATTTGCTTACCGCCCAAATAGGTCCACAGACGATGCAATCTCAACCACACTGCACACTGCCCTAACCCATCTGGACAAGAGGAATACTTATGTGAGAATGCTGTTCATCGACTACAGCTCAGCAATTAACACCATTACTACCCTCCAACTCGTCATCAAGCTCGAGACCCTGGGTCTCGACCCCGCCCTGTGCAACTGGGTACTGGACTTCCTGACGGGCCGCCCCCAGGTGGTGAGGGTAGGTAACAACATCTCCACCCCGCTGATCCTCAACACTGGGGCCTCACAAGGGTGCGTTCTGAGCCCTCTCCTGTACTCCCTGTTCACCCACGCACGTGGCCACGCACGCCTCCAACTCAATCATCAAGTTTGCGGACGACACTACAGTGCTAGGCTTGATTACCAACAATGACGAGACAGCCTACAGGGAGGAGGTGAGGGCCCTCGGAGTGTGGTGTCAGGAAAATAACCTCACACTCAACGTCAACAAAACTAAGGAGATGATTGTGGACTTCAGGAAACAGCAGAGGGAGCACCCCCATATCCACATCGATGGGACAGTAGTGGAGAGGGTAGTAAGTTTTAAGTTCCTCAGCATACACATCACAGACAAACTGAATTGGTCCACCCACACAGACAGCATTTCTCAAGAGGCAGAAGAAATTTGGCTTGTCACCAAAAACACTCACAAACTTCTACAGATGCACAATCGAGAGCATCCTGTCGGGCTGTATCACCGCCTGGTACGGCACAACCGTAAGGCTCTCCAGAGGGTAGTGAGGTCTGCACAACGCCCACAACCGTAAGGCTCTCCAGAGGGTAGTGAGGTCTGCACAACGCCCATAACCGCAAGGCTCTCCAGAGGGTAGTGAGGTCTGCACAACGCCCACAACCGCAAGGCTCTCCAGAGGGTAGTGAGGTCTGCACAACGCTCACAACCGTAAGGCTCTCCAGAGGGTAGTGAGGTCTGCACAACGCCCACAACCGCAAGGCTCTCCAGAGGGTAGTGAGGTCTGCACAACGCCCACAACCGTAAGGCTCTCCAGAGGGTAGTGAGGTCTGCACAACGCCCACAACCGCAAGGCTCTCCAGAGGGTAGTGAGGTCTGCACAACGCCCACAACCGTAAGGCTCTCCAGAGGGTAGTGAGGTCTGCACAACGCCCACAACCGCAAGGCTCTCCAGAGGGTAGTGAGGTCTGCACAACGCCCACAACCGCAAGGCTCTCCAGAGGGTAGTGAGGTCTGCACAACGCCCACAACCGTAAGGCTCTTCAGAGGGTAGTTGGGTCTGCACAACGCCCACAACCGTAAGGCTCTCCAGAGGGTAGTGAGGTCTGCACAACGCCCACAACCGTAAGGCTCTCCAGAGGGTAGTGAGGTCTGCACAACGCCCACAACCGCAAGGCTCTCCAGAGGGTAGTGAGGTCTGCACAACGCCCACAACCGCAAGGCTCTCCAGAGGGTAGTGAGGTCTGCACAACGCCCACAACCGTAAGGCTCTCCGGAGGGTAGTGAGGTCTGCACAACGCATCACCGGGGGCAAACTACCTACCATAAAGTTCATCAAGGACAACAACCACCCGAGCCACTGCCTGTTCACCCCGCTATCATCCAGAAGGCGAGGTCAGTACAGGTGCATCAAAGCTGGGACCGAGAGACTGAAAAACAGCTTCTATCTCAAGGCCATCAGACTGTTAAACAGCCACCACTAACATTGAGTGGCTGCTGCCAACACACTGGCTCAACTCCAGCCACTTTAATAATGGGAATTGATGGAAATTGATGTAAAATATATCACTAGCCACTTTAAACAATGCTACTTAATATAATGTTTACATACCCTACATTATTCA
This sequence comes from Oncorhynchus masou masou, assembly GCF_036934945.1. Lineage (NCBI taxonomy): Eukaryota > Metazoa > Chordata > Actinopteri > Salmoniformes > Salmonidae > Oncorhynchus > Oncorhynchus masou. Next base: position 11,966,432 of record NC_088214.1, read on the forward strand.
TCTCATATGTATACATATATACTGTACTCTATATCATCTACTGCATCTTTATGTAATACATGTATCACTAGCCACTTTAAACTATGCCACTTTGTTTACATACCCTACATTACTCATCTCATATGTATATACTGTACTCGATACCATCTACTGCATCTTGCCTATGCCGTTCTGTACCATCACTCATTCATATATCTTTATGTACATATTCTTTATCCCTTTACTCTTGTGTGTATAAGGTAGTAGTTTTGGAATTGTTAGGTTAGATTACTCGTTACTGCATTGTCGGAACTAGAAGCATTTCGCTTCACTCGCATTAACATCTGCTAACCATGTGTATGTGACAAATACATTTGATTTGATTTGATTTGATCAGTGTTCAATTCCCAAATTCCAAACTGTGTCACAACACAGACTGTTGTCTCTACTACCAAAGCAGTGAAATTCCAGTTCTGGAAGTTCTCATTCTGCATTTTTAACCAAATGATTTTCTCGTGACAATTCAATAGTTCAACACATGAACAGTGATAAAGAAATCTAAATGTTTATCATAGATTCATAGTCACTTTAACTATATATCCATGTACATACTACCTCAATTGGGCCGACAAACCAGTTCTCCCGCAGATTGGCTAACCAGGTTATCTGCATTGTGTCCCGCCACCCACCAACCGCCAACCCCTCTTTTACACTAATGGTACTCTCTGTTTATCATATATGCATTGTCACTTTAACCATATCTACATGTACATACTATCTTAATTTTATATATTTTTTCGCTTTATTCAACCAGGTAGGCAAGTTGAGAACAAGTTCTCATATACAATTGCGACCTGGCCAAGATAAAGCATAGCAGTTCGACACATACAACGACACAGAGTTACACATGGAGTAAAACAAACATACAGTCAATAATACAGTAGAAACAAGTCTATATACGATGTGAGCAAATGAGGTGAGATAAGGGAGGTAAAGGCAAAAAAAAGGCCATGGTGGCAAAGTAAATACAATATAGCAAGTAACACTGGAATGGTAGATTTGCAGTGGAAGAATGTGCAAAGTAGAAATAAAAATAATGGGGTGCAAAGGAGCAAAATAAATAAATAAATAAATACAGTAGGGAAATAGGTAGTTGTTTGGGCTAAATTATAGGTGGGCTATGTACAGGTGCATGGAACTCTTCAGCTGGCGAGCTCCGGAATAATTGATGTTTGCTCCGGAATCGACGTAAGCCGATAGTCACACGGATAGCAGCTAGCTAGCTGCGAGATCCAGGTATAAATGTCCAGAGCTTGCGGTTGAAATCCGGGGACATGGAGAGAAAAATAGGTCCGGTATGTTCCGGTCCGAGCCGCGCCGCACAAAACTGGCGATAGATTTTCGAGCTAAAGGATAGCTGATGACCACAAACCTTGGTTAGCTTTTGGTTAGCTGGTTAGCTGAATCAGCCTGAGTAAACAGTGTTTGTATGCAGCCTCGCTACTTTTCTCACAAAAACGTCTGTAGCGTCTGAATGGTTCTGCGGATCTCTGTTTTGATCTACGTCCCCCACAGGTAACACTGATGTGTCAACTTCTGTCTGTAGTGTCTGAACCATTTGGACTAGAAACTAATACTCCACTAATACCACACTGACTCTCACCAACACGATGGTGTTCTCCGCTTTTCTCTACGACCCCCACAAGTGTCACAGGACTCGTCTGAAGGTACCAACACAAATGAATAGACGTATGGAGGTAGTTTTGTGCCAACAAAAACATGGGGATAAATATGTATCCCAAATAAACTATATATTTCCTGAGTTTTCTTATATGTCCTAGATGTAGGACAGACACTTTTAGAGGTTTTAACACCTTTGCTGTGGTTATGTGTGTATGTGTAACCATGTACCATGTATGTGTAACCATGTACCATGTCTGTGTAACCATGTACCATGTCTGTGTAACCATGTACCATGTCTGTGTAACCATGTACCATGTATGTGTAACCATGTACCATGTATGTGTAACCACGTACCCACATCAGTGAAACCACCACAGATCATATCATAGAACATACTGTATGTACAGTTATCAGATGTATCAGTTGGTCTCGGAGGAAACACAGTGCATTGTGCTCCACACAAAGGAGGCTGATGGAAGGAGCTATAGGAGGACGGGCTCATTCTAATGGCCAAAATGGAATTCATGAAATGGTCCCAAACACATCAAACACATGGAAACAACGTGTTTGACTCTTTTCCTTTGATTCCATTCCAGCCATTACAATGAGCCTGTCCTCCTAAATCCCCTCTCACCAGCCTCCTCTAGCGCCACAGTGATAAAGTCTATTGAGTCAAACCATGGAACTGCCCCTGTTTATGTCCTATGAAGCTGTGAAAGGGCACATTTGGGGTGGTGATATTTATATAAAAATATGTGATGAGTTAGATATCAACCAAACCAGAGAATCAACACAGAACCAATAAAGAACTTTAATTTCACCACAGGGTGATGCACTGAGGATGAGCAAGAACTTTTCTTACAAGACGTATGACAACTATGATGACATAATGACCCCAGGGCTCTGAGTTGTAATTCCTAATTCTACAGCTCTGACTGATGGTCAACATTCTATACTAGAGGAACTCCTCTAACCTGTTGAGCAGGGAATTTCAAATGGCGAATGTGAAGGGGAACTTTCAGGTGTGACTTTGTTTGGGTAGTAAATACACACAGCAGGGAAATACAAGAGGAATTAAATCTCCTATCTGATTAATCTAATTGTCATGTCTGTGTGTGTGTCTGTGTCTTTGTCTTTGTGTGTGACTGAGACATCGTTCACTGAAGTGCAGGGACGTGGGCTGTTACGTGTAGGTTGTCTTGATAATAATGGTTATTTTCTAGGTCAGAGGAACACAGAATGTATTGATGCCGTCAAGTCAAAGGCGGAAAAGTGTTTCTGTGACAACTAAACAGGTCATGATGAAGGAGTTTTAACAGTTCCTCTTCAGTTGTTGCATCATAACTGTCCCTGTGACAACCACAACCTTTTCCCCCTTGAGTTTGTCACAATGCATTAATTGGGACATTATGTTTATATGAATATTGAGACATTTAACACATTGGTGCTGTTTTTTTGCAATGTATAACCTCACAACTACCATGCGAAACCTGGAACAAAGTGGGAGGATCCTCTACATTCACAGAGCAATTGAAGACCACTTCAATGAGCTAAAGAGATGAGTAAAAGTTGAACTCTCACACCCACTGATACTTGTTTAATATATTATCGAACTCAAAGGATTCCTGCAATTCAGAAGTTCAGGTTTCATATCATTAGCTCTTATTACAGTAAGATGAGATACATGGAAAGTACAGTGTCTTCAGAAAGTAACTACACTCTTTGATTTTTAACCACATTTTGTTGTGTTACAACCTGCATTTAAAAAGGATCAAATGTAGATTTTGTGTCACTGGCCTACACATAATACCCCAAAATGCCAAAGTGTGTCACGCCTTGGTCTTAGTATTTTGTGTTTTAGTTAATTAGTTGGTCAGGCCAGGGTGTGACATGGGTTTATGTTATTGTGTTGTCGTATTGGGGTTTTTGTAGGCATTGGGATTGTGGTTGTTTAGGGGTGTGTTTAAAAAAAAAAATTCTTGGGGGGGGGCTTACAGGGAGTAGCAAACTCCCTGTGCTTACCGGGGGGCTAGAGAGACCGGGCAGGCACCATGTTATGCAGTGGTGCGCACGGTGTCCCCAGTGCGGGTGCATAGCCCGGTGCGGTATATTTCAGCTCCGGGTATCAGCCGGGCTAGATTGAGCATCGAGCCAAATGCCATGAAGCCGGCTCTACGCATCTGGTCCCCCTTGGGCCGGCTTACATGGCACCAGCCTTGCGCTCGGTGTCTCCGGTTCGCCTACATAGCTCAGTGCGGGCTATTCCACCTCGCAGCACTGGCACGGCGACCGAGAGTATTCAACCAGGTAAGGTTGGGCAGGCTCGGTGCTCAAGAGCTCCAGTGCACCTGCACGGTCCGGTACCACCTCCACACCCCAGCCCTCCGGTAGCAGCTCCCCGCACCAGGCTACCTGTGCGTGTCCTCGGCCCAATACCACCAGTGCCAGCACCACGCATCAGGCCTACAGTGCGCCTTGCCTCTCCTGCGCTGTCGGAGCCTTTCTCCACTCCTGCGCTGCCGGAGCCTCCCGCCTGTTCAGCGCTTCTAGAGCCTTCCTCCTCTACAGCGCTGCTGGAGTCTCCTGTCTGTTCAGCGCTATCAGAGCCTTTCTCCTCTCCTGCGCTACCGGAGTCTCCCGCCTGTTCAGCGCTTCTAGAGCCTTCCTCCTCTACAGCGCTGCCGGAGCCTCCTGCCTGTTCGGGGAAGCCTGAGCTGCCAGTCTGCATGGAGCAGCCAGAGCTGCCAGTCTGCATGGAGCAGCTAGAGCTGCCAGTCTGCATGGAGCAGCCAGAGCTGTCAGTCTGCTTGGAGCAGCCAGAGCTGCCAGTCTGCATGGAGCAGCTTGAGCTGCCAGTCTGCATGGAGCAGCTTGAGCTGCCAGTCTGCATGGAGCAGCCAGAGCTGTCAGTCTGCTTGGAGCAGCCAGAGCTGCCAGTCTGCATGGAGCTGCCAGTCTGCATGGAGCTGCCAGTCTGCAAGGAGCTGCCAGTCTGCAAGGAGCTGCCAGTCTGCATGGAGCAGCTAGAGCTGTCAGTCTGCATGGAGCAGCTAGAGATGTCAGTCTGCATGGAGCAGCCAGAGCTGTCAGTCTGCTTGGAGCAGCCAGAGCTGCCAGTCTGCATGGAGCTGCCAGTCTGCATGGAGCTGCCAGTCTGCAAGGAGCTGCCAGTCTGCAAGGAGCTGCCAGTCGGCAAGGAGCTGCCAAAGCTGTTAGTCTGCATGGAACAGTCAGAGCTGTCAGTCTGCAAGAAGCCGCCAGAGCTGTCAATCAGCATGAAGCAGCCAGAGCCATCAGTCTGCCAGGATCCGCCAGTCAGCCAGACTCTTCCAGATCTGCCAGTCAACCAGACTCTTCCAGATCTGCCAGTCAACCAGACTCTTCCAGATCTGCCAGTCAACCAGACTCTTCCAGATCTGCCAGTCAGCCAGACTCTTCCAGATCTGCCAGTCACCCAGACTCTTCCAGATCTGCCAGTCAGCCAGACTCTTCCAGATCTGCCAGTCAGCCAGACTCTTCCAGATCTGCCAGTCATCCAGACTCTTCCAGATCCGCCAGTCAACCAGACTCTTCCAGATCTGCCAGTCAACCAGACTCTTCCAGATCTGCCAGTCAGCCAGACTCTTCCAGATCTGCCAGTCACCCAGACTCTTCCAGATCTGCCAGTCAGCCAGACTCTTCCAGATCTGCCAGTCAACCAGACTCTTCCAGATCTGCCAGTCAACCAGACTCTTCCAGATCTGCCAGTCAGCCAGACTCTTCCAGATCTGCCAGTCACCCAGACTCTTCCAGATCTGCCAGTCAGCCAGACTCTTCCAGATCTGCCAGTCAGCCAGACTCTTCCAGATCTGCCAGTCATCCAGACTCTTCCAGATCCGCCAGTCAGCCAGACCCTTCCAGATCCGCCAGTCAACCAGACTCTTCCAGATCGGCCAGTCAGCCAGACTCTTCCAGATCCGCCAGTCAGCCAGACTCTTCCAGATCTGCCAGTCAGCCAGACTCTTCCAGATCTGCCAGTCAGCCAGACTCTTCCAGATCTGCCAGTCAGCCAGACTCTTCCAGATCTGCCAGTCAGCCAGACACTTCCAGATCTGCCAGTCAGCCAGACTCTTCCAGATCTGCCAGTCAGCCAGACTCTTCCAGATCTGCCAGTCAGCCAGACTCTTCCAGTTCTGCCAGTCAGCCAGACTCTTCCAGATCCGCCAGTCAGCCAGACTCTTCCAGATCCGCCAGTCAGCCAGACTCTTCCAGATCCGCCAGTCAGCCAGATTCTTCCAGATCCGCCAGTCAGCCAGACTCTTCCAGATCCTCCAGTCAGCCAGACTCTTCCAGATCTGCCAGTCAGCCAGACTCTTCCAGATCTGCCAGTCAGCCAGACTCTTCCAGATCTGCCAGTCAACCAGACCAGATTTATATGATTGACACATCTCCCACATCCTTTGTTTATGAGGGTTAAAGGACATTATACTGTAGAATTGATATATTGTTCAGTTGAGGTACAGTGGTTGGCATGTAATTCACCCTACACTCCTTGTATTTATAACTAGTTCATATAAGATCATAGGATAGAACGGTGTTTCTTAATGGGGACCCAAAAGGTTTACACTTTTCTGTTATTGCCGTAGCACTAGACACCTGATTCCACTAATCATTGGGAGTGTTCCTCTGCCTACGAGTTGCTGATGCATGCTAGGTCTTACAATGCCTGGATAGGTATTTTAAGTATGAACTAACCACATGTTCTATTAGCAATCTGGTGCTTGACAGCACGGTCGATGACATCCCACACAACCATTGGTTGATGCATGCAACGTCTGAGCAGGGTTTTGATGATGAGGTAATTAGTGGAATCAGGTGTGTAGCGTTTGGGGCAAAACTAAACCCTTTGGGTCCCCAGCACCAGAATAATGAAATACTGAGATATAATATAAAACACAAACTCACTTAACATAATCCAAAAATGTATTCCTTAACCCAGGAGACTTCAACAAAGGTACAAGCATTTATGTACACTTATATTCTCACTTACAATATTTAGGATGACATTCTAGTGCATTTGAATCTCCTCAGAATAAATGCTGTATATAAATAGACAAGTCATAGTTGTGTTCAAACATCCTCCCTCTTGTTCTGTTGAAGAATCTTGCTTCACTTTTTTGTTAATTGGGGAAAGTGATGGGGAAATTCTGCCGTGGAACTTTGGTTTTAAGGTGTGGGTTGGAAAGCCCATTTCACCTCTCAGAGAATAAGCCTCTACCTGCACCAGGAGTATATATATGGCTCTGGTGAGGAGTAGGACCTCACACAGCCACTGAAGCTATCTGTCTGAAGACAAGACAGCAGCTCATCACATTACTAACCACAGCACCACAGAAGAAGAGATGGCCCAGATCAGAGCCCCTGTTATTGTGCTGCTCGTGCTCCTGACTGTGGGGCTGTTCACTACTGAGGCTTCTGCAGCTAAACAAGGTCAATATTCTGCTGTGAAAGTTGTGTCTTAGTCCGTCTGTCTGTGTTATTACTGGAACACTGAACTAAACTGTTGGACAATTAGAGTAATATTTAGTCTTCATCAAGAGTCCTCTTTAATTGTTTATTTGTTCATTTTTTACAGCACGTCGTAGAAGATTCTGCTGTCAAAGCTATACTGGTGGGGAAATACCTTTTGCATTTATCGTAGGATATACCCTACAGCCCACGACTGAAATCTGCAGAATCCCTGCCATCATGTGAGAATCTTTGATTATTTATTTTTGAATTGAGGTTCAGGATTCTTTACAGAAAAATACATTATAGTTGAATAGAAATATGGGTTAACAATGCAGGAAAAACATAGTGTTGAATATGGACTTACGGTTTTGTATGTGTCTCTTCTAGATTCCACACTAAAAATGGGAAAGATTTATGTGCAGACCCTTCCCAGAGCTCGGTGATCCAACATGTCAACCGACTGAGGTAAGAATGACTCTCATAAATAACATTACAACTGTTATACTATTTACACTTGAATATTAAAAGGGATTTAGAAAATAGTTGTTTATTATGAATGGTACAAACAAAGATGAATGTAGACACATTGAACCTGTTTCAGATTTTACAACAGATACACCTCTAAATTGGAGGTATTGAAATATAAGAGTGGCCTTAACAGCTGAAAATAATCTGCATTTTTCTAATCTATTTCAGGGACAAGGCGATTCACATCAGGAAATCACAGTCCTAATCCGATGATGGGTTCTGGATACAGAGGAGCAGAACATGTGTATTTAACAGTCAGGAGCTGAACATGTTAATAACCAGTGTGTATAGTGTATATTCCATCCTGTTTCATCTGCTATCCATCTACCTAAATCTTCTTAGTCCTATATTTTCTGGGCTGATTTTATATGAATATATTTTGCAGATTAAAAAAATGTAGTTATAATATAACACTTTATGAGCAATAAGGTTAAGATCTCGTTGTAAGACAGGAAACTGAATGTTTAAACTTTTTTTCATGAAAACATTTGTTACTTATTGTCACTGTTACAATTTATGTCTATAATAAATGTAATATATTTTTACTATAACCTGTTTGTATATGAAATAGGCTTCGTCATTGCAGAGTTTAATGGTTTGATCTCGTTTTATGGGCATCAGAAATTGTACACGTTGTAACATTTTATTCATAAAAGTCTTGTGTATGATCATATCATTGATCACATCTGTTGCTTTAAACTGTTACTTTAATATTTTATGTCTATAATAAATATATTTTCCTAAGAATTCTCACTTGTTTTGTGTGTTCATCTTGTGTGGTATCATTACATTTACATTTAAGTCATTTGGCAGATGCTCTTATCCAGAGCGACTTACAAATTGGTGAATTCACCTTATGACATCCAAGAGTGGTGAATGGAAGATGAACCTTGGACAGTACAATGACAGATACGAACTGATGAAGCAGACAGAGACAAGATATTGAATAGTAACTGTAGAGGACACAACACAATGAGAGGTCACCAGTGGGTGGATGTAGTAACTGTAGAGGACACTACACCATGAGAGGTCACCAGTGGGTGGATGTAGTAACTGTAGAGGACACAACACAATGAGAGGTCACCAGTGGGTGGATGTAGTAACTGTAGAGGACACTACACCATGAGAGGTCACCAGTGGGTGGATGTAGTAACTGTAGAGGACACTAGATCATGAGAGGTCACCAGTGGACTGATGTAGTAACTGTAGAGGACACTACACCATGAGGTCACCAGTGGGTGGATGTAGTAACTGTAGAGGACACTACATCATGAGAGGTCACCAGTGGACTGATGTAGTAACTGTAGAGGACACTACACCATGAGGTCACCAGTGGGTGGATGTAGTAACTGTAGAGGACACTACACCATGAGGTCACCAGTGGGTGGATGTAGTAACTGTAGAGGACACTACATCATGAGAGGTCACCAGTGGGTGGATGTAGTAACTGTAGAGGACACTACATCATGAGAGGTCACCAATGGGTGGATGTAGTAACTGTAGAGGACACTACACCATGAGAGGTCACCAGTGGGTGGATGTAGTAACTGTAGAGGACACTACATCATGAGAGGTCACCAGTGGACTGATGTAGTAACTGTAGAGGACACTACACCATGAGAGGTCACCAGTGGACTGATGTAGTAACTGTAGAGGACACTACACCATGAGGTCACCAGTGGACTGATGTAGTAACTGTAGAGGACACTACACCATGAGAGGTCACCAGTGGGTGGATGTAGTAACTGTAGAGGACACTGCATTATGAGAGGTCACCAGTGGACTGATGTAGTAACTGTAGAGGACACTACACCATGAGAGGTCACCAGTGGACTGATGTAGTAACTGTAGAGGACACTACAGTGGGTGGATGTAGTAACTGTAGAGGACACTACACCATGAGAGGTCACCAATGGACTGATGTAGTGACAGTGGAGGACACTACACCATGAGAGGTCAGCAGAGGCTGAATCACTCTCAAAGTTTCTTAAAAAACACTCCTATTCCAAAGGCCTTGTAGAGATGACATACAGTATATTTACTTTGCATGTCTATGGTGTTTAAGCTCCAAGTTGTTATTTTTGGATTACATTGAAATCTACATAGACCTGGCCTTGATGGTTGTATACAATGTACAATAACTTCTACCTGGCTAACAACAGGAGTTTCATACAACTGTTTCTTCTTGTTCCTTTTGAGGTTTTAGGAAAGAGTTGATGTTGTGATAAATGCATATTAATTCAAAACAATCAGATATATGACTAAGAGCTATTCATATTCATCTATTAAGGTAGCACAACCAAGAAGAACCAATGACATCAGCACTGAGTCAAAGAACATATCACCTCCACCTTACCTGACACCCTAGACCCACTCAAATTTGCTTACCGCCCAAATAGGTCCACAGACGATGCAATCTCAACCACACTGCACACTGCCCTAACCCATCTGGACAAGAGGAATACTTACGTGAGAATGCTGTTCATCGACTACAGCTCAGCAATTAACACCATTACTACCCTCCAACTCGTCATCAAGCTCGAGACCCTGGGTCTCGACACCGCCCTGTGCAACTGGGTACTGGACTTCCTGACGGGCCGCCCCCAGGTGGTGAGGGTAGGTAACAACATCTCCACCCCGCTGATCCTCAACACTGGGGCCCCACAAGGGTGCGTTCTGAGCCCTCTCCTGTACTCCCTGTTCACCCACGCACGCCTCCAACTCAATCATCAAGTTTGCGGACGACACTACAGTGCTAGGCTTGATTACCAACAATGACGAGATGGCCTACAGGGAGGAGGTGAGGGCCCTCGGAGTGTGGTGTCAGGAAAATAACCTCACACTCAACGTCAACAAAACTAAGGAGATGATTGTGGACTTCAGGAAACAGCAGAGGGAGCACCCCCCTATCCACATCGATGGGACAGTAGTGGAGAGGGTAGTAAGTTTTAAGTTCCTCGGCATACACATCACAGACAAACTGAATTGGTCCACCCACACAGACAGCATTTCTCAAGACGCAGAAGAAATTCGGCTTGTCACCAAAAACACTCACAAACTTCTACAGATGCACAATCGAGAGCATCCTGTCGGGCTGTATCACCGCCTGGTACGGCACAACTGCAAGGCTCTCCAGAGGGTAGTGAGGTCTGCACAACGCCCACAACCGTAAGGCTCTCCAGAGGGTAGTGAGGTCTGCACAACGCATCACCGGGGGCAAACTACCTACCATAAAGTTCATCAAGGACAACAACCACCCGAGCCACTGCCTGTTCACCCCGCTATCATCCAGAAGGCGAGGTCAGTACAGGTGCATCAAAGCTGGGACCGAGAGACTGAAAAACAGCTTCTATCTCAAGGTCATCAGACTGTTAAACAGCCACCACTAACATTGAGTGGCTGCTGCCAACACACTGACTCAACTCCAGCTGTTATGTACTTGAGTGAAGACCCAAAAGCGGTTTAACAGAAACAGAGTTCTTTTAATGAAAAAACAGGAATGGCATAGATCCTCTTCCGATGTTGTCAATGACACAATAGAATACCCGCAGAGAGGGTGACAAATGAAACATAAAGTCCCTCTGATGAATAGCTGGGTAGTGGCGACAGGCTGCAGGTCGCTCTGGGTCGGTGCGGGTCACAAAGGAACGGTGGTAGCTGATCACACGTAGCATATGATGAACTGGACACGGTGCAAACAAAAGATAGTTAGTAGAGTACAGGATGCACCTGCCAGGCAGACTCCGACAGGATAGGACTAGAAGGAAGCAAACGAGACGATAGCTTGCTTCTGGCATGAGAAACACAAACGAGAATCTGACACCGAAAGTAGCAGGAACAGAGAGAGAAATAGAGACCTAATCAGAGGGAAAAAAGGGAACAGGTGGGGAAAGGGTGAACGAGCTAGTTAGGGGAGATGAGGAACAGCTGGAGAAGGAGAGAAAGAGAAGGTAACCTAATAAGACCAGCAGAGAGAGACAGAGTGAAGAGAAAGGACAGGAACAGACATAATAAGACATGACAGTACCCCCCCACTCACCGAGCGCCTCCTGGCGCACTCGAGGAGGAAACCTGGCGGCAACGGAGGAAATCATCGATCAGCGAACGGTCCAGCACGTCCCGAGAGGGAACCCAACTCCTCTCCTCAGGACCTTACCCCTCCCAATCCACTAGGTACTGATGACCACGGCCCCGAGGACGCATGTCCAAAATCTTACGAACCCTGTAGATAGGTGCGCCCTCGACAAGGATGGGGGGGGGGAGGGACGAGCGGGGGCGCGAAGAACGGGCTTAACACAGGAGACATGGAAGACCGGGTGAACGCGACGAAGATATCGCGGGAGAAGAAGTCGCACTGCGACAGGATTAATGACTTGAGAAATACGGAACGGACCAATGAACCGCGGGGTCAACTTGCGAGAAGCTGTCTTAAGGGGAAGGTTCTGAGTGGAGAGCCATACTCTCTGACCGCAACAATATCTAGGACTCTTGGTTCTACGCTTATTAGCGGCCCTCACAGTCTGCGCCCTATAACGGCAAAGTGCCGACCTGACCCCCTTCCAGGTGCGCTCACAACGCTGGACAAAAGCCTGAGCGGAGGGGAAGCAGGACTCAGCGAGCTGAGATGAGAACAGCGGAGGTTGGTACCCGAGGCTACTCTGAAAAGGAGATAGACCGGTAGCAGACGAAGGAAGCGAGTTGTGGGCGTACTCTGCCCAGGGGAGCTGTTCTGACCAAGACGCAGGGTTACGAAAAGAAAGACTGCGTAAGATGCGACCAACAGTCTGATTGGCCCGTTCGGCTTGACCGTTAGACTGGGGATGGAAGCCGGACGAGAGACTGACGGAAGCCCCAATCAAACGGCAAAACTCCTCCAAAATTGAGACGTGAACTGCGGGCCTCTGTCCGAAACGACGTCTGACGGAAGGCCATGAATTCGGAAAACATTCTCGATAATGATCTGAGCCGTCTCCTTAGCAGAAGGGAGCTTAGCGAGAGGAATGAAATGAGCCGCCTTAGAGAATCTATCGACAACCGTAAGAATAACTGTCTTCCCCGCTGATGAAGGCAGTCCGGTGATAAAATCTAAAGCGATGTGAGACCACGGTCGAGAGGGAATGGGAAGCGGTCTGAGACGGCCGGCAGGAGGAGAGTTCCCAGATTTAGTCTGCGCGCAGACCGAACAAGCAGCGACAAATCGACGCGCGTCACGTTCCCGAGTGGGCCACCAGAAACGCTGGCGAATGGAAGCGAGCGTACCCCCGAACGCCGGGGTGGCCGGCTAACTTGGCAGAGTGGGCCCACTGAAGAACGGCCAGACGAGTAGGAACGGGAACGAACAGAAGGTTCCTAGGACAAGCTCGCGGCGACGGAGTGTGAGTGAGTGCTTGCTTTACCTGCCTCTCAATTCCCCAGACAGTCAACCCGACAACACGCCCCTCAGGAGAATCCCTCGGGGTCGGTGGAGACCTCAGAAGAACTGAAGAGACGAGATAAAGCATCAGGCTTGGTGTTTTTGAGCCCGGACGATAAGAAATAACGAACTCGAAACGAGCGAAAAACAGAGCCCAACGAGCCTGACGCGCATTAAGTCGTTTGGCTGAACGGATGTACTCAAGGTTCCTATGGTCAGTCCAAATGACAAAAGGAACGGTCGCCCCCTCCAACCACTGTCGCCATTCGCCTAGGGCTAAGCGGATGGCGAGCAGTTCGCGATTACCAACATCATAATTACGTTCTGACGGCGATAAGCGATGAGAAAAAACGCGCAAGGATGGACCTTGCCGTCAGAGAGGGAGCGCTGAGAAAGAATGGCTCCCACGCCCACCTCTGACGCGTCAACCTCAACAACAAACTGTCTAGAGATGTCAGGTGTAACAAGAATAGGTGCGGATGTAAAACGATTCTTGAGAAGATCAAAAGCTCCCTGGGCGGAAACGGACCACTTAAAGCACGTCTTAACAGAAGTAAGGGCTGTGAGGGGAGCTGCCACCTGACCGAAATTACGGATGAAACGACGATAGAAATTCGCGAAGTCAAGAAAGCGCTGCAGCTCGACGCGTGACTTAGGAACGGGCCAATCAATGACAGCCTGGACCTTAGCGGGATCCATCTTAATGCCCTCAGCGGAAATAACGGAACCGAGAAAGGGACAGAGGAGGCATGAAAAGTGCACTTCTCAGCCTTCACATAAAGACAGTTCTCCAAAAGGCGCTGGAGGACGCGTCGCACGTGCTGAACATGAATCGGGAGAGACGGTGAAAAAATCAGGATATCGTCCATGTAAACGAAAACAAAAATGTTCAGCATGTCTCTCAGGACGTCGTTAACTAGTGCCTGAAAGACAGCTGGAGCGTTAACGAGGCCGAAAGGAAGAACCCGATATTCAAAGTGCCCTAACGGAGTGTTAAACGCCGTCTTCCACTCGTCCCCCTCCCTGATGCGCACGAGATGGTAGGCGTTACGAAGGTCCAATTTGGTGAAAAACCTGGCTCCCTGCAGGATCTCGAAGGCTGAAGACATAAGAGGAAGCGGATAACGATTCTTAACTGTTATGTCATTCAGCCCTCGATAATCACGCATGGGCGCAGGGACCCGTCCTTCTTCTGAACAAAAAAAAACCCCGCTCCGGCGGGAGAGGAGGAGGAGACTATGGTACCGGCGTCGAGCGATACAGACAAATAATCCTCGAGAGCCTTACGTTCGGGAGCCGACAGAGAGTATAATCTACCCCGGGGGAGTAGTTCCCGGAAGGAGATCAATACTACAGTCATACGACCGGTGTGGAGGAGAGAAGTGGCCTTGGAACGACTGAACACCGTGCGCAGATCGTGATACTCCTCCGGCACCCCTGTCAAATCACCAGGCTCCTCCTGTGAAGAAGAGACAGAGGAAACAGGAGGGATAGCAGACATTAAACAGGTCACATGACAAGAAACATTCCAGGATAGGATAGTATTACTAGACCAATTAATAGAAGGGTTATGGCGAACTAGCCAGGGATGACCCAAAACAACAGGTGTAAAAGGTGAACAAAAAATTAAATGGTTTCGCTATGATTACCAGAGACAGTGAGGGTTAAAGGCAGCGTCTCACGCTGAATCTTGGGGAGAGAACTACCATCTAAAGCGAACAAGGCCGTGGGATCCCTTAACTGTCTGAGAGGAATGTCATGTTCCCGAGCCCAGGTCTCGTCCATAAAACAGCCCTCCGCCCCAGAGTCTATCAAGGCACTGCAGGAAGCAGATGAACCGGTCCAGCGGAGATGGACCGGAAAGGTAGTGCAGGATCTTGAAGGAGAGACCTGAATAGTTGCGCTCACCAGTAGCCCTCTTACTGATGAGCTCTGGCTTTTACTGGGCATGAGGTGACAAAATGACCAGCGGAGCCGCAGTAGAGACAGAGGCGGTTGGTGATTCTCCGTTCCTTCTCTTTGGCCGAGATGCGGATACCCCCCAGCTGCATAGGCTCAGCATCCGAGCCGGCGGAGGAGGGTGGCAGTGATGCGGCAGGTGGCAGAGATGCGGAGAGGGGGGCAACGGAGAACGCGAACTCCTTTCCACGAGCTCGGCGACGAAGATCAAACCGTCGCTCTATGCGAATAGCGAGAGCTATTAAGGAGTCCAGACTGGAAGGAACCTCCGGAGAGAATCTCATCCTTAACCTCGGCGAGGAGACCCTCCAGAAAACGAGCGAGCAAAGCCGGCTCATTCCAGTCACTAGAGGCAGCGAGAGTGCGAAACTCAATAGAATAATCCGTTATGGATCGATTCCCCTGACATAGGGAAGACAGGGCCCTGGAAGCCTCTTCCCCAAAAACAGAACGGTCAAAAACCTGTATCATCTCCTCCTTAAAGTCCTGATACTGGTTAATACACTCAGCCCTCGCCTCCCAGATTGCCGTGCCCCACTCACGCGCCCGTCCGGTAAGGAGAGAAATGACGTAGGCGATGCGGGCTGTGCTCCTGGAGTAAGTGTTGGGCTGGAGAGAGAACACCACATCACACTGAGTGAGGAATGAGCGGCACTCAGTGGGCTCCCCAGAGTAACACGGCGGGTTATTGATCCTGGGCTCCGGAGACTCGGAAACCCTGGAAGTGGGCGGTGGATCGAGGTGGAGTTGGTGAACCTGTCTTGTGAGGTCGGAGACTTGGGCGGCCAGGGTCTCAACGGCATGTCGAGCAGCAGACAATTCCTCCTCGTGTCTGCCTAGCATCGCTCCCTGGATCTCGACGGCGGAGTGAAAAGGGTCCGGAGCCGCTGGGTCCATTCTTGGTCAGATTCTTCTGTTATGTACTTGAGTGAAGACCCAAAAGCGGTTTAACAGAAACAGAGTTCTTTTAATGAAAAAACAGGAATGGCATAGATCCTCTTCCGATGTTGTCAATGACACAATAGAATACCCGCAGAGAGGGTGACAAATGAAACATAAAGTCCCTCTGATGAATAGCTGGGTAGTGGCGACAGGCTGCAGGTCGCTCTGGGTCGGTGCGGGTCACAAAGGAACGGTGGTAGCTGATCACACGTAGCATATGATGAACTGGACACGGTGCAAACAAAAGATAGTTAGTAGAGTACAGGATGCACCTGCCAGGCAGACTCCGACAGGATAGGACTAGGAGGAAGCCAACGAGACGATAGCTTGCTTCTGGCACGAGAAACACAAACGAGAATCTGACACCGAAAGTAGCAGGAACAGAGAGAGAAATAGAGACCTAATCAGAGGGAAAAAAGGGAACAGGTGGGGAAAGGGTGAACGAGCTAGTTAGGGGAGATGAGGAACAGCTGGAGAAGGAGAGAAAGAGAAGGTAACCTAATAAGACCAGCAGAGAGAGACAGAGTGAAGAGAAAGGACAGGAACAGACATAATAAGACATGACACCAGCCACTTTAATAATGGGAATTGATGGAAATTGATGTAAAATATATCACTAGCCACTTTAAACAATGCTACTTAATATAATGTTTACATACCCTACATTATTCATCTCATATGTATACATATATACTGTACTCTATATCATCTACTGCATCTTTATGTAATACATGTATCACTAGCCACTTTAAACTATGCCACTTTGTTTACATACCCTACATTACTCATCTCATATGTATATACTGTACTCGATACCATCTACTGCATCTTGCCTATGCCGTTCTGTACCATCACTCATTCATATATCTTTATGTACATATTCTTTATCCCTTTACTCTTGTGTGTATAAGGTAGTAGTTTTGGAATTGTTAGGTTAGATTACTCGTTACTGCATTGTCGGAACTAGAAGCATTTCGCTTCACTCGCATTAACATCTGCTAACCATGTGTGTGTGACAAATACATTTGATTTGATTTGATTTGATCAGTGTTCAATTCCCAAATTCCAAACTGTGTCACAACACAGACTGTTGTCTCTACTACCAAAGCAGTGAAATTCCAGTTCTGGAAGTTCTCATTCTGCATTTTTAACCAAATGATTTTCTCGTGACAATTCAATAGTTCAACATATGAACAGTGATAAAGAAATCTAAATGTTTATCATAGATTCATAGTCACTTTAACTATATATTCATGTACATACTACCTCAATTGGGCCGACAAACCAGTTCTCCCGCAGATTGGCTAACCAGGTTATCTGCATTGTGTCCCGCCACCCACCAACCGCCAACCCCTCTTTTACACTAATGCTACTCTCTGTTTATCATATATGCATTGTCACTTTAACCATATCTACATGTACATACTATCTCAATTTTATATATTTTTTCGCTTTATTCTACCAGGTAGGCAAGTTGAGAACAAGTTCTCATATACAATTGCGACCTGGCCAAGATAAAGCAAAGCAGTTCGACACATACAACGACACAGAGTTACACATGGAGTAAAACAAACATACAGTCAATAATACAGTAGAAACAAGTCTATATACGATGTGAGCAAATGAGGTGAGATAAAGGAGGTAAAGGCAAAAAAAAGGCCATGGTGGCAAAGTAAATACAATATAGCAAGTAAAACACTGGAATGGTAGATTTGCAGTGGAAGAATGTGCAAAGTAGAAATAAAAATAATGGGGTGCAAAGGAGCAAAATAAATAAATAAATACAGTAGGAAAATAGGTAGTTGTTTGGGCTAAATTATAGGTGGGCTATGTACAGGTGCATGGAACTCTTCAGCTGGCGAGCTCCGGAATAATTGATGTTTGCTCCGGAATCGACGTAATCCAATAGTCACACGGATAGCAGCTAGCTAGCTGCGAGATCCAGGTATAAATGTCCAGAGCTTGCGGTTGAAATCCGGGGACATGGAGAGAAAAATAGGTCCGGTATGTTCCGGTCCGAGCCGCGCCGTATAAAACTGGCGATAGATTTTCGAGCTAAAGGATAGCTGATGACCACAAACCTTGGTTAGCTTCTGGTTAGCTGGTTAGCTGAATCAGCCTGA
This sequence comes from Oncorhynchus masou masou, assembly GCF_036934945.1. Lineage (NCBI taxonomy): Eukaryota > Metazoa > Chordata > Actinopteri > Salmoniformes > Salmonidae > Oncorhynchus > Oncorhynchus masou. The sequence continues at coordinate 11,984,549 of NC_088214.1, forward strand.
ATAAACGGTGTTTGTATGTAGCCTCGCTACTTTTATAGCCTCGCTTCTGTATATAGTCTGTTTTTTACTGTTGTTTTATTTCTTTACTTACCTATTGTTCACCGAATACCCTTTTTGCACTATTGGTTAGATCCTGTAAGTAAGCATTTCACTGTAAGTTCTACAGCTGTTGTATTCAGTGTACGTGACAAATAAACTTTGATTTGATTTGTTTGCTTTGCTACTCTCTGCTTATCATATCTGCATAGTCACTTTAACTATACATTCATGTACATACTACCTCAATTAGCCCGACTAACCAGTGCTCCCGCACATTGGCCCCCCGGACTATTTGCATTGTGTCCCGCCTCCCGCCTCCCACCACCCACCAACCCCTCTTTTGCACTACTGCTACTCTCTGTTTATCATATATGCATAGTCACTTTAACCACACCTACATGTACGTACTAACTCAAATAGCCCGACAAACTCGCTACTGTACATAGCCCCACTACTGTATATAGCCTCACTACTGTATATAGCCTCACTACTGTATATAGCCTCACTACTGTATATAGTCTCACTACTGTATTTAGCCTCACTACTGTATATAGCCCCACTACTGTATATAGCCTCACTACTGTATATAACCTCACTACTGTATATAGCCTCACTACTGTATATAGCCCCACTACTGTATATAGCCTCACTACTGAATATAGCCTCACTACTGTATATAGCCTCACTACTGTATACAGCCTCACTACTGTATATAGCCCCACTACTGTATATAGCCTCACTACTGTATATAGCTTCACTACTGTTATTACTCACTGTCTTTTTACAGTTGTTTTTATTTCTTTATTCTTCATTATTCTTTGTTCACCTAATACCTATTTTTTACTTAACAATTGCACTGTTGGTCAGGGCTTGTAAATAAGCATTTCACTATAAGGTCTACTACACCTGTTGTATTTGGCACATGTGACAAATAAACTTTGATTTGATTTGCTTTGACACTGATGGTAGCAAACAGCACATTAGATGGCACTTCCGGTCCTATTTACTTGTTTCACCCAGAGTCATCAGTGCCAACAACAGCAGCAGCAGAGTAGAGAGAATCACAGCAAGCTTTGCCATCTTGTCAGCTTCAGAGGTCTAGGCAGGTAGTAAAGTTCAACAGATACCTGGAACTCTCTCCTCAGAATGAGATTCCAAGATGATCTGATCCAATGATCTGGAATTCTAGTTTAAATACTTTCTCAGTTGGAAATATGATGCCCTTTTCTGGACCGCAGACCCAGCGGTTGTGGAACAAGGTGGAAACTTCAGTCTTGACATGTATTTGGGTCAGGAAAGTTTGACACATATGTCACATTGTTGGTACCTTGGTAAACTCCCTTCCACTCTGGGCCCGGATTAAGAATTTACGGCAACTATACAATGATGCATGTCAGCAAAATTCTAAGGGAGACGTTATCATTGTATAATAGAGGATTACATAACATTGGGATTGTGTGATGATGTAATGTAATGTACAAGTAGCCTTAAAAAGAAGTTTGATTGTTCAATTCAAACACATTTAGTCCGTTGTGATTAGAAGGCCTACTGTATGTAGGAGTAATATTGAAAGGTCCTGAGGGGCCTAGTTACAGTTTGGACTTAAATCACCTTGAAAATCTATGACAAGACTTCAAAATGACTGTCTAGCAATGATCAACAACCAACTAAAGAAGTAGTGCGGCTTGGTTGGGTTGTGTATCGGAGGACACATGACTTTCAACCTTCGTCTCTCCCGAGCCCGTACAGGAGTTGTCGCGATGAGACAAGATAGTTGCTACTAACAATTGGACACCACGAAATTGGGGAGACAGAGGGGTACAATTAAAATTTTAAAAAATAAATAAAAAATCATATAAAAACCTTTGTATTTTGATTCAGACAGAGAATAACTGTGATCTAAAATGAATAGCCTGTTTACGCACCCATTCATCAATCTAAGTGACAGTAAATAACATCCCCATCAAAATACATCAGTTTAAATTAGAGACATCAGATTTCTGAATGCGCTGCTTCTCAGTCCACCACATCCACATATGCAGTGAAAGATGTCAGACCATGAGAATTCCCCAAAATCTGTCTTCTCACAAAAATGTCTGTAGCGTCTGAATGGTTCTGCGGATCTCTGTTTTGATCTACGCCCCCCACAGGTAACACTGATGTGTCAACTTCTGTCTGTAGTGTCTGAACCGTTTGGACTAGAAACTAATACTCCACTAACACCACACTGACTCTCACCAACACGATGGTGTTCTCCGCTTTTCTCTACGACCCCCACAAGTGTCACAGGACTCGTCTGAAGGTACCAACACAAATGAATAGACGTATGGAGGTAGTTTTGTGCCAACAAAAACATGGGGATAAATATGTATCCCAAAAAACTAAATATTTCCTGAGTTTTCTTATATGTCCTAGATGTAGGACAGACACTTTTAGAGGTTTTAACACCGTTGCTGTGGTTATGTGTGTATGTGTAACCATGTATGTGTAACCATGTACCATGTATGTGTAACCATGTACCATGTATGTGTAACCATGTACCATGTCTGTGTAACCATATACCATGTCTGTGTAACCATGTACCATGTCTGTGTAACCCTGTACCATGTATGTGTAACCATGTACCATGTATGTGTAACCATGTACCATGTCTGTGTAACCATATACCATGTCTGTGTAACCATGTGCCCACATCAGTGAAACCACCACAGATCATATCATAGAACATACTGTATGTACAGTTATCAGATGTATCAGTTGGTCTTGGAGGAAACACAGTGCATTGTGCGCCACACAAAGGAGGCTGATGGAAGGAGCTATAGGAGGACGGGCTCATTCTAATGGCCAAAATGGAATTCATGAAATGGTCCCAAACACATCAAACACATGGAAACAATGTGTTTGACTCTTTTCCTTTGATTCCATTCCAGCCATTACAATGAGCCTGTCCTCCTAAAGCCCCTCTCACCAGCCTCCTCTAGCGCCACAGTGATAACGTCTATTGAGTCAAACCATGGAACTGCCCCTGTTTATGTCCTATGAAGCTGTGAAAGGGAACATTTGGGGTGGTGATATTTATACAAAAATATGTGATGAGTTAGATATCAACTAAACCAGAGAATCAACACAGAACCAGTAAAGAACTTTAATTTCACCACAGGGTGTTGCACTGTGGAAGAGCAAGAACTTTTCTTACAAGACGTATGACAGCTATGATGACATAATGACCCCAGGGCTCTGAGTTGTAATTCCTAATTCTACAGCTCTGACTGATGGTCAACATTCTATACTAGAGGAACTCCTCTAACCTGTTGAGCAGGGAATTTCAAATGGCGAATGTGAAGGGGAACTTTCAGGTGTGACTTTGTTTGGGTAGTAAATACACACAGCAGGGAAATACAAGAGGAATTAAATCTCCTATCTGATTAATCTAATTGTCATGTCTGTGTGTGTGTCTGTGTCTTTGTCTTTGTGTGTGACTGAGACCTCGTTCACTGAAGTGCAGGGACGTGGGCTGTTACGTGTAGGTTGTCTTGATAATAATGGTTATTTTCTAGGTCAGTGGAACACAGAATGTATTGATGCCGTCAAGTCAAAGGCGGAAAAGTGTTTCTGTGACAACTAAACAGGTCATGATGAAGGAGTTTTAACAGTTCCTCTTCAGTTGTTGCATCATAACTGTCCCTGTGACAACCACAACCTTTTCCCCCTTGAGTTTGTCACAATGCATTAATTGGGACATTATCATGTTTATATGAATATTGAGACATTTAACACATTTGTGCTGTTTTTTTGCAATGTATAACCTCACAACTACCATGTGAAACCTGGAACAAAGTGGGAGGATCCTCTACATTCACAGAGCAATTGAAGACCACTTCAATGAGCTAAAGAGATGAGTAAAAGTTGAACTCTCACACCCACTGATACTTGCTTAATATAATATAGAACTCAAAGGATTCCTGCAATTCAGAAGTTCAGGTTTCATATCATTAGCTCTTATTACAGTAAGATGAGATACATGGAAAGTACAGTGTCTTCAGAAAGTAACTACACTCTTTGATTTTTAACCACATTTTGTTGTGTTACAACCTGCATTTAAAAAGGATCAAATGTAGATTTTGTGTCACTGGCCTACACATAATACCCCAAAATGCCAAAGTGTGTCACGCCTTGGTCTTAGTATTTTGTGTTTTAGTTAATTAGTTGGTCAGGCCAGGGTGTGACATGGGTTTATGTTATTGTGTTGTCGTATTGGGGTTTTTGTAGGCATTGGGATTGTGGTTGTTTAGGGGTGTGTTTAAAAAAAAAAAATTCTTGGAGGGGGCTTACAGGGAGTAGCAAACTCCCTGTGCTTACCGGGGGCTAGAGAGACCGGGCAGGCACCATGTTATGCAGTGGTGCGCACGGTGTCCCCAGTGCGGGTGCATAGCCCGGTGCGGTATATTTCAGCTCCGGGTATCAGCCGGGCTAGATTGAGCATCGAGCCAAATGCCATGAAGCCGGCTCTACGCATCTGGTCCCCCTTGGGCCGGCTTACATGGCACCAGCCTTGCGCTCGGTGTCTCCGGTTCGCCTACATAGCTCAGTGCGGGCTATTCCACCTCCCAGCACTGGCACGGCGACCGAGAGTATTCAACCAGGTAAGGTTGGGCAGGCTCGGTGCTCAAGAGCTCCAGTGCACCTGCACGGTCCGGTCTATCCAGTACCACCTCCACACCCCAGCCCTCCGGTAGCAGCTCCCCGCACCAGGCTACCTGTGCGTGTCCTCGGCCCAATACCACCAGTGCCAGCACCACGCATCAGGCCTACAGTGCGCCTTGCCTCTCCTGCGCTGTCGGAGCCTTTCTCCACTCCTGCGCTGCCGGAGCCTCCCCGCCTGTTCAGCGCTTCTAGAGCCTTCCTCCTCTACAGCGCTGCTGGAGTCTCCTTTCTGTTCAGCGCTATCAGAGCCTTTCTCCTCTCCTGCGCTACCGGAGTCTCCCGCCTGTTCAGCGCTTCTAGAGCCTTCCTCCTCTACAGCGCTGCCGGAGCCTCCTGCCTGTTCGGGGAAGCCTGAGCTGCCAGTCTGCATGGAGCAGCCAGAGCTGCCAGTCTGCATGGAGCAGCTAGAGCTGCCAGTCTGCATGGAGCAGCCAGAGCTGTCAGTCTGCTTGGAGCAGCCAGAGCTGCCAGTCTGCATGGAGCAGCTTGAGCTGCCAGTCTGCATGGAGCAGCTTGAGCTGCCAGTCTGCATGGAGCAGCCAGAGCTGTCAGTCTGCTTGGAGCAGCCAGAGCTGCCAGTCTGCATGGAGCTGCCAGTCTGCATGGAGCTGCCAGTCTGCAAGGAGCTGCCAGTCTGCAAGGAGCTGCCAGTCTGCAAGGAGCTGCCAGTCTGCATGGAGCAGCTAGAGCTGTCAGTCTGCATGGAGCAGCTAGAGATGTCAGTCTGCATGGAGCAGCCAGAGCTGTCAGTCTGCTTGGAGCAGCCAGAGCTGCCAGTCTGCATGGAGCTGCCAGTCTGCATGGAGCTGCCAGTCTGCAAGGAGCTGCCAGTCTGCAAGGAGCTGCCAGTCTGCAAGGAGCTGCCAGTCGGCAAGGAGCTGCCAAAGCTGTTAGTCTGCATGGAACAGTCAGAGCTGTCAGTCTGCAAGAAGCCGCCAGAGCTGTCAATCAGCATGAAGCAGCCAGAGCCATCAGTCTGCCAGGATCCGCCAGTCAGCCAGACTCTTCCAGATCTGCCAGTCAACCAGACTCTTCCAGATCTGCCAGTCAACCAGACTCTTCCAGATCTGCCAGTCAGCCAGACTCTTCCAGATCTGCCAGTCACCCAGACTCTTCCAGATCTGCCAGTCAGCCAGACTCTTCCAGATCTGCCAGTCAGCCAGACTCTTCCAGATCTGCCAGTCAGCCAGACTCTTCCAGATTCGCCAGTCAGCCAGACCCTTCCAGATCCGCCAGTCAACCAGACTCTTCCAGATCTGCCAGTCAGCCAGACTCTTCCAGATCTGCCAGTCAGCCAGACTCTTCCAGATCTGCCAGTCAGCCAGACTCTTCCAGATCTGCCAGTCAGCCAGACTCTTCCAGATCTGCCAGTCAGCCAGACTCTTCCAGATCTGCCAGTCAGCCAGACATTTCCAGATCTGCCAGTCAGCCAGACTCTTCCAGATCTGCCAGTCAGCCAGACTCTTCCAGATCTGCCAGTCAGCCAGACTCTTCCAGTTCTGCCAGTCAGCCAGACTCTTCCAGATCCGCCAGTCAGCCAGACTCTTCCAGATCCGCCAGTCAGCCAGACTCTTCCAGATCCGCCAGTCAGCCAGACTCTTCCAGATCCGCCAGTCAGCCAGACTCTTCCAGATCCTCCAGTCAGCCAGACTCTTCCAGATCTGCCAGTCAGCCAGACTCTTCCAGATCTGCCAGTCAGCCAGACTCTTCCAGATCTGCCAGTCAACCAGACCAGATTTATATGATTGACACATCTCCCACATCCTTTGTTTATGAGGGTTAAAGGACATTATACTGTAGAATTGATATATTGTTCAGTTGAGGTACAGTGGTTGGCATGTAATTCACCCTACACTCCTTGTATTTATAACTAGTTCATATAAGATCATAGGATAGAACGGTGTTTCTTAATGGGGACCCAAAAGGTTTGCACTTTTCTGTTATTGCCGTAGCACTAGACACCTGATTCCACTAATCATTGGGAGTGTTCCTCTGCCTACGAGTTGCTGATGCATGCTAGGTCTTACAATGCCTGGATAGGTATTTTAAGTATGAACTAACCACATGTTCTATTAGCAATCTGGTGCTTGACAGCACGGTCGATGACATCCCACACAACCATTGGTTGATGCATGCAACGTCTGAGCAGGGTTTTGATGATGAGGTAATTAGTGGAATCAGGTGTGTAGCGTTTGGGGCAAAACTAAACCCTTTGGGTCCCCAGCACCAGAATAATGAAATACTGAGATATAATATAAAACACAAACTCACTTAACATAATCCAAAAATGTATTCCTTAACCCAGGAGACTTCAACAAAGGTACAAGCATTTATGTACACTTATATTCTCACTTACAATATTTAGGATGACATTCTAGTGCATTTGAATCTACTCAGAATAAATGCTGTATATAAATAGACAAGTCATAGTTGTGTTCAAACATCCTCCCTCTTGTTCTGTTGAAGAATCTTGCTTCACTTTTTTGTTAATTGGGGAAAGTGATGGGGAAATTCTGCTGTGGAACTTTGTTTTTAAGGCGTGGGTTGGAAAGCCCATTTCACCTCTCAGAGAATAAGCCTCTACCTGCACCAGGAGTATATATATGGCTCTGGTGAGGAGTAGGACCTCACACAGCCACTGAAGCTATCTGTCTGAAGACAAGACAGCAGCTCATCACATCACTAACCACAGCACCACAGAAGAAGAGATGGCCCAGATCAGAGCCCCTGTTATTGTGCTGCTCGTGCTCCTGACTGTGGGGCTGTTCACTACTGAGGCTTCTGCAGCTAAACAAGGTCAATATTCTGCTGTGAAAGTTGTGTCTTAGTCCGTCTGTCTGTGTTATTACTGGAACACTGAACTAAACTGTTGGACAATTAGAGTAATATTTAGTCTTCATCAAGAGTCCTCTTTAATTGTTTATTTGTTCATTTTTTACAGCACGTCGTAGAAGATTCTGCTGTCAAAGCTATACTGGTGGGGAAATACCTTTTGCATTTATCGTAGGATATACCCTACAGCCCACGACTGAAATCTGCAGAATCCCTGCCATCATGTGAGAATCTTTGATTATTTATTTTTGAATTGAGGTTCAGGATTCTTTACAGAAAAATACATTATAGTTGAATAGAAATATGGGTTAACAATGCAGGAAAAACATAGCGTTGAATTATGGACTTACGGTTTTGTATGTGTCTCTTCTAGATTCCACACTAAAAATGGGAAAGATTTATGTGCAGACCCTTCCCAGAGCTCGGTGATCCAACATGTCAACCGACTGAGGTAAGAATGACTCTCATAAATAACATTACAACTGTTATACTATTTACACTTGAATATTAAAAGGGATTTAGAAAATAGTTGTTTATTATGAATGGTACAAATAAAGATGAATGTAGACACATTGAACCTGTTTCAGATTTTACAACAGATACACCTCTAAATTGGACGTATTGAAATATAAGAGTGGCCTTAACAGCTGAAAATAATATGCATTTTTCTAATCTATTTCAGGGACAAGGCGATTCACATCAGTAAATCACAGTCCTAATCCGATGATGGGTTCTGGATACAGAGGAGCAGAACATGTGTATTTAACAGTCAGGAGCTGAACATGTTAATAACCAGTGTGTATAGTGTATATTCCATCCTGTTTCATCTGCTATCCATCTACCTAAATCTTCTTAGTCCTATATTTTCTGGGCTGATTTTATATGAATATATTTTGCAGATTAAAAAAATGTAGTTATAATATAACACTTTATGAGCAATAAGGTTAAGATCTCGTTGTAAGACAGGAAACTGAATGTTTAAACTTTTTTTCATGAAAACATTTATTACTTTTTGTCACTGTTACAATTTATGTCTATAATAAATGTAATATATTTTACTATAACCTGTTTGTATATAGAATACGCTTTGTCATTGCAGAGTTTAATGGTTTGATCTCGTTTTATGGGCATCAGAAATTGTACACGTAACATTTTATTCATAAAAGTCTTGTGTATGATCATATCATTGATCACATCTGTTGCTTTAAACTGTTACTTTAATATTTTATGTGTATAATAAATATATTTTCCTAAGAATTCTCACTTGTTTTGTGTGTTCATCTTGTGTGGTATGAGTGGTGAATGGAAGATGAACCTTGGACAGTACAATGACAGATACGAACTGATGAAGCAGACAGAGACAAGATATTGAATAGTAACTGTGGAGGAGACAACATCATGAGAGGTCACCAGTGGGTGGATGTAGTAACTGTAGAGAACCCTACACCATGAGAGGTCACCAGTGGGTGGATGTAGTAACTGTAGAGAACCCTACACCATGAGAGGTCACCAGTGGGTGGATGTAGTAACTGTAGAGAACCCTACACCATGAGAGGTCACCAGTGGGTGGAGGTAGTAACTGTAGAGAACCCTACACCATGAGAGGTCACCAGTGGGTGGAGGTAGTAACTGTAGAGGACCCTACACAATGAGAGGTCACCAGTGGGTGGATGTAGTAACTGTAGAGGACACTACACCATGAGAGGTCACCAGTGGGTGGATGTAGTAACTGTGGAGGACACTACACCATGAGAGGTCACCAGTGGGTGGATGTAGTAACTGTGGAGGACACTACACCATGAGAGGTCACCAGTGGGTGGATGTAGTAACTGTAGAGGACACTACACCATGAGAGGTCACCAGTGGGTGGAGGTAGTAACTGTAGAGGACACTACACCATGAGAGTTCACCAGTGGGTGGATGTAGTAACTGTGGAGGACACTACACCATGAGAGGTCACCAGTGGGTGGATGTAGTAACTGTAGAGGACACTACATCATGAGAGGTCACCAGTGGGTGGATGTAGTAACTGTAGAGGACACTACAGTGGGTGGATGTAGTAACTGTAGAGGACACTACATCATGAGAGGTCACCAGTGGGTGGATGTAGTAACTGTAGAGGACACTACAGTGGGTGGATGTAGTAACTGTAGAGGACACTACATCATGAGAGGTCACCAGTGGGTGGATGTAGTAACTGTAGAGGACACTACAGTGGGTGGATGTAGTAACTGTAGAGGACACTACATCATGAGAGGTCACCAGTGGGTGGATGTAGTAACTGTAGAGGACACTACATCATGAGAGGTCACCAGTGGGTGGATCTAGTAACTGTAGAGGACACTACATCATGAGAGGTCACCAGTGGGTGGATGTAGTAACTGTAGAGGACACTACACCATGAGAGGTCACCAGTGGGTGGATGTAGTAACTGTAGAGGACACTACATCATGAGAGGTCAACAGTGGACTGATGTAGTAACTGTAGAGGACACTACATCATGAGAGGTCACCAGTGGGTGGAGGTAGTAACTGTAGAGGACACTACATCATAATATATCCCATTTAGCAGACGCTTTTGTCCAAAGCGACTTACAAGTCGGCTGGGGCCACTACTTTTACATATGGGTGGCCCTAGCGGGAATCGAACCCACGACGCTTGGCGTTGCAAGCGCCATGCTCTACCGACTGAGCCACACAGGACCCATGAGAGGTCACCAGTGGGTGGATGTAGTAACTGTAGAGGACACTACATCATGAGAGGTCACTACAGTGGGTGGATGTAGTAACTGTAGAGGACACTACACCATGAGAGGTCAGCAGAGGCTGAATCACTCTCACAATGTTTCTTAAAAAACACTCCTATTCCAAAGGCCTTGTAGAGATGACATAGAGTATATTTACTTTGTATGTCTATGGTGTTTAAGCTCCAAGTTGTTATTTTTGGATTACATTGAAATCTACATAGACCCTGCCTTGATGGTTGTATACCATGTACAATAACTTCTACCTGGCTAACAACACAACAAGAGTTTCATACAACTGTGTAACGGCTTTCGTCTGGTCAAGGAGAAGCGGACCAAAATGCAGCGTGGTGGTTATTCATGTTCTTTAATAAATGAACTTGACATGAAATAACTAAATAAAACAATAAATGTGTGAAACCCTATACAGCCTATCTGGTGAAAATAAACACAGAGACAGGAACAATCACCCACGAAACACTCAAAGAATATGGCTGCCTAAATATGGTTCCTAATCAGAGACAACAATAAACACCTGCCTCTGATTGAGAACCACTCCAGACAGCCATAGAGTATGCTAGATACCCCCACTAAGCCACACACCCAATACCTAACAAAACCCCAAGACAAAACACACCACAATAAACCCATGTCACACCCTGGCCTGACCAAATAAATAAAGACAAACACAATAAACTTCGACCAGGGAGTGACAGAACCTCCCCCCTAAGGTGCGGACTCCCGGACGCACACCAAAAACCATAGGGAGGGTCCGGGTGGGCGTCTGTCCATGGTGGCGGCTCCGGCGCAGGACGTGGACCCCACTCTATCAATGTCTTAGTCCCTCCTCCTCGCGTCCTTGGATTGTCCACCCTCGCTGCCGACCATGGCCTAGTAGTCCTCACCCAGAACCCCACTGGACTGAGGGGCAGCTCGGGACTGAGGGGCAGCTCGGGACTGAGGGGTAGCTCGGGACTGAGAGGAAGCTCAGCACTGAGGGGAAGCTCAGCACTGATGGGAAGCTCAGCACTGAGAGGAAGCCCAGCACTGAGAGGAAGCTCAGCACTGAGAGGAAGCTCAGGCAGGTAGTTGGATCCGGCAGATCCTGGCTGGCTGGCGGTTCTGGCAGATCCTGGCTGACTGGCGGATCTGGAAGAGTCTGGCTGACTGGCGTATCTGGAAGAGTCTGGTTGACTGGCAGATCTGGAAGAGTCTGGCTGACTGGCGGATCTGGAAGAGTCTGGCTGACTGGCAGATCTGGAAGAGTCTGGCTGACTGGCGGATCTGGAAGAGTCTGGCTGACTGGCGGATCCTGGCAGACTGACGGCTCTGGCTGCTCCATGCTGACTGGCAGCTCTGGCTGCTCCATGCTGACTGGCGGATCTGGCTGCTCCATGCTGACTGGCGGCTCTGGCTGCTCCATGCTGACTGGCGGCTCTGGCTGCTCCATGCTGACTGGCGGCTCTGGCTGCTCCATGCAGACTGGCAGCTCTGGCGGCTTCTTGCAGACTGGCAGCTCTGGCTGCTCTATGCAGACTGGCAGCTCCTTGCAGACTGGCAGCTCCTTGCAGACTGGCAGCTCTTTGCAGACTGGCAGCTCCTTGCAGACTGGCAGCTCTGGCTGCTCCATGCAGACTGGCAACTCTGGCTGCTCCATGCAGACTGGCAGCTCTGGCTGTTCCATGAAGACTGACAGCTCTGGCTGCTCCATGCAGACTGGCAGCTCTGGCTGCTCCATGCAGACTGACAGCTCTGGCTGCTCCATGTAGACTGGCAGCTCTGGCTGCTCTATGCAGGCTGGCAGCTCTGGCTGCTCCATGCAGGCTGGCAGCTCTGGCTGCTCCATGCAGGCTGGCAGCTCTGGCTGCGCTGAACAGGCGGGAGACTCCGGCAGCGCAGAAGAGGAGGAAGGCTCGGGCAGCGCTGGAGAGGCGAGGCGCACTGTAGGCCTGATGCGTGGTGCTGGCACTGGTGGTACTGGGCCGAGGACACGCACAGGAAGCCTGGTGCGGGGAGCTGCCACCGGAGGGCTGGTGCGTGGAGGTGGTACTGGGTAGACCGGACCGTGCAGGCGCACTGGAGCTCTTGAGCACCGAGCCTGCCCAACCTTACCCGGTTGAATACTCCCGGTCGCTCTGCCAGTGCGGCGAGGTGGAATCTCCCTCCTCTCGCTGCCTCTCTCTCCTCCTTCCCCTGCCCTATCTCTCTCTCACTAACCGCCAGGGTTTTGAGGTTTGGGGGGGGGGCTGTTCATTGACCAGGTGTGATGTAGATCATGATGTGTTTTCCCACTTAAATCAATCTGACAGGAAGTTAGATGGGTATGTACTCTCTTAGAAAAATTGGTTCCAAAACGGCTCATCGGCTGTCCCCGTAGGAGAACCCTTTTGGTTCCGGGGAGAACCCTGTTTAGATCCATTTTGGGTTCCATGTTGAAGCCTCTGTGGAAAGTGTTGTACATGGAACCCAAAAGGAACCAGGTTCTTAATAACATCTTTGTGTGTGTGTGTGTGTGTGTGTGTGTGTGTGTGTGTGTGTGTGTGTGTGTGTGTGTGTGTGTGTGTGTGTGTGTGTGTGTGTGTGTGTGTGTGTGTGTGTGTTGTGTGTGTGCCTGCGTGCCATGTCACGAAGGTGGATATTGATCCAACATCTGCCGTGAGCATTCATGTTACACGTGGACAGCCCAGCGAGTCTCATAACCATATTTTCATTTTCATTCATTGATACAGAATTGAATCAATAATATATCCTCTCTAGGGTACGTGGGACGCTCAGAAAACAACAGAAATAAATCCCATAATTAAAATTCCTCAAACATACAAGTATTTTACACCATTTTAAAGATTCACTTGTTGTATAACCAGGCACAGTGTCCGATTTCAAAAAGGCTTTACGATGAAAGCAAACCAAACCATTATGTTAGGTCAGAGCCAAGTCACAGAAAAACACAGGAGTCACAAAAAGAGAGGAGTCACAAAAAGCAGAAATAGAGATAAAATGAATCACTAACCTTTGATGATCTTCATCAAATGACACTCATAGGACTTCATGTTTGTTTTGTTTGCTCCAAAACATCTGATGATTTTGCAGAGAGCCACATCAACTTACAGAAATACTCATAATGAACATTGCTAAAAGATACAACTGTATGCATGGAATTTTAGATCCACTTCTCCTTAATAATTAAGGTAAAATAAATGCATGTCAGCAAAATTCTAAGGGATATGTTATCATTGTATAATGGAGGATTACATAACGTTGGGATTGTGTGACGATGTGATGTAATGTACAAGTAGCCTTAAAAAGAAGTTTGATTGTTCAATTCAAACACATTTAGTCCGTTGTGATTAGAAGGCCAACTGTATGTAGGAGTTATAGTGAATGTTCCTGAGGGCCTAGTTACAGTTTGGACTTAAATCACCTTGAAAATCTATGACAAGACTTCAAAATGCTGTCTTGCAATAATCAACAACCAACTTACCAGAGGCTGAAGAATATTTAAAGGAATAATGGACAAATATTGTAAAATCCAGGTGTGCAAAGCTCTTAGGGACCCAGAAAGATTCACCGCTGTAATTGCTGCCAAAAGTGATTCAAATCAAATCGAAATCTAAATGTATTGGTCACATACACATGGTTTGCAGATTGCGAGTGTAGCTTGTGCTTCTCGTTCCGACAGTGCAGCAATATCTAACAAGTAATATCTAACAATTCAACCTTCTAACAAAAAAGTGTTTTACAATTGTATTGAAAATGAGATACAAAAATATCTAATTTACATAAGTATTCAAACAAATTACATTTGGCAGTGATTACAGCTGTGACTCTTTCTGGGTAAATTTATAAGAGCTTTGCACACATGGAATGTACAATATCCTTCAAGTTCTGTCAAGTTGGTTGTTGATCATTGCTAGACAGCCATTTTCAAGTCTTGCCAAAGATTTTGAATCTTATTTAAGTCAAAACTGTATCTCGGCCACTCAGGAACATTCAATGTCATCTTGGTAAACAACTCCAGTGTATATTTGGCCTTGTGTTTTAGAGTATTGTTCTGCTGAAAGGTGAATTTGTCTCCCAGTGTCTGTTGGAAAGCAAACTGAACCAGGTTCTCTTATAACGCTTCATATTCAAGACATAAAGTTAATTTCTTTGAAGCATCTTTTGCAGTTTTACTTCAGTACCTTGTTGCAAACTGGAGGCATGTTTTGGAATATTTTTATTCTGTACAGGCTTCCTTCTTTTCATTCTGTCATGTAGGTTATGTCACGCCTGCCCCCCATCATTACGCACACCTGTCATCATCGTTACATGCATCAGCACTTATTGGGACTCACCTGTGTCAGGATTTGGCCAGGGTTGTTCCGGGTTTTTGTCAGTAGATGTCCCCATTGTGCTTTTTGTCCCTGTGTTTTTCCCTTGATCCCCATTATTGTTTGCACCTGTGTCTCGTTTTCCCTGATTGTATTTAAACCCTTTGTTTCCCTCAGTTCTGTGCTCTGTGTTTGTATGTTAGCACCCTGCCCTAGTGTTCTGTGTGCTCTTGTCGATTCCGGGTGAAGTTCTTGTGGTATTCTGTTTTTTGTTTTTGTTTATTTTTTGGTGAGTTTCTTTTGAGGTCTTTTTGTGTTTTTCCTACCACCTTTTGGATTTGCCATTTTTTGTATTTTAGGATTTTTTCTTTATTAAATACACCGTCTTAAGTACTGCTGTGTCTGCCTCATCTTCTGGGTTCTGCTGTCTATTCGTGGCTCAGTTGGTTAAGTGACTGTTTCTCACTCCGGAGACCCAGGTTCGAAACCGGGTCCTGACAACCTGGACTCTATTACCTTTTTGATTGTCTCCCCTATATCTGTCACTTCCTCAGTTTCTTCACTTTTCAGCATTGATGTGATTGTGTTCCTCTTGTCCAGACACTGGCCTTTTTTAGTTTCATCACCGTTATTTATGAATTATTCCCCCCTGTACTTGCTTCTTATCTCCCATCGTCTGTCCTCACAGGTTAGTATTGTGGAGCAACTACAATGTTGATCCATCTTCAGTTTTCTCCTTTCACAGCCATTATTCAACTCTGTAACTTAAAAAAAAACACTATTTGCCTCATGGTGAAATCCCTGAGTGGTTTCCGTCCTCTCCAGAAACTGAGTTAGGAAGGATGCCTGTATCTTTGTAGTATTGAAACACCATCCAAATTGTAATTAATAACTTCACCATGCTCAAAGGGATATTCAATGTCTTTTTTTATTTCATTTTGACCTATCTAGTAATAGGAGCTCTTCTTTGTGAGGCATTGGAAAACCTCCCTGGTCTTTGTAGTTGAATCTGTTTGAAATTCACAATTCAACTGAGGGGCCTTTAAACATAATTGTATGTGTGGGGTACAGAGATGAGGTTGTCATTCAAAAATCAGGTTAAACACAATTGTCACACCCTGATCTGTTTCACCTGTCTTTGTGATTGTCTCCATCTCCCTCCAGGTGTCGCCCATCTTCCCCATTATCCCCTGTGTATTTATACCTGAGTTCTGTCAGTTGCCAGTTCTTTTTGTTCGTTCAAACCTACCAGCGTTTTCCCCCTTGCTCCTGTCTTTGCTATAATCCCTGCATTCTAGTTTCCCGGCTTTGACCTGCCTGCCCTGACCTGAGCCTGCCTGCCGTCCTGTACCTTTGCCCCACCTACCTGGAATCTGACCTCTGCCTGACCTGAGCCTGCCTGCCGTCCTGTACCTTTGCCCCACCTACCTGGAATCTGACCTCTGCCCTTGACCTGTCCTTTTGCCTGCCCCTGTTTGAGTAAAACCTTTTTTCTTTGACGCTGTCTGCGCCTGGGTCTTACCTTAAACTTGATAAGTTGCATGGACTCAGTGTGCAATAATTATGAGTTAAGACAATTTTTACTCCTGAACTTATTTAGGCTAGCCATAACAAAGGGGTTGAATACTTATTGACTCCTATCTTATTAACTTGAAGAGAATTTGCTGGGGTATATTGTCTAGTCCAGTGACAGTCTCAATTTTAACCATTTTAATTTCAGGCTGTAACACAACAAAATGTGAAAAGAATCAGGGGGTGTAATAACTTAAGACCCTGTACTTTTCCATGTATCTCAGCTTACTGTAAGAGCTAATGATATGAATTGCAGGAATCCTTTGAGTTCGATAATATATTAAACGAGTATCAGTGGGTGAGAGTTAAACTTTTACTCATCTCTTTAGCTCATTGAAGTGGTTTTCAATTGCTCTGTGAATGTAGAGGATCCTCCCACTTTGTCCCAGGTTTCGCATGGTAGTTGTGAGGTTATACATTGCAAAAAAACAGCACCAATGTGTTAAATGTCTCAATATTCATATAAACATAATGTCCCAATTAATGCATTGTGGCAAACTCAAGGGGGAAAAGGTTGTGGTTGTCACAGGGACAGTTATGATGCAACAACTGAAGAGGGACTGTTAAAACCCCTTCATCATGACCTGTTGTTACAGAAATACTTTTCCCCATTTGAGTTGAGGCCTCAACACATTCTGTGTTCCTCTGACCTAGAAAATAACCATATTATCAACACCAGCTACACCTAACAGCCCACATCCATGCACTTCAGTGCACGAGACCAAAGTCACACACACGTGACAATTAGATTAATCAGAGATTTAATTCCTCTTGTATTTCCCTGCTGTGTGTATTTACTACCCAAACAAAGTCACACCTGAAAGTTCCCCTTCACATTCGCCATTTGAAATTCCCTGCTCAACAGGTTAGAGTGTTCCTCTAGTATAGAATGTTGACCATCAGTCAGAGCTGTAGAATTAGGAATTACAACTCAGAGCCCTGGGGTCATTATGTCATCATAGTTGTCATACGTCTTGTAAGAAAAGTTCTTGCTCATCCTCAGTGCATCACCCTGTGGTGACATTAAAGTTCTTACTGGTTCTGTGGTGATTCTGTTAAAGTTTTATTGTGTCGAAGGAGAGGAGGACGAAAACGCAGCGTGGTTATCTCGATACATCTTTAATAAAGATAACGAACAATACAAAAGTGAAAACCCAAAACAGCCCTATCTGGAGCAAACAAACACAGAGACAGGAACTATCACCCACGAAACACTCAAAGAATATGGCTGCCTAAATATGGTTCCCAATCAAAGACAACGATAAACACCTGCCTCTGATTATGAACCACTCCAGGCAACCATAGACTTTACTAGACTACTATAATACACCACAATCCCATAACCTACAAAAAAACCTAGACAAAACACACCACATAAATACCCATGTCACAACCTGGCCTGACCAAAATAATAAAGACAACACAAAATACTAAGACCAGGGCGTGACAGATTCTCTGGTTTGGTTGATATCTAACTCATCACATATTTTTGTATAAATATCACCACCCCAAATGTGCCCTTTCACAGCTTCATAGGACATAAACAGGGGCAGTTCCATGGTTTGACTCAATAGACTTTATCACTGTGGCGCTAGAGGAGGCTGGTGAGAGGGGCTTTAGGAGGACAGGCTCATTGTAATGGCTGGAATGGAATCAATGGAAAAGAGTCAAACACATTGTTTCCATGTGTTTGATGTGTTTGGGACCATTTCATGAATTCCATTTTGGCCATTAGAATGAGCCCGTCCTCCTATAGCTCCTTCCATCAGCCTCCTTTGTGTGGCGCACAATGCACTGTGTTTCCTCCAAGACCAACTGATACATCTGATAACTGTACATACAGTATGTTCTATGATATGATCTGTGGTGGTTTCACTGGTGTGGGTACATGGTTACACATACACACATAACCACAGCAAAGGTGTTAAAACCTCTAAAAGTGTCTGTCCTACATCTAGGACATATAAGAAAACTCAGGAAATATTTAGTTTTTTTTGGGATACATATTTATCCCCATGTTTTTGTTGGCACAAAACTACCTCCATACGTCTATTCATTTGTGTTGGTACCTTCAGACGAGTCCTGTGACACTTGTGGGGGTCGTAGAGAAAAGCGGAGAACACCATCGTGTTGGTGAGAGTCAGTGTGGTGTTAGTGGAGTATTAGTTTCTAGTCCAAACGGTTCAGACACTACAGACAGAAGTTGACACATCAGTGTTACCTGTGGGGGACGTAGATCAAAACAGAGATCCGCAGAACCATTCAGACGCTACAGACGTTTTTGTGAGAAGACAGATTTTGGGGAATTCTCATGGTCTGACATCTTTCACTGCATATGTGGATGTGGTGGACTGAGAAGCAGCGCATTCAGAAATCTGATGTCTCTAATTTAAACTGATGTATTTTGATGGGGATGTTATTTACTGTCACTTAGATTGATGAATGGGTGCGTAAACAGGCTATTCATTTTAGATCACAGTTATTCTCTGTCTGAATCAAAATACAAAGGTTTTTATATGATTGACACATATCCCACATCCTTTGGTTATGAGGGTTAAAGGACATTATAATGTAGAATTGATATATTGTTCAATTGAGGTACAGTCGTTGGCATGTAATTCACCCTACACTCCTTGTGTTTATAACTAGATCATATAGGATCATAGGATAGAACTGTGTTTCTTAATGGGGACCCAAAAGGTTTGCACTTTTCTGTTATTGCCGTAGCACTAGACACCTGATTCCACTAATCATTGGGAGTGTTCCTCTGCCTAGTTGTTGCTGATGCATGCTAGATCTTACAATGCCTGGATATGTATTTTAAGTATGAACTAACCACATGTTCTATTAGCAATCTGGTGCTTGACAGCACGGTCGATGACATCCCACACAACCATTGGTTGATGCATGCAACGTCTGAGCAGGGTTTTGATGATGAGGTAATTAGTGGAATCAGGTGTGTAGCGTTTGGGGCAAAACTAAACCCTTTGGGTCCACAGCACCAGAATAATGAAATACTGAGATATAATATAAAACACAAACTCACTTAACATAATCCAAAAATGTATTCCTTAACCCAGGAGACTTCAACAAAGGTACAAGCATTTAGGTACACTAATATTGTCGTGCATTTCAATCAGCTCAGAATAAATGCTGTATATAAATAAACATGTAAAAGTTGTTCAAACATCCTCCCTCTTGTTCTGTTCAAGAATCTTGTTTCCCTTTTTTGCTCATTGGGGAATGTGATGGGGAAATTCTGCCGTGGAACTTTGGTTTTAAGGCGTGGAAAGGAAAGCCCATTTCACCTCTCTCTATCTGCACCAGGAGTATATATATGGCTCTGGTGAGGAGTAGGACCTCACACAGCCACTGAAGCTCTTTGTCTGAAGACAGCAGCTCATCACATCACAGCACCACAGAAGAAGAGATGGCCCAGATCAGAGCCCCTGTTATTGTGCTGCTCGTGCTCCTGGCTGTGGGGCTGTTTGCTGCCCAGGTTTCTGCAGCTAAACAAGGTCAATATAGGATGTGAAAGTTTTGTCTCAGTCCGTCTGTCTGTCTGCCTGCCTCTGTCTCCCTCTCTCCTTGTTTTTTGCAAATGGTGTTTTTTAATTGCTATACAAGATAACGTTTCTTGTCTTTTTGCTCAATAGGTTTTCCTAGAGGCTGTTGTACACGATACTCCCAGGGTAGGATGGACATTGGTCTTATCCATGGCTTTTCCATACAGACAGTGAATGACGGGTGCAACATTGATGCTATCATGTGAGTGACTCTGGAAGGCCTAACAGTAGAACTGGGACAAATTGCAAGTAAAATGAAAAGATTAATTGTAACACATTTCTTCAATTTAAGTATATCATTAAGTATAAAATAATTGTACAACAGAAGTAAAACAATTTGATAACTTGATATTATTTGTATTGATTCATTTGCGATGTGATATTGCATTGTGATGTTATAGAGATGTAAGCCTGTAAAGCACTGATGATTGACTGATGTTGTCTCTTCAACATGTTCTCTTCCAGTTTCCACACTGTCAGAGGAAGATTCCCATGTATGGATCCCACCAAGGGCTGGGTTATGAAAGCTGTTCGCAAGCTGAGGTAAGAATTCATTCATATTTATTCAGGATTAAATGATTTGGTTCCATGGAAATGAATTATACTGACAGTGTGTGTAGGGTTTATCATAAGGATATTAGGTAAAACGATGGTATAAGAAATGGATGACATAACTTTATTTCTTCTCTACAGGGAGAGAGCGGAACGATTGAACAAGAAAAGGTCATAGGAATAGTTCTCATCACAAGGGTACACGGGACGAAGAGTTTGTGTTGCTATCTTCATTGACGGAGGAGAATGCAAACATGCTGGAACCCTGCTATCTCTAAGTTTATCCAACTACCTGAATTTTATCAGACATTTCTCTGTGCTGAAAAGTATAATAAATGAAGAATATAAGCAACGCGGAGCACCTGGACACAGCCCTGAGCCATGGTATATTGGCCACATATGACAAACCCCCGAGGAGCCTTATTGCTACTATAAACTGGTTACCAACATAATTAGAGCAGTAAAAATATGATTCATTGTCATACCGATAGTATAGGGTCTGACATACTACAGCTGTCAGCCAATCAGCATTCAGGGCTGGAACCACCTAATTTATTATTTTACATAACCTATTTGAATGTCACGACTTCGGCTGAGGTCGGCTCCTCTCCTTGTTCGGGCGGCGTTCGACGTCACCGCCTTTCTAGTCATCACCGATCCATGTTTCCTTTTGTTTTGTCTTGACTACGCACACCTGATTTCTATTCCCTTATTATGTTCCTTATTTACCCTCTCGTCTACCTTTCTGTTTCATCCGTGATTGTTTTGTGTTACCGTGTGTGTTGGAGGGTTTTTCTCTATATGTTATGTTTCCTTGTTGGAGATATTCCGGTTTTGAATAGAGTAAAGTCTTTTGTGTTTTCTCAAACCTGTGTCCTGAGCCTGACTCAGACAACGAACCCAGCATTTTATCACATTGTATATGAAATCATCTGTGTTGGCAGAGTTTAATGGTATAATCTTGTTGTATGAGCATCAGAAATCTCACGTTTTAACCCTTTTATTCATAAAGGTCTTGTGTATGATCAGATCATTGATCACATCTGTTACATTTAACAGTTACTGTTACATTTTATATTTATAATAAATCATTTATATTTTACTAAGAATTCTCACTTCTTTTGTGTATTCATCTTGTGTGGTATGAGGGGGGCTCCTGAATGCCACAGCGGTCTAAGACACTGCCTCTCAGTGCTTGAGGTGTCACTACAGACATCCCTGGTTTGAATCCAGGCTGTATCACAACTGGCCGTGATTGGGAGTCCCATAGGGCGGCGCACAATTGGCCCAGCATCGTCCAGGTTTGGCCGGTTTCGGCCGTCATTGCAAATGAGAATTTGCACTTAAAACCTCTTGGGGCTAGGGGGCAGAATTTTCACTTTTGGATAAATAACATGCCCAATTTCAACTTCCTGCTACTCATGCCAAGAATATAAAATATGCATATTATTCATAGATTTGGATAGAAAACACTGAAGTTTCTAAAACTGTTGAATCATGTCTGTGAGTATACCAGAACTTATGTAGCAGGCAAAACCCCGAGGACTAACTGTTCAGATTTCTTTTTTCCCCTCTCTGTTCCCTTTGTTGTCTTTGCCAAGGGATATTTCATAGGAACCTGTTTTCAGTTCCGACCGCTTCCACTCGATTTCACCAGTCTTTGGAATTTGGGTAAGGTTATTCCTTTGTGCAATGAAGAAGTAGGCCAACTCGGAACTGGGGACACTTTTGTGAGTTGTGCAAGACGTGAAAGGCAGCGCTGGTTTGTTTTCATTCCTGTATTGAACTCAGAAAGACCCGACTACAATTTGATCGATTATTAACGTTTAAAAATACCTACATTTGTATTACAAAAGTAGTTTGAAATATTTTGGAGTGACATTGCATTTTTTTTTGTTCTGGATCAAACAAACTTTATATATGGACATTTTAGATATATATTGACGGAATTAATCGAACAAAAGGACCAATTGTGATGTTTATGGGACATATTGGAGTGCCAACTAAAGAAGCTTGTCAAAGGTAATGCATGTTTTATTATTTATTTCAGCGTTTTGTTTAGTGCCTGCAGGGTTGAAATATGCTAACTCCTTTGTTTACTGCTGGTGCAGATGTTGCAGGCTATCAGATAATAGCTTCTTTTGCTTTCGCCGAAAAGTATTTTTAAAATCTGACATGTTGGCTGGATTCACAACGAGTGTAGCTTTAATTGAGTATCTTACATGTGTGATTAATGAAAGTTTGAATTTTATAGTATTTTATTTGAATCTGGCGCTCTGCATTTTCCTGGGAATTGGACAGTTTAGACATTTGCGTCCCGCCAATCCCAATTATTAATTAACTGACTTGCCTAGTTCAATAAAGGTTACTTTTTTTGGACAGCACAATGACAGATACTAACTTATGAAGCAGACAGATAGAGAAAATATCATATAGTAACTGTGGAGAACAATACACCATGAGAGGTCACCAGTGGGTTGATGTAGTAACTGTTGAGGACACTACACAATGAGAGGTCACCAGTGGGTTGATGTAGTAACTGTAGAGGACACAACACAATGAGAGGTCACCAGTGGGTGGATGTAGTAACTGTAGAGGACACAACACAATGAGAGGTCACCAGTGGGTTGATGTAGTAACTGTAGAGGACACTACACCATGAGAGGTCACCAGTGGGTGGATGTCGTAACTGTAGAGGACACAACACAATGAGAGGTCACCAGTGGGTTGATGTAGTAACTGTAGTGGACACTACACAATGAGAGGTCACCAGTGGGTTGATGTAGTAACTGTAGAGGACACAACACAATGAGAGGTCACCAGTGGATTGATGTAGTAACTGTAGAGGACACTAAACCATGAGAGGTCACCAGTGGGTTGATGTAGTAACTGTAGAGGACACTACACCATGAGAGGTCACCAGTGGGTTGATGTAGTAACTGTAGAGGACACTACACAATGAGAGGTCACCAGTGGGTTGATGTAGTAACTGTAGAGGACACTACACAATGAGAGGTCACCAGTGGGTTGATGTAGTAACTGTAGAGGATACTACACAATGAGAGGTCACCAGTGGGTAGATGTAGTAACTGTAGAGGACACTACACAATGAGAGGTCACCAGTGGGTTGATGTAGTAACTGTAGAGGATACTACACAATGAGAGGTCACCAGTGGGTAGATGTAGTAACTGTAGAGGACACTACACAATGAGAGGTCACCAGTGGGTTGATGTAGTAACTGTAGAGGACACTACACAATGAGAGGTCACCAGTGGGTTGATGTAGTAACTGTAGAGGACACTACACCATGAGAGGTCACCAGTGGGTTGATGTAGTAACTGTAGAGGACACTACACCATGAGAGGTCACCAGTGGGTTGATGTAGTGACAGTGGAGGACACTACACCATGAGAGGTCAGCAGAGGCTGAATCACTCTCAAAGTTTCTTAAAAAACACTCCTATTCCAAAGGCCTTGTAGAGATGACATACAGTATATTTACTTTGTATGTCTATGGTGTTTAAGCTCCAAGTTGTTATTTTTGGATTACATTGAAATCTACATAGACCTGGCCTTGATGGTTGTATACAATGTACAATAACTTCTACCTGGCTAACAACAGGAGTTTCATACAACTGTTTCTTCTTGTTCCTTTTGAGGTTTTAGGAAAGAGTTGATGTTGTGACAAATGCATATTCATTCAAAACAATCATATATATGACTATTTACAAGAGCTGTTCATAATCATATATTAAGGTAGCACAACCAAGAGGAACAAGTGACATCAGCACTGAGTCATCAATCAGTGTTAAATTCCCAAATTCCAAACTGTGTCACAACACACACTGTTGTCTCTGCTACCAAAGCAGTGAAATTCCAGTTCTGGAAGTTCTCATTCTGCATTTTTAACCAAATTATTTTCTTGTGAGAATTCAATAGTTCAACACATGAACAGTGATAAAAAAATCTAAATGTTTCAAATAGACGGGATTGTTGACAATAGATTATTAGTAGCATGTATTCATACTTTGTTGTTGTGATTTCATTCATATAACTAAGTTATAATTCTATTGTTACAGTCATGAAATATTCAAATGCTGTAAGAGCTGACGCTGGAGATGAGAAGTAGCGACCGGGAGTCAACATTTAATAGGAACAGACAAGGAACAAGCAACAGCCTCAGCCCCGGGAAACATACGGACAGACGACAAACAATGCAGACGGGAACAGAGATGGGGAACTGACAAATATAGGGGAGGTAATAAACAGGTGAGTCCAGCTGAGTCCAATAATACACTGATGCACATGATGGGGAAAGGCAGGTGTGCGTACTGACGGTGGCAGGAGTGCGTACTGCTGGGGAGCCTGGTGCCTTCGAGCGCCAGGGAGGGGGAGCAGACGTGACCATTGCATTGAATTGCAAAATCGGATGCAATGATTTACTGCCATAGGGCTGGGTGCAGCTTTATTAATATATTGGTCAATTTACAGGAAGAAAATACATAGTTATCTTCATATTTGCTAAACCGAATATATTTGTTAGGCCTCGTCCATTGGACAATTAAATAGGAATATCAAACGTCTGAGGTATGAAAACACCATGTACTCTGCATCTCAGATAGAGATGGAAATCCCAATTCAGAAACATGAACCAAAACTCATTACAACTGTTATTGACCCGGTGTGTCAACTCAACCATAACAGATATGCAGCCAAACATGCTGATGGAAATGCTCTCTTCCCCTCTCTCTCTTCATCCCTATCACCATCTCTCTCCTCCCCTCTCTCCCCATCTCTCTCTCTACCTCCTTTTCCCTCTCTCCCACTCTTCCTCCCTCTCTTTCTCTCCCTGCTCTCTCCCCACTAACCGTCTCTCTTTCTCTCCCCTCTCTCCCCAACTCTACTCCCTCTCTCTCTAAATCTCTCTCTCTTTCTTCCTCCCTCTCACTCTCTCTCCCCTGTCTCTCTCTCTCCCACCTCTCTCTGCCTCTCTCTCCTCCTTCCCCTGCCCTATTTCTCTCTCTCTAACCGCCAGGGGTTTGAGGTTTGGAGGGGGGGGGCTGTTCATTGACCAGGTGTGATGCAGATCATGATGTGTTTTCCCACTTAAATCAATGTGACAGGAAGTTAGATGGGTATGTACCCTCTTAGAAAAATTGGTTCCAAAACGGCTCATCGGCTGCCCCCGTAGGAGAACCCTTTTTGGTTCCGGGGAGAACCCTTTTTTGTTTCCATGTAGATCCATTTGGGTTCCATGTTGAACCCTCTGTGGAAAGGGTTGTACATGGAACCCAAAAGGGTTCTCCTTGAACCAGGTTCTTAATAACTTCTTTGTGTGTGTGTGTGTGTGTGTGTGTGTGTGTGTGTGTGTGTGTGTGTGTGTGTGTGTGTGTGTGTGTGTGTGTGTGTGTGTGTGTGTGTGTGTGTGTGTGTGTGTGTGTTTGTGTGTGTGCCTGCGTGCCATGTCACGAAGGTGGATATTGATCCAACTGTTATGTACTAGAGTGAAGACCCAAAAGCGGTTTTAACAGAAACAGAGTTCTTTTAATGAAAAAACAGGAATGGCATAGATCCTCTTCCGACGTTGTCAATGGAACAAAAGATTGTTAGTAGAGTGCAGGATGCACCTGCCAGGCAGACTCCGACAGGATAGGACTAGGTGGAAGCAAACGAGACGATAGCTTGCTTCTGGCATGAGAAACACAAACGAGAATCTGACACCGAAAGTAGCAGGAACAGAGAGAGAAATAGAGACCTAATCAGAGGGAAAAAAGGGAACAGGTGGGGAAAGGGTGAATGAGCTAGTTAGGGGAGATGAGGAACAGCTGGAGAAGGAGAGAAAGAGAAGGTAACCTAATAAGACCAGCAGAGAGAGACAGAGTGACGAGAAAGGACAGGAACAGACATAATAAGACATGACAGTACCCCCCCCCACTCACCGAGCGCCTCCTGGCGCACTCGAGGAGGAAACCTGGCGGCAACGGAGGAAATCATCGATCAGCGAACGGTCCAGCACGTCCCGAGAGGGAACCCAACTCCTCTCCTCAGGACCGTACCCCTCCCAATCCACTAGGTACTGATGACCACGGCCCCGAGGACGCATGTCCAAAATCTTACGAACCCTGTAGATAGGTGCGCCCTCGACAAGGATGGGGGGGGAGGGACGAGCGGGGGCGCGAAGAACGGGCTTAACACAGGAGACATGGAAGACCGGGTGAACGCGACGAAGATAGCGGGAGAAGAAGTCGCACTGCGACAGGATTAATGACTTGAGAAATACGGAACGGACCAATGAACCGCGGGGTCAACTTGCGAGAAGCTGTCTTGGGGAAGGTTCTGAGTGGAGAGCCATACTCTCTGACCGCAACAATATCTAGGACTCTTGGTCCTACGCTTATTAGCGGCCCTAACAGTCTGCGCCCTATTACGGCAAAGTGCCGACCTGACCCCCTTCCAGGTGCGCTCGCAACGCTGGACAAAAGCCTGAGCGGAGGGGACGCAGGACTCGGCGAGCTGAGATGAGAACAGCGGAGGCTGGTACCCGAGGCTACTCTGAAAAGGAGATAGACCGGTAGCAGACGAAGGAAGCGAGTTGTGGGCGTACTCTGCCCAGGGGAGCTGTTCTGACCAAGACGCAGGGTTACGAAAAGAAAGACTGCGTAAGATGCGACCAACAGTCTGATTGGCCCGTTCGGCTTGACCGTTAGACTGTGGATGAAAGCCGGACGAGAGACTGACGGAAGCCCCAATCAAATGGCAAAACTCCCTCCAAAATTGAGACGTGAACTGCGGGCCTCTGTCTGAAACGACGTCTGACGGAAGGCCATGAATTCGGAAAACATTCTCGATAATGATCTGAGCCGTCTCCTTAGCAGAAGGGAGCTTAGCGAGAGGAATGAAATGAGCCGCCTTAGAGAATCTATCGACAACCGTAAGAATAACTGTCTTCCCGCTGATGAAGGCAGTCCGGTGATAAAATCTAAAGCGATGTGAGACCACGGTCGAGAGGGAATGGGAAGCGGTCTGAGACGGCCGGCAGGAGGAGAGTTCCCAGATTTAGTCTGCGCGCAGACCGAACAAGCAGCGACAAATCGACGCGCGTCACGTTCCCGAGTGGGCCACCAGAAACGCTGGCGAATGGAAGCGCGTACCCCGAACGCCGGGGTGGCCGGCTAACTTGGCAGAGTGGGCCCACTGAAGAACGGCCGGACGAGTAGGAACGGGAACGAACAGAAGGTTCCTAGGACAAGCTCGCGGCGACGGAGTGTGAGCGAGTGCTTGCTTTACCTGCCTCTCAATTCCCCAGACAGTCAACCCGACAACACGCCCCTCAGGGAGAATCCCCTCGGGGTCGGTGGAGACCTCAGAAGAACTGAAGAGACGAGATAAAGCATCAGGCTTGGTGTTTTTGAGCCCGGACGATAAGAAATAACAAACTCGAAAACGAGCGAAAAACAGAGCCCAACGAGCCTGACGCGCATTAAGTCGTTTGGCTGAACGGATGTACTCAAGGTTCCTATGGTCAGTCCAAACGACAAAAGGAACGGTCGCCCCCCTCCAACCACTGTCGCCATTCGCCTAGGGCTAAGCGGATGGCGAGCAGTTCGCGATTACCAACATCATAATTACGTTCTGACGGCGATAAGCGATGAGAGAAAAACGCGCAAGGATGGACCTTGCCGTCAGAGAGGGAGCGCTGAGAAAGAATGGCTCCCACGCCCACCTCTGACGCGTCAACCTCAACAACAAACTGTCTAGAGATGTCAGGTGTAACAAGAATAGGTGCGGATGTAAAACGATTCTTGAGAAGATCAAAAGCTCCCTGGGCGGAAACGGACCACTTAAAGCACGTCTTAACAGAAGTAAGGGCTGTGAGGGGAGCTGCCACCTGACCGAAATTACGGATGAAACGACGATAGAAATTCGCGAAGCCAAGAAAGCGCTGTAGCTCGACGCGTGACTTAGGAACGGGCCAATCAATGACAGCCTGGACCTTAGCGGGATCCATCTTAATGCCCTCAGCGGAAATAACGGAACCGAGAAAAGGGACAGAGGAGGCATGAAAAGTGCACTTCTCAGCCTTCACATAAAGACAGTTCTCCAAAAGGCGCTGGAGGACGCGTCGCACGTGCTGAACATGAATCGGGAGAGACGGTGAAAAAATCAGGATATCGTCCATGTAAACGAAAACAAAAATGTTCAGCATGTCTCTCAGGACGTCGTTAACTAGTGCCTGAAAGACAGCTGGAGCGTTAACGAGGCCGAAAGGAAGAACCCGGTATTCAAAGTGCCCTAACGGAGTGTTAAACGCCGTCTTCCACTCGTCCCCCTCCCTGATGCGCACGAGATGGTAGGCGTTACGAAGGTCCAATTTGGTGAAAAACCTGGCTCCCTGCAGGATCTCGAAGGCTGAAGACATAAGAGGAAGTGGATAACGATTCTTAACTGTTATGTCATTCAGCCCTCGATAATCCACGCATGGGCGCAGGGACCTGTCCTTCTTCTGAACAAAAAAAAACCCCGCTCCGGCGGGAGAGGAGGAGGAGACTATGGTACCGGCGTCGAGCGATACAGACAAATAATCCTCGAGAGCCTTACGTTCGGGAGCCGACAGAGAGTATAATCTACCCCGGGGGGGAGTAGTTCCCGGAAGGAGATCAATACTACAGTCATACGACTGGTGTGGAGGGAGAGAAGTGGCCTTGGAACGACTGAACACCGTGCGCAGATCGTGATACTCCTCCGGCACCCCTGTCAAATCACCAGGCTCCTCCTGTGAAGAAGAGACAGAGTAAACAGGAGGGATAGCAGACATTAAACAGGTCACATGACAAGAAACATTCCAGGATAGGATAGTATTACTAGACCAATTAATAGAAGGGTTATGGCGCACTAGCCAGGGATGACCCTAAACAACAGGTGTAAAAGGAGAACGAAAAATTAAAAAAGAAATGGTTTCGCTATGATTACCAGAGACAGTGAGGGTTAAAGGCAGCGTCTCACGCTGAATCTTGGGGAGAGAACTACCATCTAAAGCGAACAAGGCCGTGGGATCCCTTAACTGTCTGAGAGGAATGTCATGTTCCCGAGCCCAGGTCTCGTCCATAAAACAGCCCTCCGCCCCAGAGTCTATCAAGGCACTGCAGGAAGCAGATGAACCGGGCCAGCGGAGATGGACCGGAAAGGTAGTGCAGGATCTTGAAGGAGAGACCTGAGTAGTTGCGCTCACCAGTAGCCCTCCTCTTACTGATGAGCTCTGGCTTTTACTGGGCATGAGGTGACAAAATGACCAGCAGAGCCGCAGTAGAGACAGAGGCGGTTGGTGATTCTCCGTTCCTTCTCCTTGGCCGAGATGCGGATACCACCCCAGCTGCATAGGCTCAGCATCCGAGCCGGCGGAGGAGGGTGGCAGTGATGCGGCAGGTGGCAGTGATGCGGAGAGGGGGCAACGGAGAACGCGAACTCCTTTCCACGAGCTCGGCGACGAAGATCAAACCGTCGCTCTATGCGAATAGCGAGAGCTATTAAGGAGTCCAGACTGGAAGGAACCTCCCGGGAGAGAATCTCATCCTTAACCTCGGCGAGGAGACCCTCCAGAAAACGAGCGAGCAAAGCCGGCTCGTTCCAGTCACTAGAGGCAGCGAGAGTGCGAAACTCAATAGAATAATCCGTTATGGATCGATTCCCCTGACATAGGGAAGACAGGGCCCTGGAAGCCTCCTCCCCAAAAACAGAACGGTCAAAAACCCGTATCATCTCCTCCTTAAAGTCCTGATACTGGTTAATACACTCAGCCCTCGCCTCCCAGATTGCCGTGCCCCACTCACGCGCCCGTCCGGTAAGGAGAGAAATGACGTAGGCGATGCGGGCTGTGCTCCTGGAGTAAGTGTTGGGCTGGAGAGAGAACACCACATCACACTGAGTGAGGAATGAGCGGCACTCAGTGGGCTCCCCAGAGTAACACGGCGGGTTATTGATCCTGGGCTCCGGAGACTCGGAAACCCTGGAAGTGGGCGGTGGATCGAGGTGGAGTTGGTGAACCTGTCTTGTGAGGTCGGAGACTTGGACGGCCAGGGTCTCAACGGCATGTCGAGCAGCAGACAATTCCTCCTCGTGTCTGCCTAGCATCGCTCCCTGGATCTCGACGGCGGAGTGAAAAGGGTCCGGAGCCGCTGGGTCCATTCTTGGTCAGATTCTTCTGTTATGTACTAGAGTGAAGACCCAAAAGCGGTTTTAACAGAAACAGAGTTCTTTTAATGAAAAAACAGGAATGGCATAGATCCTCTTCCGACGTTGTCAATGGAACAAAAGATTGTTAGTAGAGTGCAGGATGCACCTGCCAGGCAGACTCCGACAGGATAGGACTAGGTGGAAGCAAACGAGACGATAGCTTGCTTCTGGCATGAGAAACACAAACGAGAATCTGACACCGAAAGTAGCAGGAACAGAGAGAGAAATAGAGACCTAATCAGAGGGAAAAAAGGGAACAGGTGGGGAAAGGGTGAATGAGCTAGTTAGGGGAGATGAGGAACAGCTGGAGAAGGAGAGAAAGAGAAGGTAACCTAATAAGACCAGCAGAGAGAGACAGAGTGACGAGAAAGGACAGGAACAGACATAATAAGACATGACACCAACATCTGCCGTGAGCATTCATTTTACTCGTGGACAGCCCAGCGATTGATACAGAATTTAATCAATAATATATCCTCTCTAGGGTACGTGGGACGCTCAGAAAACAACAGACATAAATCCCATAATTAAAATTCCTCAAACATACAAGTATTTTACACCATTTTAAAGATTACTTGTTGTATAACCAGGCACAGTGTCCGATTTCAAAAAGGCTTTACGACGAAAGCAAACCAAACCATTATGTTAGGTCAGAGCCAAGTCACAGAAAAACACAGCCATTTTTCCAGCCAAAGAGAGGAGTCACAAAAAGCAGAAATAGAGATAAAATGAATCTCTAACCTTTGATGATCTTCATCAGATGACACTCATAGGACTTCATGTTACACAATACATGTTTGTTTTGTTTGGGAAACTTCATATTTATATCCAGAAATCTCAGTTTACATTGACGCGTTATGTTCAGTAGTTCCAAAACATCTGGTGATTTTGCAGAGAGCCACATCAACTTACAGAAATACTCATAATGAACATTGCTAAAATATACAACTGTTATGCATGGGATTTTAGATCCACTACTCCTTAATGCATGCGCTGTGTCAGATATCAAAAAAACTTTACGGAAAAAGCAAACCTTGCAATAATCTGAGT
The DNA here is from genome assembly GCF_036934945.1 of Oncorhynchus masou masou. Classification (NCBI taxonomy): domain Eukaryota; kingdom Metazoa; phylum Chordata; class Actinopteri; order Salmoniformes; family Salmonidae; genus Oncorhynchus; species Oncorhynchus masou. Next base: position 12,016,147 of record NC_088214.1, read on the forward strand.
ACGGCGCTCAGAGAACAAAACAACCCAAACAGATATCCACCATGTCAGAAATAGCATTATAAATATTCTCTTACCTTTGATGATATTCAACAGAAAGCACTCTTAATTTATGTCCAAATACCTCCTTTTTGTTAGCGCGTTCAGCCCAGTATTCCAAATTCATGACACGCGATCACTAGGAGCAGATGAAAAGTCAAAAAGTTCCGTTGCAGTCCGTAGAAACATGTCAAACGAAGTATAGAATCAGTCTTTAGGATGTTTCTTCGATAATGTTCCAACCGGAGAATTCCTTTGTCTGTAGAAATGCAATGGAACGCATGCTAACTATCACGTGAAAGTGCGAGACTGAGCTCTCTGACAGACCTCTGACTCATTCCCCTCTCATTCGCCCCCACTTCACAGTAGAAGCATCAAAGGTTCTACAGACTGTTGACGTCTAGTGGAAGCCTTGGGAAGTGCAATATGATTCCATAGACACTGTGTATTTGATAGGCCAAGAGTTGAAAAACTACAAACCTCAGATTTCCCACTTCCTGGTCGGATTTTTTTCTCAGGTTTTTGCCTGCCATATGAGTTCTGTTATACACACAGACATCATTCAAACAGTTTAGCAACTAAGTTTTAAAACACTCAGAGTGTTTTCTATCCAAATCTACTAATTATATGCATATTCTAGCTTTTATGGCTAGTAGGCAGGTTAATTTGGGCATGCTTTTCATCCTAAATTCCCAATGCTGCCCCCTACCCTAGAGAAGATATGGTGGTCAATAAGTTATTATCAACGTAGGCTTCTTTTGTCATGTTTCAATGATAATGCAGTCTTTAGTATGATTCAATTTGTTGTTTTCTTCCTCTCCTCATGCTGAAATCATTTCATTAATGCAGGATTAGCCAAACCAGCAAACATGACTGCATTGTCTCTATGTGGGAAAGGTGTAAAACGTGGGCACAGGCTAGCCTACACCAATCCCAACACATGCTAGCCTACACCAAGCCCAACACAGGCTAGTCTACACCAAGCCCAGCACAGGCTAGCCTACAACAAGCCCAACACAGGCTTGCCGACACCAAGCCCAGCACAGGGTAGCCTACACCAATCCCAACACAGGCTAGCCTACACCAAGCCCAACACAGGCTAGTCTACACCAAGCCCAACACAGGCTAGCCTACACCAAGCCCAACGCAGGCTAGCCAACACCAAGCCCAGCACAGGCTAGCCTACACCAAGCCCAGCACAGGCTAGCCTACACCAAGCCCAGCACAGGCTAGCCTACACCAATCCCAACACAGGCTAGCCTACACCAACCCCAACACAGGCTAGCCTACACCAAGTCCAACACAGACCTGAGCCAATTTTCCGTGCTTACCGTAGGGAGAGTGTGACTGGTCAGGCACTGTGTTATGCGGTGATGCACACTGTCTCCAGTGCGCATTCACAGTGGTGCGCTCTGTGCCAGCTCCTCGTATGTGCCGTGCTAGAGTGGGCATTCAGCCAGGTCGGATGGTGTCGGCTCAGTGCTCCTGGTCTCCGGTGCGTCTCTTCGGCCCAGGATATCCTGCGCCGGCTCTGTGTACTCTGTCTCCGGTGCGCCTTCACTGCCAGTGCGTCCTGTGCCAGTTCCCCGAAAGTAAGCATCCAGCCAGGACGGGTTGTGCCAGCTCTACTCTCGAGACCTCCAGTGTCCCTCCACGGCTCAGTGTATCCGGTGCCTGCTCCACGCACCAGGCGTCCAGTGCATCTCCACAGTCCATGAGACCTGTTCCAGTTCCAAGCACCAGGCTTCTAGTACGTCTCCTCAGTCCGATGAGATCTGTTCCCGCTCCACGTACAAAGCGTCCAGTGATGATCCATGGCACGAAGCCTCCAATGATGCTCCATGGCCCGAAGCCTCCAGTGATGATCCATGGCCCGGAGCCTGCAGTGAAGATCCAGGAAAAGGAGCCTCCAGTGACGGTCCCCAGTCCGGAGTCTTCGGCGGCGGTCCCCAGTCCAGATCCTCCGGCAATGGTCCCCAGTCCGGAGCCTCCGGCGCCGGTCCCCAGTCCAGAGCCTCCGGCGACGGTCCCCAGTCCGGAGCCTCCGGCAACGGTCCCCAGTCCAGAGCCTCCGGCGATGATCCCCAGTTCGGAGCCTCCGGGGACGGTCCCCAGTCCAGAGCCTCCGGCGACGATCCCCAGTTCGGCGCCTCTGGCGACGGTCGGCAGTCCGGAGCCTGTGGCGAGGGTTCCCAGTCCGGAGCCTTCGGCAAGGGTTCCCAGTCCAGAACCTTCAGCGAGGGTTCCCAGTCCAGAGCCTCTGGCGACGGTCTACGGTCCAGAGGTCCTGGCGACTATCCCTGCACCAGAGGCGCCACCGACGTGGGGGGGTGGGCTCAAGCGGAGCGGGTTCTGCGTCCCGCACCGGAGCCCCCGCCGAGAGTAGATGCCCACCCGGACTCTCCCCTATAGGTTCAGGTTTGCAGCCAGAGTCCGCACCTTTGGAGGGGGGCTTTTACCCCAAGCCATAAGACTCCTGAACAAGTAATCAATTGGCCACCCGGACTCTTCACATTGTCTCCTCCCCAACCCCTCTTTTACGCTGCTGCTAATCTCTGTTTATCATATATGCATAGTCACTTTAACTATACATTCATGTACATAATGCATTGTGGCAAACTCAAGGGGGAAAAGGTTGTGGTTGTCACAGGGACAGTTATGATGCAACAACTGAAGAGGGACTGTTAAAACCCCTTCATCATGACCTGTTGTCACAGAAATACTTTTCCCCATTTGAGTTGAGGCCTCAACACATTCTGTGTTCCTCTGACCTAGAAAATAACCATATTATCAACACAAGCTACACCTAACAGCCCACATCCATGCACTTCAGTGCACGAGATCAAAGTCACACACACAAAGATAGACACACACACGTGACAATTAGATTAATCAGAGATTTAATTCCTCTTGTATTTCCCTGCTGTGTGTATTTACTACCCAAACAAAGTCACACCTGAAAGTTCCCCTTCACATTCGCCATTTGAAATTCCCTGCTCAACAGGTTAGAGGAGTTCCTCTAGTATAGAATGTTGACCATCAGTCAGAGCTGTAGAATTAGGAATTACAACTCAGAGCCCTGGGGTCATTATGTCATCATAGTTGTCATACGTCTTGTAAGAAAAGTTCTTGCTCATCCTCAGTGCAACACCCTGTGGTGAAATTAAAGTTCTTCACTGGTTCTGTGGTGATTCTGTTAAAGTTTTCTTGTGTCGAAGGAGAGGAGGACCAAAACGCAGCGTGGTTATCTCGATACATCTTTAATAAAGATAACGAACAATACAAAACGTGAAAACCCAAAACAGCCCTATCTGGAGCAAACAAACACAGACAGGAACAATCACCCACGAAACACTCAAAGAATATGGCTGCCTAAATATGGTTCCCAATCAGAGACAACGATAAACACCTGCTCTGATTGAGAACCACTCCAGGCAACCATAGACTTTCCTAGACTACTATACTACACCACAATCCCATAACCTACAAAAAAACCCTAGACAAAACACACCACATAAATACCTATGTCACAACCTGGCCTGACCAAAATAATAAAGACAACACAAAATACTAAGACCAGGGCGTGACAGATTCTCTGGTTTGGTTGATATCTAACTCATCACATATTTTTGTATAAATATCACCACCCCAAATGTTCCCTTTCACAGCTTCATAGGACATAAACAGGGGCAGTTCCATGGTTTGACTCAATAGACTTTATCACTGTGGCGCTAGAGGAGGCTGTGAGAGGGGCTTTAGGAGGACAGGCTCATTGTAATGGCTGGAATGGAATCAATGGAAAAGAGTCAAACACGTTGTTTCCATGTGTTTGATGTGTTTGGGACCATTTCATGAATTCCATTTTGGCCATTAGAATGAGCCCGTCCTCCTATAGCTCCTTCCATCAGCCTCCTTTGTGTGGCGCACAATGCACTGTGTTTCCTCCGAGACCAACTGATACATCTGATAACTGTACATACCGTATGTTCTATGATATGATCTGTGGTGGTTTCACTGATGTGGGCACATGGTTACACATACACACATAAAGGTGTTAAAACCTCGAAAAGTCTGAGCCATTTCGGGGGTGGGAGGGTGTTCTACTAATCTAACATATGGAATTGTCTTCAGATGGTCACACCATGGATCATTTAGCTATTTGATGTTGAATTTTAGGACCCCTCTTGGTATCAAAAATAATTGATAAAATTTGCAAATTTCCTTTCCTACTATAGCCAATAGAAAGCATTGAATAACACATTCATAAATCACAAGAAAAGACAGGTTTTGAAGTGTCTGTCCTTTTTCTAGGAGATATAAGAACACTCAGGAAATATTTAGGTTTTTTGGGATACACATACACACATAACCACAGCAAAGGTGTTAAAACCTCTAAAAGTGTCTGTCCTACATCTAGGACATATAAGAAAACTCAGGAAATATATCGTTTTTTTTGGGATACATATTTATCCCCATGTTTTTGTTGGCACAAAACTACCTCCATACGTCTATTCATTTGTGTTGGTACCTTCAGACGAGTCCTGTGACACTTGTGGGGGTCGTAGAGAAAGCGGAGAACACCATCGTGTTGGTGAGAGTCAGTGTGGTGTTAGTGGAGTATTAGTTTCTAGTCCAAATGGTTCAGACACTACAGACAGAAGTTGACACATCAGTGTTACCTGTGGGGACGTAGATCAAAACAGAGATCCGCAGAACCATTCAGACGCTACAGACGTTTTTGTGAGAAGACAGATTTTGGGGAATTCTCATGGTCTGACATCTTTCACTGCATATGTGGATGTGGTGGACTGAGAAGCAGCGCATTCAGAAATCTGATGTCTCTAATTTAAACTGATGTATTTTGATGGGGATGTTATTTACTGTCACTTAGATTGATGAATGGGTGCGTAAACAGGCTATTCATTTGAGATCACAGTTATTCTCTGTCTGAATCAAAATACAAAGGTTTTTATATGATTGACACATATCCCACATCCTTTGGTTATGAGGGTTAAAGGACATTATAATGTAGAATTGATATATTGTTCATATGAGGTACAGTCGTTGGCATGTAATTCACCCTACACTCCTTGTGTTTATAACTAGTTCATATAGGATCATAGGATAGAACTGTGTTTCTTAATGGGGACCCAAAAGGTTTGCACTTTTCTGTTATTGCCGTAGCACTAGACACCTGATTCCACTAATCATTGGGAGTGTTCCTCTGCCTAGTTGTTGCTGATGCATGCTAGATCTTACAATGCCTGGATATGTATTTTAAGTATGAACTAACCACATGCTCTATTAGCAATCTGGTGCTTGACAGCACGGTCGATGACATCCCACACAACCATTGGTTGATGCATGCAACGTCTGAGCAGGGTTTTGATGATGAGGTAATTAGTGGAATCAAGTGTGTAGCGTTTGGGGCAAAACTAAACCCTTTGGGTCCCCAGCACCAGAATAATGAAATACTGAGATATAATATAAAACACAAACTCACTTAACATAATCCAAAAATGTATTCCTTAACCCAGGAGACTTCAACAAAGGTACAAGCATTTAGGTACACTAACATTGTCGTGCATTTCAATCAGCTCAGAATAAATGCTGTATATAAATAAACATGTAAAAGTTGTTCAAACATCCTCCCTCTTGTTCTGTTCAAGAATCTTGTTTCCCTTTTTTGCTCATTGGGGAATGTGATGGGGAAATTCTGCTGTGGAACTTTGGTTTTAAGGCGTGGAAAGGAAAGCCCATTTCACCTCTCTCTACCTGCACCAGGAGTATATATATGGCTCTGGTGAGGAGTAGGACCTCACACAGCCACTGAAGCTCTTTGTCTGAAGACAGCAGCTCATCACATCACAGCACCACAGAAGAAGAGATGGCCCAGATCAGAGCCCCTGTTATTGTGCTGCTCGTGCTCCTGGCTGTGGGGCTGTTTGCTGCCCAGGTTTCTGCAGCAAAACAAGGTCAATATTGGAAGGGAAAGTTTTGTCTCAGTCCGTCTGTCTGTCTGCCTGCCTCTGTCTCCCTCTCTCCTTGTTTTTTGCAAATGGTGTTTTTTAATTGCTATACAAGATAACGTTTCTTGTCTTTTTGCTCAATAGGTTTTCCTAGAGGCTGTTGTACACGATACTCCCAGGGTAGGATGGACATTGGTCTTATCCATGGCTTTTCCATACAGACAGTGAATGACGGGTGCAACATTGATGCTATCATGTGAGTGACTCTGGAAGGCCTAACAGTAGAACTGGGACAAATTGCAAGTAAAATGAAAAGATTAATTGTAACACATTTCTTCAATTTAAGTATATCATTAAGTATAAAATAATTGTACAACAGAAGTAAAACAATTTGATAACTTGATATTATTTGTATTGATTCATTTGCGATGTGATATTCCATTGTGATGTTATAGAGATGTAAGCCTGTAAAGCACTGATGATTGACTGATGTTGTCTCTTCAACATGTTCTCTTCCAGTTTCCACACTGTCAGAGGAAGATTCCCATGTATGGATCCCACCAAGGGCTGGGTTATGAAAGCTGTTCGCAAGCTGAGGTAGGAATTCATTCATATTTATTCAGGATTAAATGATTTGGTTCCATGGAAATGAATTATACTGACAGTGTGTGTAGGGTTTATCATAAGGATATTAGGTAAAACGATGGTATAAGAAATGGATGACATAACTTTATTTCTTCTCTACAGGGAGAGAGCGGAACGATTGAACAAGAAAAGGTCATAGGAATAGTTCTCATCACAAGGGTACACGGGACGAAGAGTTTGTGTTGCTATCTTCATTGACGGAGGAGAATGCAAACATGCTGGAACCCTGCTATCTCTAAGTTTATCCAACTACCTGAATTTTATCAGACATTTCTCTGTGCTGAAAAGTATAATAAATGAAGAATATAAGCAACGCGGAGCACCTGGACACAGCCCTGAGCCATGGTATATTGGCCACATATGACAAACCCCGAGGAGCCTTATTGCTATTATAAACTGGTTACCAACATAATTAGAGCAGTAAAAATATGATTCATTGTCATACCGATAGTATAGGGTCTGACATACTACAGCTGTCAGCCAATCAGCATTCAGGGCTGGAACCACCTAATTTATTATTTTACATAACCTATTTGAATGTCACGACTTCGGCTGAGGTCGGCTCCTCTCCTTGTTCGGGCGGCGTTCGACGTCACCGCCTTTCTAGTCATCACCGCTCCATGTTTCCTTTTGTTTTGTCTTGACTACGCACACCTGATTTCTATTCCCTTATTATGTTCCTTATTTACCCTCTCGTCTACCTTTCTGTTTCATCCGTGATTGTTTTGTGTTACCGTGTGTGTTGGAGGGTTTTTCTCTATATGTTATGTTTCCTTGTTGGAGATATTCCGGTTTTGAATAGAGTAAAGTCTTTTGTGTTTTCTCAAACCTGTGTCCTGAGCCTGACTCAGACAACGAACCCAGCATTTTATCACATTGTATATGAAATCATCTGTGTTGGCAGAGTTTAATGGTATAATCTTGTTGTATGAGCATCAGAAATCTCACGTTTTAACCCTTTTATTCATAAAGGTCTTGTGTATGATCAGATCATTGATCACATCTGTTACATTTAACAGTTACTGTTACATTTTATATTTATAATAAATAATGTATATTTTACTAAGAATTCTCACTTCTTTTGTGTATTCATCTTGTGTGGTATGAGGGGGGGCTCCTGAATGCCACAGCGGTCTAAGACACTGCCTCTCAGTGCTTGAGGTGTCACTACAGACATCCCTGGTTTGAATCCAGGCTGTATCACAACTGGCCGTGATTGGGAGTCCCATAGGGCGGCGCACAATTGGCCCAGCATCGTCCAGGTTTGGCCGGTTTTGGCCGTCATTGCAAATGAGAATTTGCACTTAAAACCTCTTGGGGCTAGGGGGCAGAATTTTCACTTTTGGATAAATAGCATGCCCAATTTCAACTTCCTGCTACTCATGCCAAGAATATAAAATATGCATATTATTCATAGATTTGGATAGAAAACACTGAAGTTTCTAAAACTGTTGAATCATGTCTGTGAGTATACCAGAACTTATGTAGCAGGCAAAACCCCGAGGACTAACTGTTCAGATTTCTTTTTTCCCCTCTCTGTTCCCTTTGTTGTCTTTGCCAAGGGATATTTCATAGGAACCTGTTTTCAGTTCCGACCGCTTCCACTCGATTTCACCAGTCTTTGGAATTTGGGTAAGGTTATTCCTTTGTGCAATGAAGAAGTAGGCCAACTCGGAACTGGGGACACTTTTGTGAGTTGTGCAAGACGTGAAAAGCAGCGCTGGTTTGTTTTCATTCCTGTATTGAACTCAGAAAGACCCGACTACAATTTGATCGATTATTAACGTTTAAAAATACCTACATTTGTATTACAAAAGTAGTTTGAAATATTTTGGAGTGACATTGCGTTTTTTGTAAGCTGTTTTGTTCTGGATCAAACAAACTTTATATATGGACATTTTGGATATATATGGACGGAATTAATCAAACAAAAGGACCAATTGTGATGTTTATGGGACACATTGGAGTGCCAACTAAAGAAGCTTGTCAAAGGTAATGCATGTTTTATTATTTATTTCAGCGTTTTGTTTAGTGCCTGCAGGGTTGAAATATGCTAACTCCTTTGTTTACTGCTGGTGCAGATGTTGCAGGCTATCAGATAATAGCTTCTTTTGCTTTCGCCGAAAAGTATTTTTAAAATCTGACATGTTGGCTGGATTCACAACGAGTGTAGCTTTAATTGAGTATCTTACATGTGTGATTAATGAAAGTTTGAATTTTATAGTATTTTATTTGAATCTGGCGCTCTGCATTCTCCCTGGGAATTGGCCAGTTGAGACATTTGCGTCCCGCCTATCCCAATTATTAATTAACTGACTTGCCTAGTTCAATAAAGGTTACTTTTTTGGACAGCACAATGACAGATACTAACTTATGAAGCAGACAGATAGAGAAAATATCGTATAGTAACTGTGGAGAACAATACACCATGAGAGGTCACCAGTGGGTGGATGTAGTAACTGTAGAGGACACAACACAATGAGAGGTCACCAGTGGGATGATGTAGTAACTGTAGAGGACACTACACAATGAGAGGTCACCAGTGGGTGGATGTAGTAACTGTAGAGGACACAACACAATGAGAGGTCACCAGTGGGTTGATGTAGTAACTGTAGAGGACACTACACCATGAGAGGTCACCAGTGGGTGGATGTAGTAACTGTAGAGGACACAACACAATGAGAGGTCACCAGTGGGTTGATGTAGTAACTGTAGAGGACACTACACCATGAGAGGTCACCAGTGGGTGGATGTAGTAACTGTAGCGGACACAACACAATGAGAGGTCACCAGTGGGTTGATGTAGTAACTGTAGAGGACACAACAATGTGAGGTCACCAGTGGGTGGATGTAGTAACTGTAGAGGACACAACACAATGAGAGGTCACCAGTGGGTTGATGTAGTAACTGTAGAGGACACTACACAATGAGAGGTCACCAGTGGGTTGATGTAGTAACTGCAGAGGACACAACACAATGAGAGGTCACCAGTGGGTTGATGTAGTAACTGTAGAGGACACTACACCATGAGAGGTCACCAGTGGGTTGATGTAGTAACTGTAGAGGACACAACACAATGAGAGGTCACCAGTGGGTTGATGTAGTGACAGTGGAGTACACTACACCATGAGAGGTCACCAGTGGACTGATGTAGTAACTGTAGAGGACACTACATCATGAGAGGTCACCATTGGATTGATGTAGTGACAGTGGAGGACACTACACCATGAGAGGTCACCAGTGGATTGATGTAGTGACAGTGGAGGACACTACACCATGAGAGGTCATCAATGGATTGATGTAGTAATAGCGGAGGACACTACACCATGAGAGGTCACCAATGGATTGATGTAGTAACTGTGGAGGACACTACACCATGAGAGGTCACCAATGGATTGATGTAGTAACTGTAGAGGACACTACACCATGAGAGGTCACCAGTGGGTTGATGTAGTAACTGTAGAGGACACTACACCATGAGAGGTCACCAGTGGGTTGATGTAGTGACAGTGGAGGACACTACACCATGAGAGGTCAGCAGAGGCTGAATCACTCTCAAAGTTTCTTAAAAAACACTCCTATTCCAAAGGCCTTGTAGAGATGACATACAGTATATTTACTTTGTATGTCTATGGTGTTTAAGCTCCAAATTGTTATTTTTGGATTACATTGAAATCTACATAGACCTGGCCTTGATGGTTGTATACAATGTACAATAACTTCTACCTGGCTAACAACAGGAGTTTCAAACAAATGTTTCTTCTTGTTCCTTTTGAGGTTTTAGGAAAGTGTTGATGTTGTGACAAATGCATATTCATTCAAAACAATCATATATATGACTATTTACAAGAGCTGTTCATAATCATATATTAAGGTAGCACAACCAAGAGGAACAAGTGACATCAGCACTGAGTCATCAATCAGTGTTAAATTCCCAAATTCCAAACTGTGTCACAACACACACTGTTGTCTCTGCTACCAAAGCAGTGAAATTCCAGTTCTGGAAGTTCTCATTCTGCATTTTTAACCAAATTATTTTCTTGTGAGAATTCAATAGTTCAACACATGAACAGTGATAAAAAAATCTAAATGTTTCAAATAGACGGGATTGTTGACAATAGATTATTAGTAGCATGTATTCATACTTTGTTGTTGTGATTTCATTCATATAATTAAGTTATAATTCTATTGTTACAGTCATGAAATATTCAAATGCTGTAAGAGCTGACGCTGGAGATGAGAAGTAGCGACCGGGAGTCAACATTTAATAGGAACAGACAAGGAACAAGCAACAGCCTCAGCCCCGGGAAACATACGGACAGACGACAAACAATGCAGACGGGAACAGAGATGGGGAACTGACAAATATAGGGGAGGTAATAAACAGGTGAGTCCAGCTGAGTCCAATAATACACTGATGCACATGATGGGGAAAGGCAGGTGTGCGTACTGACGGTGGCAGGAGTGCGTACTGCTGGGGAGCCTGGTGCCTTCGAGCGCCAGGGAGAGGGAGCAGACGTGACCATTGCATTGAATTGCAAAATCTGATGCAATGATTTACTGCCATAGGGCTGGGTGCAGCTAGTATTAATATATTGGTCAATTTACAGGAAGAAAATGCATAGTTATTTTCATATGTGCTAAACCAAATATATTTGTTAGGCCTAGTCCACTGGACAATCAAATAGGAATATCAAACGTCTGAGGTATGAAAACACCATGTACTCTGCATCTCAGATAGAGATGGAAATCCCAATTCAGAAACATGAACCAAAACTCATTACAACTGTTATTGACCCGGTGTGTCAACTCAACCATAACAGATATGCAGCCAAACATGCTGATGGAAATGCTCTCTTCCCCTCTCTCTTCATCCCTATCACCATCTATCTCCTTCCCTCTCTCCCCATCTCTCTCTCTACCTCCTTTTCCCTCTCTCCCACTCTTCCTCCCTCTCTTTCTCTCCCTGCTCTCTCCCCACTAACCGTCTCTCTTTCTCTCCCCTCTCTCCCCAACTCTACTCCCTCTCTCTCTCAATCTCTCTCTTTCTTCCTCCCTCTCCCTCTCTCCCCTCTCTCTCTCTCTCTCCCTCCTCTCTCTGCCTCTCTCTCCTCCTTCCCCTGCCCTATCTCTCCCGCTAACTGCCAGGGGTTTGAGGTTTGGGGGGAGGGGGGCTGTTCATTGACCCAGTGTGATGTAGATCATGATGTGTTTTCCCACTTAAATCAATCTGACAGGAAGTTAGATGGGTATGTACCCTCTTAGAAAAATTGGTTCCAAAACGGCTCATCGGCTGTCCCCGTAGGAGAACCCTTTTTGGTTCCGGGGAGAACCCTTTTTTATTTCCACATAGATCCATTTGGGTTCCATGTTGAAGCATCTGTGGAAAGTGTTGTACATGGAACCCAAAAGGAACCAGGTTCTTAATAACATCTTTGTGTGTGTGTGTGTGTGTGTGTGTGTGTGTGTGTGTGTGTGTGTGTGTGTGTGTGTGTGTGTGTGTGTGTGTGTGTGTGTGTGTGTGTGTGTGTGTGTGTGTGTGTGTGTGTGTGTGCCTGCGTGCCATGTCACGAAGGTGGATATTGATCCAACATCTGCCGTGAGAGTCTCATAACCATATTTTCTTGTTCATTCATTGATACAGAATTGAATCAATAATATATCCTCTCTACGGTACGTGGGACGCTCAGAAAACAACAGAAATAAATCCCATAATTAAAATTCCTCAAACATACAAGTAATTTACACCATTTTAAAGATTCACTTGTTATATAACCAGGCACAGTGTCCGATTTCAAAAAGGATTTACGACGAAAGCAAACCAAACCATTATGTTAGGTCAGAGCCAAGTCACAGAAAAACACAGCCATTTTTCCAGCCAAAGAGAGGAGTCACAAAAAGCAGAAATAGAGATAAAATGAATCACTAACCTTTGATTATCCTCATCAGATGACACTCATAGGACTTCATGTTACACAATACATGTTTGTTTTGTTCGGTAAAGTTCATATTTATATCCAGAAATCTCAGTTTACATTGACGCGTTATGTTCAGTAGTTCCAAAACATCTGGTGATTTTGCAGAGAGCCACATCAACTTACAGAAATACTCATAATGAACATTGCTAAAAGATACACAACTGTTATGCATGGAATTTTAGATCCACTACTCCTTAATGCACGCGCTGTGTCAGACATCAAAAATACTTTGCGGAAAAAGCAAACCATGCAATAATCTGAGTACGGTGCTCAGAGACCAAACAACCCAAACAGATATCCGCCAAGTCAGAAATAGCATTCTAAATATTCTCTTACCTTTGATGATATTCAATAGAAAGCAATCTTAATTTATGTCCAAATACCTCCTTTTTGTTAGCGCGTTCAGCCCAGTATTCCAAATTCATGACACGCGATCACTAGGAGCAGATGAAAAGTCAAAAAGTTCCGTTACAGTCCGTAGAAATATGTCAAACAAAGTATAGAATCAGTCTTTAGGATGTTTCTTCGATAATGTTCCAAAGGGAGAATTCCTTTGTCTGTAGAAATGCAATGGAACGCATGCTAACTATCACGTGAACGTGCGAGACTGAGCTCTCTGACAGACCTCTGACTCATTCCCCTCTCATTCGCCCCCACCTCACAGTAGAAGCATCAAAGGTTCTAAAGACTGTTGACATCTAGTGGAAGCCTTAGGAAGTGCAATATCACCCCATAGACACTGTGTATTCGATGGGCCAAGAGTTGAAAAACTACAAACCTCAGATTTCCCACTTCCTGGTCGGATTTTTTCTCAGGTTTTTGCCTGCCATATGAGTTCTGTTATACACACAGACATCATTCAAACAGTTTTAGAAACTAAGTTTTAAAACACTCAGTGTTTTCTATCCAAATGTACTAATTATATGCATATTCTAGCTCTTATGGCTGAGTAGTAGGCAGGTTAATTTGGGCATGCTTTTCATCCTAAATTCCCAATGCTGCCCCCTACCCTAGAGAAGATATGGTGGTCAATAAGTTATTATCAACGTAGGCTTCTTTTGTCATGTTTCAATGATAATGCAGTCTTTAGTATGATTCAATGAGTTGTTTTCTTCCTCTCCTCATGCTGAAATCATTTCATTAATGCAGGATTAGCCTAACCAGCAAACATGACTGCATTGGCTCTATGTGGGAAAGGTGTAAAACGTGGGCACAGGCTAGCCTACACCAATCCCAACACAGGCTAGCCTACACCAAGCCCAGCACAGGCTTGCCGACACCAAGCCCAGCACAGGGTAGCCTACACCAATCCCAACACAGGCCAGCCTACACCAAGCCCAGCACAGGCTAGCCTACACCAATCCCAACACAGGCTAGCCTACACCAAGCCCAACACAGGCTAGTCTAGACCAAGCCCAGCACAGGCTAGCCTACACCAAGCCCAACACAGGCTAGCCGACACCAAACCCAGCACAGGGTAGCCTACACCAATCCAAACACAGGCTAGCCTACACCAAGCCCAGCACAGGTTAGCCTACACCAATCCCAACACAGGCTAGCCTACACCAAGCCCAGCACAGGCTAGCCTACACCAACCCCAACACAGGCTAGCCTACACCAAGTCCAACACAGACCTGAGCCAATTTTCCGTGCTAAAAGGTAAGAATGCACGTGTCTCCAGTGCGCATTCACAGCGATGCGCTCTGTGCCAGCTCCTCACATTTTCCGTACTAGAGTGGGCATTCAGCCAGGTCGGATGGTGTCGGCTCAGTGCTCCTGGTCTCCGGTGCGTCTCTTCGGCCCAGGATATCCTGCGCCGGCTCTGTATACTTTGTCTCCGGTGCGCCTTCACTGCCCAGTGCGTCCTGTGTCAGCGCCCCGAAAGTAAGCATCCAGCCAGGACGGGTTGTGCCAGCTCTACTCTCGAGACCTCCAGTGTCCCTCCATGGCTCAGTGTATCCGGTGTCTGCTCCACGCACCAGGCGTCCAGTGCATCTCCCCAGTCTGTGAGACCTGTTCCAGTTCCACGCACCAGGCTTCTAGTACGTCTCCTCAGTCCGATGAGACCTGTTCCGGCTCCACGTACAAAGCCTCCAGTGATGATCCATGGCACGAAGCCTCCAGTGATGCTCCATGGCCCGAAGCCTCCAGTGATGATCCATGGCACGAAGCCTCCAGTGATGATCCATGGCACGAAGCCTCCAGTGATGATCCATGGCCCAGTGATGATCCATGGCCCGGAGCCTGCAGTGATGATCCAGGGCACGAAGCCTCCAGTGATGATCCAGGAAAAGGAGCCTCCAGCGACGGTCCCCAGTCCGGAGTCTTCGGAGACGGTCCCCAGTCCAGAAGTCCCCAGTCCTCCGGCGACGGTCCCCAGTCCAGAACGGTCCCCAGTCCAGAGCCTCCGGCGACGGTCCCCAGTCCGGAGCCTCCGGCGACGGTCCCCAGTCCAGAGCCTCGACGGTCGGCAGTCCGGTCCCCAGTCCGGAGCCTCCGGCGACGGTCCCCAGTCCAGAGCCTCCGGCGACGGTCCCCAGTCCAAAGCCCTGACAACGGTCCCCAGTCCGGAGCCTACGGCGACGATCCCCAGTTCGCCCCTTGCGACGGTCCCCAGTCCAGAGCCTCCGGCGACGGTCCCCAGTCCAGAGCCTCCGGCGACGGTCCCCAGTCCAGAGCCTCCGGCGACGGTCCCAGTCCAAAGCCTCAGACGGTCCCCAGTTCACGGCGACGGTCCCCAGTCCAGTCCAGACGGTCCCCAGTCCGGAGCCTCCGGCGACGGTCCCCAGTCCAGAGCCTCCGCGACGATCCCCAGTTCGGGCGCCCTTGCGACGGTCGGGTTCGGCGCCCTTGCAGTCCAGAGCCTTCGGCAAGGGTTCCCAGTCCAGAGCCTTCAGCGAGGGTTCCCAGTCCAGAGCCTCTGGCGACGGTCTACGGTCCTGAGGTCCCGGCGACTATCCCTGCACCAGAGGTGCCACCGACGTGGGGGAGGGGGCCTCAAGAGGAGCGGGGTCTGCGTCCCGCACCGGAGCCCCCACCG
Source organism: Oncorhynchus masou masou (assembly GCF_036934945.1). NCBI lineage: Eukaryota > Metazoa > Chordata > Actinopteri > Salmoniformes > Salmonidae > Oncorhynchus > Oncorhynchus masou. The sequence continues at coordinate 12,031,815 of NC_088214.1, forward strand.
AGAGTAGATGCCCACCCGGACTCTCCCCTATAGGTTCAGGTTTGCGGCCGGAGTCCGCACCTTTGGAGGGGGGCTTTTACCCCAAGCCATAAGACTCCCGAACAAGTAATCAAATGGCCACCCGGACTCTTCACATTGTCTCCTCCCCAACCCCTCTTTTACGCTGCTGCTAATCTCTGTTTATCATATATGCATAGTCACTTTAACTATACATTCATGTACATACTACCTCAATTGGCCTGACTAACCGGTGTCTGTGTATAGCCTCGCTACTGTATATAGACTCGCTACTGTATACAGCCTTCCTACTGTATATATCCTTGCTACTGTTATAGCGTCACTACTGTTATTATTCACTGTCTTTTACTGATATTTTTTATTTTTTTACGTATCTATTGTTCACCTAATACAGGCCCCCTTGAACTTTGCAACCTTTTGATCAGGGCTTGTAAGTAAGCATTTCAAAAAGGTGTATTCGGCGAACGTAACAAATAAACTTTGATTTGATTTGATTTGACACTGATGGTAGCAAACAGCACATTAGATGACAGTTCCTGTCCTATTTACTAGTTTCACCCAGAGTCATCAGTGCCAACAACAGCAGCAGCAGAGTAGAGAGAATCACAGCAAGCTTTGCCATCTTGTCAGGTTCAGAGTTCAAGGCAGGTAGTGAAGTTCAACAGATACCTGGAACTCTCTCCTCCGAATGAGATTCCAAGATGATCTGATCCAATGATCTGATCCAATTCTAGTTTAAATACTTTCTCAGTTGGAAATATGATGCCCTTTTCTGGACCGCAGACCCAGCGGTTGTGGAACAAGGTGGAAACTTCAGTCTTGACATGTATTTGGGTGAGGGAAGTTTGATACATAGGTCACATTGTTGGTACCTTGGTAAACTCCCTTCCACTCTGGGCCCGGATTAAGAATTTACGGCAACTATACAATGATGCGGCAGGGTAGCCTAGTGGTTAGAGCATTGGGCTAGTATTTGAAAGGTTGCAAGTTTGAATCCCCGAGCTGACAAGGTACAAATCTGTCATTCTGTCCCTGAAAAAGGCAATTAACCCAATGTTCCTTGGCCGTCATTGAAAAGAAGAAATTGTTCTTAACTGACTTGCCTGGTTAAATTAAGGTTAAAAAAATGCATGTCAGCAAAATTCTAAGGGAGACATTATCATTGTATAATAGAGGATTACATAATGTTGGGATTGTGTGATGATGTAATGTACAAGTAGCCTTAAATAGAAGTTTGATTGTTCAATTCAAACACATTTAGTCTGTTGTGATTAGAAGGCCAACTGTATGTAGGAGTTATATTGAATGTTCCTGTGGGCCTAGTTACAGTTTGGACTTCGGCTTGAAGATCTATGACAAGACTTCAAAATGACTGTCTTGCAATAATCAACAACCAACTTACCAGAGGCTGAAGAATATTTAAAGGAATAATGGACAAATATTGTAAAATCCAGGTGTGCAAAGCTCTTAGGGACCCAGAAAGATTCACCGCTGTAATAGCTGCCAAAAGTGATTCAAATCAAATCGAAATCTAAATGTATTGGTCACATACACATGGTTAGCAGATGTTATTCCGAGTGTAGCTTGTGCTTCTCGTTCCGACAGTGCAGCAATATCTAACAAGTTTAATCTAACAATTCAAACTTCTAACAAAAAAAGTGTTTTACAATTATATTGAAAATGAGGTACAGAAATATCTAATTTACATAAGTATTCAAACAAATTACATTTGGCAGTGATTACAGCTGTGACTCTTTCTGGGTAAATTTATAAGAGCTTTGCACACATGGAATGTACAATATTCTTCAAGGTCTGTCAAGTTGGTTGTGTATTTTTTATTTTATTTTTTTATTTCACCTTTATTTAACCAGGTAGGCTAGTTGAGAACAAGTTCTCATTTACAACTGCGACCTGGCCAAGATAAAGCATAGCAGTGTGAACAGACAACACAGAGTTACACATGGAGTAAACAATTAACAAGTCAATAACACAGTAGAAAAAAAGTGAGTCTATATACAATGTGTGCAAAAGGCATGAGGAGGTAGGCAAATAAAAACAATATTGCAGATTAACACTGGAGTGATAAATGATCAGATGATCATGTACAGGTAGAGATACTGGTGTGCAAAAGAGCAGAAAAGTAAATAAATAAAAACTGTGGGGATGAGGTAGGTGAAAATGGGTGGGCTATTTACCAATAGATTATGTACAGCTGCAGCGATCGGTTAGCTGCTCAGATAGCTGATGTTTGAAGTTGGTGAGGGAGATAAAAGTCTCCAACTTCAGCGATTTTTGCAATTCGTTCCAGTCACAGGCAGCAGAGTACTGGAACGAAAGGTGGCCGAATGAGGTGTTGGTTTTAGGGATGATCAGTGAGATACACCTGCTGGAGCGCGTGCTACGGATGGGTGTTGCCATCGTGACCAGTGAACTGAGATAAGGCGGAGCTTTACCTAGCATGGCCTTGTAGATGACCTGGAGCCAGTGGGTCTTGCGACGAATATGTAGCGAGGGCCAGCCGACTAGAGCATACAAGTCGCAGTGGTGGGTAGTATAAGGTGCTTTAGTGACAAAACGGATGGCACTGTGATAAACTGCATCCAGTTTGCTGAGAAGAGTGTTGGAAGCAATTTTGTAGATGACATCGCCGAAGTTGAGGATCGGTAGGATAGTCAGTTTTACTAGGGTAAGCTTGGCAGCGTGAGTGAAGGAGGCTTTGTTACGGAATAGAAAGCCGACTCTTGATTTGATTTTCGATTGGAGATGTTTGATATGGGTCTGGAAGGGGAGTTTGCAGTCTAGCCAGACACCTAGGTACTTATAGATGTCCACATATTCAAGGTCGGAACCATCCAGTGTGGTGATGCTAGTCGGGCATGCGGGTGCAGGCAGCGATCGGTTGAAAAGCATGCATTTGGTTTTACTAGCATTTAAGAGCAGTTGGAGGCCACGGAAGGAGTGTTGTATGGCATTGAAGCTCGTTTGGAGGTTAGATAGCACAATGTCCAATGACGGGCCGAAAGTATATAGAATGGTGTCGTCTGCGTAGAGGTGGATCAGGGAATCGCCCGCAGCAAGAGCAACATCATTGATATATACAGAGAAAAGAGTCGGCCCGAGAATTGAACCCTGTGGCACCCCCATAGAGACTGCCAGAGGACCGGACAGCATGCCCTCCGATTTGACACACTGAACTCTGTCAGCAAAGTAATCGGTGAACCAGGCAAGGCAGTCATCCGAAAAACCAAGGCTACTGAGTCTGCCGATAAGAATATGGTGATTGACAGAGTCGAAAGCCTTGGCAAGGTCGATGAAGACGGCTGCACAGTACTGTCTTTTATCGATGGCGGTTATGATGTCGTTTAGTACCTTGAGTGTGGCTGAGGTGCACCCGTGACCGGCTCGGAAACCAGATTGCATAGCGGAGAAGGTACGGTGGGATTCGAGATGGTCAGTGACCTGTTTGTTGACTTGGCTTTCGAAGACCTTAGATAGGCAAGGCAGAATGGGCAAAGGTCTGTAACAGTTTGGGTCCAGGGTGTCTCCCCCTTTGAAGAGGGGGATGACTGCGGCAGCTTTCCAATCCTTGGGGATCTCAGACGATATGAAAGAGAAGTTGAACAGGCTGGTAATAGGGGTTGCGACAATGGCGGCGGATAGTTTCAGAAATAGAGGGTCCAGATTGTCAAGCCCAGCTGATTTATACGGGTCCAGGTTTTGCAGCTCTTTCAGAACATCTGCTATCTGGATTTGGGTAAAGGAGAACCTGGAGAGGCTTGGGCGAGGAGCTGCGGGGGGGCAGAGCTGTTGGCCGAGGTTGGAGTAGCCAGGCGGAAGGCATGGCCAGCCGTTGAGAAATGCTTGTTGAAGTTTTCAATAATCATGGATTTGTCGGTGGTGACCGTGTTCCCTAGCCTCAGTGCAGTGGGCAGCTGGGAGGAGGTGCTCTTGTTTTCCATGGACTTCACAGTGTCCCAGAACTTTTTGGAGTTGGAGCTACAGGATGCAAACGTATCATTGCTAGACAGCCATTTTCAAGTCTTGCCAAAGATTTTGAATCTTATTTAAGTCAAAACTGTATCTAGGCCACTCAGGAACATTCAATGTCATCTTGGTAAACAACTCCAGTGTATATTTGGCCTTGTGTTTTAGAGTATTGTCCTGCTGAAAGGTGAATTTGTCTCCCAGTGTCTGTTGGAAAGCAAACTGAACCAGGTTCTCTTATAACGCTTCATATTCAAGACATAAAGTTAATTTCTTTGAAGCATCTTTTGCAGTTTTACTTCAGTACCTTGTTGCAAACTGGAGGCATGTTTTGGAATATTTTTATTCTGTACAGGCTTCCTTCTTTTCATTCTGTCATGTAGGTTATGTCACGCCTGCCCCCCATCATTACGCACACCTGTCACCATCGTTACGTGCATCAGCACTTATTGGGACTCACCTGGACTCTTTTACCTTTTTGATTGTCTCCCCTATATCTGTCACTTCCTCAGTTTCTTCCCCTTTCAGCATTGATGTGATTGTGTTCCTCTTGTCCAGACACTGGCCTTGTTTAGTTTCATCTCCATTATTTATGAATTATTCCCCCCTGTACTTGCTTCTTATCTCCCATCGTCTGTCCTCACAGGTTAATATTGTGGAGCAACTACAATGTTGATCCATCTTCAGTTTTCTCCTTTCACAGCAATTATTCAACTCTAACTTTTTTAAAGTCACTATTTGCCATTCGCCATTTGAAATTCCCTGCTCAACAGGTTAGAGGAGTTCCTCTAGTATAGAATGTTGACCATCAGTCAGAGCTGTAGAATTAGGAATTACAACTCAGAGCCCTGGGGTCATTATGTCATCATAGCTGTCATACGTCTTGTAAGAAAAGTTCTTGCTCATCCTCAGTGCAACACCCTGTGGTAAAATTAAAGTTCTTTACTGGTTCTGTGGTGATTCTGTTAAGGTTTTCTTGTGTCGAAGGAGAGGAGGACCAAAACGCAGCGATGTTGTCTTGATACATCTTTAATAAAGATAATAACGAACAATACAAACCGTGAAAACCCAAAACAGCCCTATCTTGAGCAAACAAACACAGAGACCGGAACAATCACCCACGAAACACTCAAAGAATATGGCTGCCTAAATATGGTTCCCAATCAGAGACAACGATAAACACCTGCCTCTGATTGAGAACCACTCCAGGCAAACATAGACTTTACTAGACTACTATACTACACCACAATCCCATAACCTACAAAAAACCCCTAGACAAAACACACCACATAAATAACCATGTCACAACCTGGCCTGACCAAAATAATAAAGACAACACAAAATACTAAGACCAGGGTGTGACAGATTCTCTGGTTTGGTTGATATCTAACTCATCACATATTTTTGTATAAATATCACCACCCCAAATGTGCCCTTTCACAGCTTCATAGGACATAAACAGGGGCAGTTCCATGGTTTGACTCAATAGACTTTATCACTGTGGCGCTAGAGGAGGCTGGTGAGAGGGGATTTAGGAGGACAGGCTCATTGTAATGGCTGGAATGGAATCAATGGAAAAGAGTCAAACACGTTGTTTCCATGTGTTTGATGTGTTTGGGACCATTTCATGAATTCCATTTTGGCCATTAGAATGAGCCCGTCCTCCTATAGCTCCTTCCATCAGCCTCCTTTGTGTGGAGCACAATGCACTGTGTTTCCTCCAAGACCAACTGATACATCTGATAACTGTACATACAGTATGTTCTATGATATGATCTGTGGTGGTTTCACTGATGTGGGTACATGGTTACACATACACACATAACCACAGCAAAGGTGTTAAAACCTCTAAAAGTGTCTGTCCTACATCTAGGACATATAAGAAAACTCAGGAAATATTTAGTTTTTTTTGGGATACATATTTATCCCCATGTTTTTGTTGGCACAAAACTACCTCCATACGTGTATTCATTTGTGTTGGTACCTTCAGACGAGTCCATGTGACACTTGTGGGGGTCGTATCAAAAATAAGAGATTTCCTTTCCTACTATACTATGAATAACACAATATCAGATTTGCGGAGAACACCATCGTGTTGGTGAGAGTCCTTTTTGTAGGTGATTAAGTGGAAATAGTTTTAGTCCAAACGGTTCAGACACTACAGACAGAAGTTGAAACATCAGTGTTACCTGTGGGGGACGTAGATCAAAACAGAGATCCGCAGAAATATTCAGTTTTTTTGGGATACATATTTACGTTTTTGTGAGAAGACAGATTTTGGGGAATTCTTTGGTCTGACATCTTTCACTGCATATGTGGATGTGGTGGACTGAGAAAGCGCATTCAGAAATCATGATGTCTCTAATTTAAACTGATGTATTTTGATGGGGATGTTATTTACTGTCACTTAGATTGATGAATGGGTGCTAAACAGGCTATTCATTTGAGATCACAGTTATTCTCTGTCTGAATCAAAATACAAAGGTTTTTATATGAACCATATCCAGACATCCTTTTTATGAGAAGGACATTATAATGTATGAATTGATATATTGTTCATATGTGGATGTGGTTGGCATGTAGATTCACCATTCAGAAATCTTGTATTTATAACTGATGTTTTTATAGGATTTTAGGATAGAACTGTGTTGATTAATGGGGACCCAAAACAGTCTATTCATTTTCTGTTTTATTGTCTTAATCAAAATACACCTGATTCCACTAATCATTGACACATATCCCACATCCTTTGGTTATGCGTTGTTGATGCATGCTAGATCTTACAATGCCTGGATAGGTATTTTAAGTATGAACTAACCACATGTTCTATTAGCAATCTGGTGCTTGACAGCACGGTCGATGACATCCCACACAACCATTGGTTGATGCATGCAACGTCTGAGCAGGGTTTTGATGATGAGGTAATTAGTGGAATCAGGTGTGTAGCGTTTGGGGCTAAACTAAACCCTTTGGGTCCCCAGCACCAGAATAATGAAATACTGAGATATAATATAAAACACAAACTCACTTAACATAATCCAAAAATGTATTCCTTAACCCGGGAGACTTCAACAAAGGTACAAGTATTTAGGTACACTAATATTGTCGTGCATTTCAATCAGCTCAGAATAAATGCTGTATATAAATAAACATGTAAAAGTTGTTCAAACATCCTCCCTCTTGTTCTGTTCAAGAATCTTGTTTCCCTTTTTTGCTCATTGGGGAATGTGATGGGGAAATTCTGCTGTGGAACTTTGGTTTTAAGGCGTGGTGGGAAAGCCCATTTCACCTCTCAGAGAATCTCTACCTGCACCAGGAGTATATATATGGCTCTGGTGAGGAGTAGGACCTCACACAGCCACTGAAGCTCTTTGTCTGAAGACAGCAGCATCACATCACATCACAGCACCACAGAAGAAGAGATGGCCCAGATCAGAGCCCCTGTTATTGTGCTGCTCGTGCTCCTGGCTGTGGGGCTGTTTGCTGCCCAGGTTTCTGCAGCTAAACAAGGTCAATATTGGACGTGAAAGTTTTGTCTCAGTCCGTCTGTCTGTCTGCATGCGTCTTTGTTTTTTGCAAATTGTGTTCTTTAATTGCTTTACAAGATAACGTTTCTTGTCTTTTTGCTCCATAGGTTTTCCTAGAGGCTGTTGTACGAGTTACTCCCAGGGTAGGATAGACATTGGTCTTATCCATGGCTTTTCCATACAGACAGTGAATGACGGGTGCAACATTGACGCTATCATGTGAGTGACTCTTGAAGGCCTAACAGTAGAACTGGGACAAATTGCGAGTAAAATGATAATATTAATTGTAACATGTATTATTTATTCAATTTAAGTATATCATTAAGTATAAAATAATTGTACAACAGAAGTAAAACAATTTGATAACTTGATATTATTTGTATTGATTCATTTGCGATGTGATATTCCATTGTGATGTTATAGAGATGTAAGCCTGTAAAGCACTGATGATTGACTGATGTTGTCTCTTCAACATGTTCTCTTCCAGTTTCCACACTGTCAGAGGAAGATTCACATGTATGGATCCCACCAAGGGCTGGGTTATGAAAGCTGTTCGCAAGCTGAGGTAGAATTCATTCATATTTATTCAGGATTAAATGATTTGGTTCCATGGAAATGAATTATACTGACAGTGTGTGTAGGGTTTATCATAAGGATATTAGGTAAAACGATGGTATAAGAAATGGATGACATAACTTTATTTCTTCTCTACAGGGAGAGAGCGGAACGATTGAACAAGAAAAGGTCATAGGAATAGTTCTCATCACAAGGGTACACGGGACGAAGAGTTTGTGTTGCTATCTTCATTGACGGAGGAGAATGCAAACATGCTGGAACCCTGCTATCTCTAAGTTTATCCAACTACCTGAATTTTATCAGACATTTCTCTGTGCTGAAAAGTATAATAAATGAAGAATATAAGCAACGCGGAGCACCTGGACACAGCCCTGAGCCATGGTATATTGGCCACATATGACAAACCCCGAGGAGCCTTATTGCTATTATAAACTGGTTACCAACATAATTAGAGCAGTAAAAATATGATTCATTGTCATACCGATAGTATAGGGTCTGACATACTACAGCTGTCAGCCAATCAGCATTCAGGGCTGGAACCACCTAATTTATTATTTTACATAACCTATTTGAATGTCACGAGCTGATTCCTCTCCTTGTTCGGGCGGCGATGGTCATCACCGATCCATGTTTCCTTTTGTTTTGTCTTGACTACGCACACCTGATTTCTATTCCCTTATTATGTTCCTTATTTACCCTCTCGTCTACCTTTCTGTTTCATCCGTGATTGTTTTGTGACCGTGTGTGTTGGATCTATATGTTATGTTTCCTTGTTGGAGATATTCCGGTTTTGAATAGAGTAAAGTCTTTTGTGTTTTCTCAAACCTGTGTCCTGAGCCTGATCAGACAACGAACCCAGCATTTTATCACATTGTATATGAAATCATCTGTGTTGGCAGAGTTTAATGGTATAATCTTGTTGTATGAGCATCAGAAATCTCACGTTTTAACCCTTTTATTCATAAAGGTCTTGTGTATGATCAGATCATTGATCACATCTGTTACATTTAACAGTTACTGTTACATTTTATATTTATAATAAATAATGTATATTTTACTAAGAATTCTCACTTCTTTTGTGTATTCATCTTGTGTGGTATGAGGGGGGCTCCTGAATGCCACAGCGGTCTAAGACACTGCCTCTCAGTGCTTGAGGTGTCACTACAGACATCCCTGGTTTGAATCCAGGCTGTATCACAACTGGCCGTGATTGGGAGTCCCATAGGGCGGCGCACAATTGGCCCAGCATCGTCCAGGTTTGGCCGGTTTTGGCCGTCATTGCAAATGAGAATTTGCACTTAAAACCTCTTGGGGCTAGGGGGCAGAATTTTCACTTTTGGATAAATAACATGCCCAATTTCAACTTCCTGCTACTCATGCCAAGAATATAAAATATGCATATTATTCATAGATTTGGATAGAAAACACTGAAGTTTCTAAAACTGTTGAATCATGACTGTGAGTATACCAGAACTTATGTAGCAGGCAAAACCCGAGGACTAACTGTTCAGATTTCTTTTTCCCCTCTCTGTTCCCTTTGTTGTCTTTGCCAAGGGATATTTCATAGGAACCTGTTTTCAGTTCCGACCGCTTCCACTCGATTTCACCAGTCTTTGGAATTTGGGTAAGGTTATTCCTTTGTGCAATGAAGAAGTAGGCCAACTCGGAACTGGGGACACTTTTGTGAGTTGTGCAAGACGTGAAAAGCAGCGCTGGTTTGTTTTCATTCCTGTATTGAACTCAGAAAGACCCGACTACAATTTGATCGATTATTAACGTTTAAAAATACCTACATTTGTATTACAAAAGTAGTTTGAAATATTTTGGAGTGACATTGCATTTTTTTTTTCTGGATCAAACAAACTTTATATATGGACATTTTGGATATGTATGGACGGAATTAATCGAACAAAAGGACCAATTGTGATGTTTATGGGACATATTGGAGTGCCAACTAAAGAAGCTTGTCAAAGGTAATGCATGTTTTATTATTTATTTCAGCGTTTTGTTTAGTGCCTGCAGGGTTGAAATATGCTAACTCCTTTGTTTACTGCTGGTGCAGATGTTGCAGGCTATCAGATAATAGCTTCTTTTGCTTTCGCCGAAAAGTATTTTTAAAATCTGACATGTTGGCTGGATTCACAACGAGTGTAGCTTTAATTGAGTATCTTACATGTGTGATTAATGAAAGTTTGAATTTTATAGTATTTTATTTGAATCTGGCGCTCTGCATTTTCGCTGGGAATTGGACAGTTTAGACATTTGCGTCCCGCCAATCCCAATTATTAATTAACTGACTTGCCTAGTTCAATAAAGGTTACTTTTTTGGACAGCACAATGACAGATACTAACTTATGAAGCAGACAGATAGAGAAAATATCATATAGTAACTGTGGAGAACAATACACCATGAGAGGTCACCAGTGGGTTGATGTAGTAACTGTTGAGGACACTACACAATGAGAGGTCACCAGTGGGTTGATGTAGTAACTGTAGAGGACACAACACAATGAGAGGTCACCAGTGGGTGGATGTCGTAACTGTAGAGGACACAACACAATGAGAGGTCACCAGTGGGTTGATGTAGTAACTGTAGAGGACACTACACCATGAGAGGTCACCAGTGGGTGGATGTCGTAACTGTAGAGGACACAACACAATGAGAGGTCACCAGTGGGTTGATGTAGTAACTGTAGTGGACACTACACAATGAGAGGTCACCAGTGGGTTGATGTAGTAACTGTAGAGGACACAACACAATGAGAGGTCACCAGTGGGTTGATGTAGTAACTGTAGAGGACACTAAACCATGAGAGGTCACCAGTGGGTTGATGTAGTAACTGTAGAGGACACTACACCATGAGAGGTCACCAGTGGGTTGATGTAATAACTGTAGAGGACACTACACAATGAGAGGTCACCAGTGGGTTGATGTACATTTACATTTACATTTAAGTCATTTAGCAGACGCTCTTATCCAGAGCGACTTACAAGTTCATTTTTACCTTTTTTTTTTTTTTTTTTTTTTTTTAACCAGGCAAGTCAGTTAAGAACACATTCTTATTTTTCAATGACGGCCTGGGAACAGTGGGTTAACTGCCTGTTCAGGGGCAGAACGACAGATTTGTACCTTGTCGGCTCGGGGGTTTGAACTCACAACCTTGCGGTTACTAGTCCAACGCTCTAACCACTAGGCTACCCTGCCGCCCCAGTAGTAACTGTAGAGGACACTACACAATGAGAGGTCACCAGTGGGTTGATGTAGTAACTGTAGAGGATACTACACAATGAGAGGTCACCAGTGGGTAGATGTAGTAACTGTAGAGGACACTACACAATGAGAGGTCACCAGTGGGTTGATGTAGTAACTGTGGAGGACACTACGCAATGAGAGGTCACCAGTGGGTTGATGTAGTAACTGTAGAGGACACTACACCATGAGAGGTCACCAGTGGGTTGATGTAGTGACAGTGGAGGACACTACACCATGAGAGGTCAGCAGAGGCTGAATCACTCTCAAAGTTTCTTAAAAAACACTCCTATTCCAAAGGCCTTGTAGAGATGACATACAGTATATTTACTTTGTATGTCTATGGTGTTTAAGCTCCAAGTTGTTATTTTTGGATTACATTGAAATCTACATAGACCTGGCCTTGATGGTTGTATACAATGTACAATAACTTCTACCTGGCTAACAACACGAGTTTCAAACAAATGTTTCTTCTTGTTCCTTTTGAGGTTTTAGGAAAGTGTTGATGTTGTGACAAATGCATATTCATTCAAAACAATCATATATATGACTATTTACAAGAGCTGTTCATAATCATATATTAAGGTAGCACAACCAAGAGGAACAAGTGACATCAGCACTGAGTCATCAATCAGTGTTAAATTCCCAAATTCCAAACTGTCTCACAACACACACTGTTGTCTCTGCTACCAAAGCAGTGAAATTCCAGTTCTGGAAGTTCTCATTCTGCATTTTTAACCAAATTATTTTCTTGTGAGAATTCAATAGTTCAACACATGAACAGTGATAAAAATATCTAAATGTTTCAAATAGACGGGAAGTTGACAATAGATTATTAGTAGCATGTATTCATACTTTGTTGTTGTGATTTCATTCATATAATTAAGTTATAATTCTATTGTTACAGTCATGAAATATTCAAATGCTGTAAGAGCTGACGCTGGAGATGAGAAGTAGCGACCGGGAGTCAACATTTAATAGGAACAGACAAGGAACAAGCAACAGCCTCAGCCCCGGGAAACATACGGACAGACGACAAACAATGCAGACGGGAACAGAGATGGGGAACTGACAAATATAGGGGAGGTAATAAACAGGTGAGTCCAGCTGAGTCCAATAATACACTGATGCACATGATGGGGAAAGGCAGGTGTGCGTACTGACGGTGGCAGGAGTGCGTACTGCTGGGGAGCCTGGTGCCTTCGGCGCCAGGGAGGGGAGCAGACGTGACCATTGCATTGAATTGCAAAATCTGATGCAATGATTTACTGCCATAGGGCTGGGTGCAGCTTGTATTAATATATTGGTCAATTTACAGGAAGAAAATACATAGTTATCTTCATATTTGCTAAACCGAATATATTTGTTAGGCCTCGTCCATTGGACAATTAAATAGGAATATCAAACGTCTGAGGTATGAAAACACCATGTACTCTGCATCTCAGATAGAGATGGAAATCCCAATTCAGAAACATGAACCAAAAACTCATTACAACTGTTATTGACCCGTGTGTCAACTCAACCATAACAGATATGCAGCCAAACATGCTGATGGAAATGCTCTCTTCCCCTCTCTCTCTTCATCCCTATCACCATCTCTCTCCTTCCCTCTCTCC